>NC_050073.1:111124241-111428609 GCF_009764565.3 Dermochelys coriacea
TATTATTGTTTTCCTTGTCAAAAACTGTTTTGAGGGTTTATTAATCTGTCTGAAATAATGTGTAAAATCCATCCTTTAAATCACAGTTTGCAAAGGGTTGCTGTTAGCAATAGGGTTAATAATATTTCAGACCCACAGTGTCACATTTTGTACAGAAAAAAAGTCTGAGCAGTTTAGCAACATGTGTTGTTGGAAAGTTGCCTGTCATGATCCCGGTGCCATTTCCAGATAAAATAAGTATCCTCCATTTGCCTGTAATCAGAGTGCCCCACCGTCCAATTGCTATTCTTACGCAAATACTAATATTTTGGAATAAAAGGGTTTGTGAGGGCTCATAAATACAGGAATATTATTTAAAAGTGTATCTCAGATGATTTATTTGCTATATTTTTGGCGTAACTAAAGCAAAGATTTCAATGGTGGGGGGTTTGTTTACATGTGGGTTTTTCTCTAGTTTGTCTTCTAATACGTTGTTACTTATTACCAAAACACTCGGGCAGTAGGATATCCTCCTAGGGCCATAAGCTTAACTAGAGAAATCTTGTGCTGGGTGCAGCTGACTAGTGGAAGGCAGCTTGGTCCTCAAATACCTTTACACTCCACTGATCCTGGGGCCACCAGAGGTCAACATGAACTCTTGCATAACTAAGAGTAACCAAAGGGCTGCTTTATAGTATCCCAGTTGGAGCAGTTCCTTTTGGTGGCTGAGGACTGGCCAAAATGCCATGCACTCTGGCTCCACCCCTTTCTGGTCTTGCCATGCCCTCTCCTCCTTCTGCTACAATGCTTTCCTACCCCAACTCCTGGCAAACAGAAGCATGTGGGATAAAGCCAGATGTGCCCCTTATACTGGGAGAACCCTCATCAGTCTTTTTGGTCTCATTTAAGGTCCCTTTGCACCACTCCATGATGCAAAGGAATATCAGAGCCAACGAGTTGGCCCCTAGTGCTCTCTTGAGAGCATGGGCTTAGCCAACAGGGTGTGGTCATCCGTTTGGAGGGCAGTCTGTGCATAGGATCCAGTCAGAAACAAGTGTTGTGAGAAATGAATGCTGCTCCTTTTTGATGCAACAGTAAGGAGCACTGGGGCCCCACAGTCCTTTGAGCATCTTGCCTTTCACTGGCCTGGCAATTGCTAAGTTCTCCAGTCAACCATTGCTGCTGCCCCATACTAGTCACTGCCTTCCCAGTGTCTGAAGAGCTGATACAGTATTGGATCTGGGAGTCCTGTTCCTCCTACTCACTAGTTTCACTGCCCCACCAGCCTGCTGAGAGCTCTTCCCCCAACCCAGCTAATGGAGACATCTAGCAGTCAAGGGAGACTTGCCCACCTCAAGAACCAAAAGCGGGGTCATTCCCCAATTGACCACCTAGCCCACAGCCAGCGCAGACCCACGCCCCACATAACCCAACATGCCACAGCCAGAGACAGCCGGACAACTTGCCTGCCTTTACCACTGCCAGCAGAGTCTGCAGACAAGTCATCTGCCACCATTATTGCTGCTGTGAGAAACAGCTGTCGAGCTGTCTAGAAGAGACTCAGTCATGCTGGGGACGGGGAAATAGGATGAGTGAAGAGGTACTGGGCTTGAACGTGGGGGTATATGTCCAGCTAGAGGGACAGGTAGAGTTGGGAGGGAAAGAGTGTAGAATTCATAGATTTAGAAAGGAAAGAGGAGAGTGTGGAACTGATGGATATTTTGAGTGTTGGGGGGAAGGGGTATCTCATCCAGGGAATGTTACGTTGTATTGCTAAAATAAAAAGCTTTTGAGATAGCCCATTCTTAAAATGCTGGCAGTTCATCGGTGATAATAACCATGTGAGAGCAGAGGCTCAAGGACAACTACTTTTGGGAAGCTCCATAGTATAGCAAATGAAACAGTAGAGACGTCCTTAAGCCACTTGGCATAAGAGTGCACCCCAAGCAGGGTTTCAGCATTGCAATCAGTCAGTTTCCATCATATTGCAGAAGATTTTAAAGCAAAGAAAATGAGGGATCGTGCCCCTTGTCTGGAAAGTAACTTTCCACCTCACTTTTGGAATTGATCATAGTTTGTCCATGAAAATGTGTTGCATGAACCTTCAGGAGTTCACTTCAATGTAGAGAGTCAAATTCTGCTCTCACGCCCTCACAAATTTCCATTGACTGCGGGAGAATTGCCTGAGTGTAACTAAGAACAGCATTTGGCCCAACTCATGTGTGCAAATCGGTTTATTGCCAAATTAAGCAGATTGAATCAATTATATCAACTAACCTATCAGGCACCTGATCCTGCCAGTGTTACACATACACACAATTCCTTGCTTGTGGAGCACTCACAGAATCGGACCCTCAGTGCATACCGTTAATTTGATGTCTTGAAAACATAGCCCAAAAGGGTTTCTTGGTCGAAATTATCTCAGTCAAACATGAGGTAACTCTCCTGGAAATCATTCACGCAGGATCCGCAGGAACTGCTCTTTGCTTTGGAACAGCAGGTGTCCATCAGGAAAGCTAACATGACTTCTTATCACTGAAAAGCTATGTCTTATTTCCCAGCATTAACATTAGCCATATGGCAGATGATAAAGTAGCAGAAGAAAAAAAAATACACTTTTCACTTTCCAATGCTAATGACTGTCTAGGTGGGAACAGAACAACACAGATGTTAGAGAGGCCCAGATTCACAGTTCTGGCAAAGCTGTGCTTGGCACATGAGCAGGGTTTGGTGGGAAAAGTGGTTTACACCACCTCTCCAGCTCCCTGATTTGGGAAGCTCTCTTGGGTTTCTTTGGTCCTCAGCGTAAGTTAGAGAGACACAAACAGTACTCCGTTTTTTTCCTGGCTGCCCACTGCCCCAAGGGACCATTCTAACAGCTCACTGTGCGTAGATGGAACACAACAGTGCTCCAGCCTCACCTCATTTCTCTCAGAAATGCCCCCTGCATGATGGGGTGTAACTGAGGGTGATAGACTGCAACGACACCACCTATAGATTTCCCCTTGCCAAGGAATTCTGAGTTAGCCAGAATGGTGCAATGGGGTCAGAGAACGTCTAAGATTCTGTTCCCTGCCCACTCAGTCATATTAGCTCATACTCTCGATCACACACCCAATGCAGTGTATTGCTGATGTTTAGTCCAGTCTAGTTTTAAAGGCCCATTAGCAGCCTGGCTTCCACCATTCCCTAGAGGAGACTGCTCAAGAGTTTTATATATCTCACTGCAGAAAGTGTTCCCTAATGTGGCTCCTAACATTTCCCTTTCTTAATTTATTCTCTTTGGGTAAAATGAAAAGTGAATGGGACCCATGCTCCTAAACCACATGGGCAATTTTGAAAATGTTACTCATTACTCCTAGTTATACCCCTCTGTGCCACTCTGGTCATCTCTCTCCATCATGGGGGGTAAAATTCTGATCTCAGTTACCACAGTGTAAATGCAGAAAATGACTTTAATGGACTCACAGTAGTGTAAATCGTCCGTGAGTGAGGACAGAACTTGGCTCATGGTCTGTACAGCATTCAGATACCTTTAGGTTGTTAACATGCACCTCAATCTTATGCAGGTTACATGTATTTCACTCATTTCATCTTTTCTCAGACATCAATCCCTCCATTGCCCTAATCATTGTCTTACTCTTCTCTAATCTCTCTTCCATGAGGTGCTCAAACCTGAATGCCACATTTCAGCATCAGTGCCACATAGAGAGTTATAGCATCAACTCAGTCCATGCTGTGATGTCTTTGAGTGTACAGCTGAAAACACCATTGGCCTTTTTTATTTCCATATCACTTTGCAAATCTCATGTCCAATTGGTTGTTCTCTATCATCTGTAGAATCAATTTGGGCATTAATGGTTTCCAGGTTTCTCAAATCCATTAGGGCCTGATCCAAAGCCCTTGGAAGTCAATAGGAGTCCTTTGATTTCCACAGGATTTAGCTCAAGACCTTAATCCCTTTGTTTCAGATTATTTCCTGCAGATATATTAGTGTGCATTTTAATTAAACTGAATTTTATGTGAGGAAATTAGTTTTATAAAACAAAGAATAAAAAGCAATTGCCACTCAACTTGAACTCCTTTAAAATAATAGGTTTCAGAGTAGCAGCCGTGTTAGTCTGTATTCGCAAAAAGAAAAGGAGTACTTGTGGCACCTTAGAGACTAACAAATTTATTAGAGCATAAGCTTTCGTGAGCTACAGCTCACTTCATCGGATGCATTTGGTGGAAAAAACAGAGGAGAGATTTATATACACACACACAGAGAACATGAAACAATGGGTTTATCATACACACTGTAAGGAGAGTGATCACTTAAGATAAGCCATCACCAGCAGCGGGGGGGGGAAGGAGGAAAACCTTTCATGGTGACAAGCAGGTAGGCTAATTCCAGCAGTTAACAAGAATATCAGAGGAACAGCGGGGGGTGGGGTGGGAGGGAGAAATACCATGGGGAAATAGTTTTACTTTGTGTAATGACTCATCCATTCCCAGTCTCTATTCAAGCCTAAGTTAATTAAATTTGCAAACTGGATACAATTAACTTAGGCTTGAATAGAGACTGGGAATGGATGAGTCATTACACAAAGTAAAACTATTTCCCCATGGTATTTCTCCCTCCCACCCCACCCCCCGCTGTTCCTCTGATATTCTTGTTAACTGCTGGAATTAGCCTACCTGCTTGTCACCATGAAAGGTTTTCCTCCTTCCCCCCCCCCCCCCCCCCCCCCGCTGTTGGTGATGGCTTATCTTAAGTGATCACTCTCCTTACAGTGTGTATGATAAACCCATTGTTTCATGTTCTCTGTGTGTGTGTATATAAATCTCTCCTCTGTTTTTTCCACCAAATGCATCCGATGAAGTGAGCTGTAGCTCACGAAAGCTTATGCTCTAATAAATTTGTTAGTCTCTAAGGTGCCACAAGTACTCCTTTTCTTTTTTTAAAATAATACACTCCATCCATTCTAGTTTGTATTTACAGGAGTGTTATATTTAAGGCACAGGAGGTAATTGTCCCACTCGGTGCTGGTGAGACCTCAGCTAGAGAGCTGTGTCCAGTTGTGGGTGCCAAACTTTAGGAGAGATGTGGACAAATTGGCGAGAGTCCAGAGGAGAGCAACAAAACCAGACCTTTGTGGAAAGGTTAAAAAACGGGTCATGTTTAGTCTTGAGAAAAAAAGACTAAGGGGGGGACCTGATAATAATCTTCATATATGGTAAGGGCTGTTTATAAAGAGGACAGTGAAGGTAGGACAAGAAGTAATGGGCTTAATCTGCAGCAAGGGAGATTTAGATTAGATATTACAGAAAAAATAAGGGTAGTTAAACTGTGGAATAGGCTTCCAAGGGAGGTTGTGGAATCCCCATCATTGGAGGTTTTTAAGAACAGATTAGACAGTTACCTGTCAGGGATGGTCTAGGTTTACTTGGTCCTGCCTCAGGGCAGGAGATTGGATTCAGTAACCTTTCAAGTCCCTTCCAGCCCTACATTTCTATGACAAGTATATTTGCTATTTCCAAGGTTTTTCTTTTCATGCTCTTTGTCTCCTCTTATTTTATCTCAAGTCAGCCAATCCACCTGCTGGCCGCTAGATCATTCTGTTTAATAGGATTGCTGATTGTACTGCTGCATTTAACAAAATTCCAGGATTCTTTAAAGAGAGATTACTTTAGCACTAAAATAACCCCTAATGTATGCCAGTTGAAAGATGAAAGGTCACTCTGAATGCCCTCTCCAGCCAGGTTTAAGCTCTGTTCAGCTGCAACATTCAGACCGATGTGGAAGCAATGAGCAGAGAGCAAATATTAGCATTTGGTTACTTGGTAACTCTTATTTAATCAATACATACTTTACATTTTAGATCCCAGTGGCAGGATAAACAGAATGGAGGGGGAAATATCAAGTGAAATAAATCTAATGGTTTATGGGACATTTTTATCTCAAAATGCACTGTGAGTCACAAATGAGAGCTTGATTGTGATTCCAAGAGTTTAATTATCAAATAGATGTGCAAAACATTTGGTGGCTAAGCAAGTTTGTTTCAGTGTCACAGATATTCTAATATATATGGACTATCTATCATCCTGAATACTAAGTTTTACTATCTACCCAGAAAGAAGCATGAGAAGGGGTAGTGTGAAGAAATGGAGTCAGATCAGACCCCCTTTATATGTCAATTGAGTTACACCATGGATGAATTTGGCCTAGGCTCTTCTAAAAAAAGTAAAATTATTTTCTACCAGACCCTAAAGAGACATGTCAGGGCTTGACTGTGCTCCAGGTGGCAGTACCACCTAATGATGGTAATCCAAGGTGTGATGCCTAATGGCAAGAGTCCAAGGGTCGATTGCTCTGACCATTACAGCTCAAGGAAGCACTGCCTATTGCGAGAATCCAGAGGCTGCTCCACCTAACGGCTACAGTTCAGGTGTAGCGTCATCTATGTGTGAGAGTAGGGGTGGACAGGGGAACCTGAACCTACGTACTCCACCAGGTTCTGACCCAGGGCCCTTCGAAACAATAGCCATCATCCAGGACTTAGGGCCTGATACTGCAAAGCACTCTCCCTGAGTCACTGCCTACCCTTGCTCCAGTGCCTCGGGCGTCATCATGGAACAGACATCGGATCCTCGTATACTCCCCTCTGATTTGTCCCCGACATCTCTCCTGCTGGCCCTGGGGAGTCATCACCCTTGACTCTCAGGGTTGGCCAGCTCCCAGTGGCTTCGCTATGAGATTTGGTCCTGGTGGCATGGAGCCTTGGCGGCTTCCTGGCAGGAGGCTGCTGCACCCAACTGCGGTCAGCCCAGACTGATCTGAGTCACACTCTTTTTTAAATGCTCCCTTCACTGGGACCGTACCCAGCAGAGGCGAGGGGCATGGCCCCTTGGGCCCAGAACAGCTGTTTAACCCTTGCCTCCCCAATGTGGAGTTGGTAATACCCTGTTATGGGGCAAATTCTCCATTCTGATCTGCAGTGTAGGTGGCCTACCCACAATGCATGATCCTGTTGCATATTCTTCCCAGAATTTGCTCATAGGAGAATTCCATTCAGAACGTGCTGTACATGATTGTAAATTAGCACTGTGGATCAAGGCAGTGAATTTTGCTTTAGAACTGTCCGGTGTATAGAGAGCCAGAGTCAGTGTTCTGTCTTCATCAAGCAACTTCTATTGTATTGTATCAGATCTATAACTATGTTTGATATTATGAAGTTTACTCTAACATTTGCAAAAAGCAGTTGATATACGCCCTCAGTGCATAGGTGAATTCCTACTGACATTGAAGGGAGTTGCAGATACGATCAAAGAACAGTACATAGCTCTGTGTCATTAATGAAAACTTTCACAGCAGATTAGTAATATGGAGCGTGAAAAGTGCATGGCTCCCAAGCATGAGTAGGAGTGACCCTCATGGATAGCAATAGGAATATTGTAGGTTCCTGCATGTTTCTTTGCATTCTATTTTCCTTTACTATGGACGATTGGCCTCATGATACAATGTGTCTGGAGATATCAACAGAATTAAGAACTACATGCTCTGAAATAAATGAAAGCTGAGCTCTTTCTGTGTTGTTTGATTCATACTAACACAGTTTTAAATATTATCAGACCATTGGTAATTGCATGGCTTCCGTTACATTTTTTTTTTAAAACACTCCATGAAAATGCCTACACACTGAAGCAACTATCAAAAGGAAAACTAAACTTCATCCTTCTTTTTAGAGGAGACACACAAAAATTCCCCTTATGAATGATTTTCACAAGAACATGATTTTTGCAGGACTTCCCTTTTGATAGATATTACAAGTAAGAGCTAGGCTGTATTCCATTCTGTGGGTGTCCTGCTGTGTGGATATCTTTCAGGGGTGAATTTGTTTCTCCAGAGGCAAAAAAGTGCTAGTACACCTTTTAGTGTTAATTATGTGGTGAGGGCAATTAATATTTTTTCTGATGTATTCCGTGACGGTGGAAAAATCACACTTTACCATCACGAAAACTCATCTTGCTGCCTACAGGTGCATGGCTAAATTATTAATGGAGAGTACACAGAACCACTAACGGTGGAATACTGAATGAAGGATCAGTTGACACTCAGGAAGTTAGAGGAGATATGGAAGACTCCCTTCTAATTAATCACCTTTCTGTTTTGTCATACTGATCTGCAGCTTCCAGTTACAACTGCCCCCCTTGCTGTATGCTATTACGTGATTTTGTTTTCAGATTTCAGAGTAGCAGCCGTGTTAGTCTGTATTCGCAAAAAGAAAAGGAGTACTTGTGGCACCTTAGAGACTAACAAATTTATTAGAGCATAAGCTTTCGAGAGCTACAGCTCACTTCATCGGATGCATTTGGTGGAAAAAACAGAGGAGAGATTTATATACACACACACAGAGAACATGAAACAATGGGTTTATCATACACACTGTAAGGAGAGTGATCACTTAAGATAAGCCATCAAATAAGTAATAAATAAGATAAGCCATGTTGTTTTCTTTGTTGATAGGCCCAACAAAGAAAACAACAGAACGCCACTAGCCATCACCTTCAGCCCCCAACTAAAACCTCTCCAACGCATCATCAAGGATCTACAACCTATCCTGAAGGACAACCCATCACTCTCACAGATCTTGGGAGACAGACCAGTCCTTGCTTACAGACAGCCCCCCAATCTGAAGCAAATACTCACCAGCAACCACACACCACACAACAGAACCACTAACCCAGGAACCTATCCTTGCAACAAAGCCCATTGCCAACTCTGTCCACATATCTATTCAGGGGACACCATCATAGGGTCTAATCACATCAGCCACACTATCAGAGGCTCGTTCACCCGTGCATCTACCAATGTGATATATGCCATCATGTGCCAGCAATGCCCCTCTGCCATGTACATTGGCCAAACTGGACAGTCTCTACGTAAAAGAATGAATGGACACAAATCAGACGTCAAGAATTATAACATTCAAAAACCAGTTGGAGAACACTTCAATCTCTCTGGTCACTCGATCACAGACCTAAAAGTGGCTATCCTTCAACAAAAAAGCTTCAAAAACAGACTCCAACGAGAGACTGCTGAATTGGAATTAATTTGCAAACTGGATACAATTAACTTAGGCTTGAATAGAGACTGGGAATGGATGAGTCATTACACAAAGTAAAACTATTTCCCCATGAAGAAAAGGAGTACTTGTGGCACCTTAGAGACTAACAAATTTATTAGAGCATAAGCTTTCGTGAGCTACAGCTCACTTCATCGGATGCATTTGGTGGAAAAAACAGAGGAGAGATTTATATACACACACACAGAGAACATGAAACAATGGGTTTATCATACACACTGTAAGGAGAGTGATCACTTAAGATAAGCCATCACCAACAGCAGGGGGGGGAAGGAGGAAAACCTTTCATGGTGACAAGCAGGTAGGCTAATTCCAGCAGTTAACAAGAATATCAGAGGAACAGTGGGGGGTGGGGTGGGAGGGAGAAATACCATGGGGAAATAGTTTTACTTTGTGTAATGACTCATGCATCCGATGAAGTGAGCTGTAGCTCACGAAAGCTTATGCTCTAATAAATTTGTTAGTCTCTAAGGTGCCACAAGTACTCCTTTTCTTTTTGCGAATACAGACTAACACGGCTGCTACTCTGAAACCTGTATTTCCCCATGGTATTTCTCCCTCCCCCCCCACCCCCCACTGTTCCTCTGATATTCTTGTTAACTGCTGGAATTAGCCTACCTTGCTTGTCACCATGAAAGGTTTTCCTCCTTCCCCCCCATGCTGCTGGTGATGGCTTATCTTAAGTGATCACTCTCCTTACAGTGTGTATGATAAACCCATTGTTTCATGTTCTCTGTGTGTGTGTATATAAATCTCTCCTCTGTTTTTTCCACCAAATGCATCCGATGAAGTGAGCTGTAGCTCACGAAAGCTTATGCTCTAATAAATTTGTTAGTCTCTAAGGTGCCACAAGTACTCCTTTTCTTTTTGTTTTCAGATTGTTCAAGATAAAGTTACTTCATTATTAATATATATGCACTGTGCATGAACATAAATATTGTATATGTACTTGTGTGTAAACCTATTGGAAGTGTTAATAGTTAAGATAAACTAAGTCCATTATCGCAATGTGTGACTATTTCTATGACCCTATTTGCAATAAAACCAGATTCAATGATATGAGAAAATTGCTAGGTTTCGAAATAATTGAACAGGCCAGAGGAATCCCTGCAAAGGCATCATTTACAAAGTGCTTTGCTTGTCTAAAATATTTATTCCTGCTGGAGGAAATGGAAAAAGAGTTCATACAGTTACACTGCTACCTCTGAGCATAAAATTGTTTTATCGTGTTATGTTTATTTCCTAGGCATCTTCCATTGGAGTATTGCAGGAAAGTACTGTATGTGCAGTCAGTCCTTTTGTATAGGCTGTTCATGTTTATGCACTGGGAAGTCAATCATGTGGGCTTGGGGGGTTTGTTTGTTTTTTCATTTTTTTCTGCTGAGCAGACACTTAAACTCCTTTTTCTTGTAAAGACATATATTTGCATACACAATGCAAGCCATTGAAATCTGCATTTGCCAACACAGTGCGCTCTGTGATGCCATAGTTTCCCCCTCTGTTTAAGATAGGAAATAGCCACGGTAAGTTGTGGAGGATGTGTTGGCTTTAATGATTAAAACTTCACTATAGAAATTAGCCTAAGTCCTCAACCACTGGCTAACAATATTTTTGTTTGTTTTAAAAACATGGTTAGTTGTTGACTCTTGAATACTTACTAACAAACAGCTTGCAGCAATTTACAGACCTAGAATTTAGTCCCAGAAATTATCCACTGTTTACATCAGAATAATGAGTATGTTTACAAAAATCACACTCTGTTCATGGACAATTAGCAAAGCAAAAAAGAAGTGAAATTCATCAGACAAACTCTTAGTTCGGAATTAGTTGTCCAGCTGTACTTCTGACATACCTTGAGTGAAATGAAATCAACGCTTTGATAGGAAATAACTTAAAATAGGATGATGAGGTTTGGAGAGGACACTCCAGACCTTTGCAAAGTAACCTATCCCGATATAGTAACACTGACTTTTTCTCTCAGCATCACCTTAAAAAGCTCACTGCAGTTATTTGCATGAAATCCTTCGTATCATACATTAAACTCTGTTTGATTCTTAATGTATATGCAATTTTAGGTGACTAATCTGCAATCAAAAACATTTAGCAGGAATGGATCAGTCGCTGTTCTGAAGTTTGAGCTTATAGCATTTTTTCATGCTGGAATGTGAGGGCTCAGGTAACCACTGCTTATTCAAACATTTACCATGATTGCTGTCAATGTTCTAAGCATCAAAAGGTGAATAGTTAGAGTGGCAATTTTAAATGATTCTTTCTTAGAGCTGATTGGCAATTTTGCAACCATGCTATTTTTTTGATTGACAACAGCTTTTCAAGTGAACTGTTGTTTTATTGTTGTCAAAATGTATTTTTGTTAAAATTGGAGGGGGAGGGTGTCAAACTGGTAAGTAGAAAAGGAGTACCTGTGGCACCTTAGAGACTAGCAAATTTATTTGAGCATCCAATGAAGTATGTACCTCATGAAAGCTTATGCTCAATTACATTTGTTAGTCTCTAAGGTGCCACAAGTACTCCTTTTCTTTTTGCTAATACAGACTAAGACAGCTGCTACTCTGAAACTGGTAAGTGTTTTTTCATTTTTTGAGAACAGTAAAACCTTTTTTTTCCAACCTAAAACTGTCAGTTTTCGTTTACTGAAAACCAAAAAATGTTTAGTTTTAACTTTTTTGAAGAACCCTCCCCCCCTCAAAAAAACCTCAAAAACAAACTTTGTAAATAATGAAAAGAGTTTTGTTTTCACTGAATTTTTTGGGGGGGAAAGAAATCATTACCCAAAGTTCTAATGTCTAGGGCTAGATTGCAGCTTGACCTATGCATCTGTGCACGAGAATAAGCTGGAATAAAAGATATCCCCCCATACACTTCTACATGGGCTACATTAGTATAGGGGTATAGAGGTAAGAGAGGATATTCCCCTGCTTGTTACCATCCTGGGGTAGGTGGATAGGGAATGGGTGGATATTTGGCTCCATCCCCGTACTTGCTGGCCAGAGTAGCTTAGTCAGCATATGCATGCTGGTATAGACCAGCAGCAAAATTATGACCCCTTTGGGGCAAGGAGGAACCGAGGGAGGAATTGTGACTTAATACTTCTGGGACAATGCAGCTTATACACCCTTCCTTGCTCAGGGCTGTGCCTCAAGTCAGAGCCTAGCCATATGGCTTCATACTGATTTAGGCATCTGTTAAAATGTCATGTAAAAATCCTACAAACTAGAACCTCAGATGTGCTGAGGGCCTCTGGGGAACTCCTGGGTAACTTCATCTCTCAAGGAAGTCCCTGGTAATTGAGGCCCCTTGAACCAGGAAGCCCTCAGCAACCTGCCTGCATAGGGTCTTATATGAACAGTTTTAAGAAAGACATTTCCCCCCTAAAGAATGTGTTGACACAGCGCAATTCAGGACTTCCAGACACAGTGAAATCCTTGCAAGAGGCATCAGAGAGTGGATTGCCAGAGTTTTAGAAGCCCGGCAGCTGTTAGCTGCAGCATGAGGAAGAGTCTTCGGTCTCTCCAATGTACAGGAAAGAGAAGGTAAGGCGAATATCTGAGTTACTTCAAACAGCTCTATTTACAAGCAGCTTTCAGTGGAGAATCCCAGCTCATCAAAAACTAGCTGCCATCCTAATCTGAATGCTGCTTTCCTGTCTGCAAGTGAAAAGCACACTTCATTATACTGTCATGCTTTTAGCCCATGGTTTATATTTATATAAATGGTGCAGACATTTGGCAGGTCCTTAGCTGGTGTATGTCAACAGAGCTTTATCTTCAGTGGAAAACGTGAACACCAGCCCCATCCCCAGCACAGATTTCTTCCCCTGGTGTGTCAGCCCACTCATGCTGGCCAGTGCACTGGATGGAGAGGGCCAAGGCTCTGTCCATTTCCCACCCTTGCCTGCTATAATGTGCAGGAAGGAAAGTAGCAGCTCCACAGAGGCTGCTCTTCCTCTCCCAGTTGGTGAGGTGGGTAACAAAAGGACAACACACACCCCATTCTCCCCTGCTGAGATTCATTATCACACCAGTGTAACTGAGTGCAGAACTAAGCCCACTCATCCCACTCAGTAATAAATTTGCCCCATGTCTAAGGAGCATTTACCAGGCACTGCTTTGTGGGGATTTCACCAAGCCCTGTGGAAGAGCCGAATAGCAGAGTAGGTAGGCATGCCATCATGGATAAATAGCCCCGGGAAAACAAAACACTAAGCTCTGCTTGTGCTATTTATGCAGTAAAACAATAAAATATCATATTTCAGTGATCAGCACTGGGGTTTTTGATGGAAAAATGTATATTTAATGATGACTGGCCTTCACTGTTTGACAAGGGGCTGTTAAAGCCCCTTTGAGAGTGAATCACATCTCTCTTCCCAACTAAAATTCTATCAATGATTTTATTATAATATCTGTAGAAAATTCTAATGTTAAAATCCCACTTTATTACTATAATAATGAATCTAATTTGTGAAATGTGTAAAGTGAGGCCATAACTGTATTGGCGAGAGAGATATGTGATCCCACTACAGCTAAATCATTTCCTGATGACTTGCGCCCACATGTTATCAACAGAAGCAAGATTAAGAGCTGAGCTATTTGTAAGAGTTTGAGATTGGGAATGGTTTCTAAAAAGAAAGCCCAAAATGATCATAGAAATGCAACAATCATTGTGAAAAACACAGCCTCATTTACATGCATGGATGTAGAGACATTTGTCTGTGATCTACTCCATCTAACTCCTTTTCCTTAGCAGAAAAGCCTCATTTTTCAGTTGCCTATCCAATAATATCAAAATGGAATTGTTGGATATGTCCATATATATCTTAAATTCACTTATTACCTATTCCAGCTACTTTTCCTGCATGTCTATTCACTTGCTGGTGGTTCTTTTGGAGAACATGCAATGAAACAGAAAGGCAACAAGTTTAAAACTGATAAAAGGAAATATTTTTTTCATATGCATATCTAGGCAGTGGAACTTATTGCTGTGATATATCTCTGAGGACATTTGTTCAGCAAGATTCCAGAGAAAGGACTGGACATTTATATGGTCAACAAGAACATGCACAGTTATAATAGAAAAGATTGTAGGGGAAAAAACCTCAAGAATTTTGAAAAATACATATGAATCTTCATGCTTCAGGTCTTAAGCTAGTCTGACAAATGAAGGGTGGGAAGAAAGCTATTGGAACAACTTACCTAGAGATTATGTGGATTCTCAATCATTTGAAGTCTTTAAAATCGGGTCTTGATACTTTTCTGAAAGAAAGGTTGTAGCTCAAACAGAAGTTAAGGGCTTTATACAGGAATTGCTCAGTGAGGCTCTATGGCCTGTGTTATGCAGGAGGGAGACCATTATGATCATCCAGTCTGACATCATGCTTGTTCCTTCTGGACTTAACATTTATGAATCTGTGAGATTTTCCCCTATGTGAAAATTATTCCTATTGCTGGATTTCTTGCATCTTCCTCAGAAGCATCCAGTAGTGGCCACAGTCAGGCTATTGAACTAGATAGACCACTCGTCTGATCTGATATGGTGATTCCTATGAGCCTATGAGAAGAATCTTCTCTAGGTAACAATTCTACATAGCCCTTTCAGATCATGACCCCTCGTTTTATTATTTCCTCCCCATAATGTAAAGAGGACTTTTCCTTAGATCCTGGTATGATCCAAGGATAGATTCATGTCCAGAATTATAAATGAGCACCCTGGTGTCCAATCCTGAGATCCTATCATAGACCTTACTCAAGTATTAATCCCCTAGACTGAAGCCCTTCTGCACAAGTCCTCCTGCCATTATAGGGAATTAAACATGCATTTAAGTGCTTTGCTGAATCAAGACCTGAGTTTGGCCTGATTAAAGACTTCAAGATTTAGTGGCAAATTTATAACCCTTCTTTGCATCCTTTCTAACCCCAAAATCATTCCACATGAACATCGTTCCCCTGCACTTGTGCAGTTTGGACAGGGATGCTGAACTCTACCCATATGTGTTCACACATACAGCGTTTGTCTTTTTTCCATTTATTGATTCAGGATTTTGATTGAAGTGAAAGCCAATGATGCATGGTGTGATACGTGGGGCAACTCATATGTCCTCTCTACTTTGGGAGAGGGAGTTAGCTGGGAGGGCAGTTGACACAGCTCTGCCCATGATGTAGTATGTCTTAATCCAGTGTCTCCAACCTGATATGTGGGGGGAGAGTTGGGGGGGGTGAGAGACATTTGACCTATGTGAATGGGTGGAAGGAACAGGCAGTGAGGGGTAGAAAGATTAAACTAGGTAAAGAAGAGGGCATAGAACAAAGTTGGGTGATGGGGATGAAAGGAACATAAGATGGAGGGGCCAAAGAGATGAAAAAGGAAAGGGAAGCTACAGCAGTGGAAACAGCATCAACCAATATTATTTTTATTTTATTTGTGTTACCATAGACCCTAAGAGCTCTAGTCATAGAGCAGAACCCTATTGTGCTAGACGCTACCTTCACAGTGCCCAGCAGGTTGTCAGGGGAGGTAGGATGGACACCTGTGAGCAAATATATTTATCCCCATCACTGGATTTTGATCACAAAGTAATAATGTAGCAGGGAAAACACCTATCACCACAGTTAGGCCTTGTCAAAATATAGAATGGTACGTCTGCTTTGCCCACTTTCTCTGGGTGCGTGTGTGCAATGTACGGTTCTTAACTCAGCTGCCTGGGACCCACTTATCGACTTTGACCACATCATGATAAAGTGCATTTTTTCAGAGGAAACTGGGATCTTTATTTTATTTTGTTTGTCATTTGCTCACAGGATCCACAGTAATGTGATTCTGTGATCTAAGACTGAATGTTGTTTTCAAGCAAAAGTGAGAAAGACAATACAAGTATATCTAAGTTTTAAGAAGCATATGAGTTACCATAACATACACATCAGGATGATACACAAACATGAGACTAGTGTGTCATATCAGTCGCTACAATGATATATGCTCATCCACTATAGAGCTGCTTAACTTGGAAGAATAGTTTGAAAGACACACCTATAATAAAATGCATATATTTGATATCCTGTTTGTGTTTTTCTATCCTATTAGGACTATGTGGCTTTTTTAAACACCTTGTACTTTCAGATTAAGAAAAATCCCTTTTTGAATTAAATCAGTTTGTTCCAAAAAGAGTAATTCTTGCCTTTCTATGTTTTAACCGAGTTCTGTTCTGTCATTCCTTCTGGTGATGACAAGTTATAGTGAACCCTAGCTCTATGACTCTGAAAGGAAGCGCAGCATTACTTCGCCGTAAATACTGCAGCGATCTGAATGTAAACAATGTCGCAACAAGTGTTTCGGATTATGTCTTTTTAAGGACACCATACAAATACTGTATAGCCATAGAAAGTTCAAAACTTCATTCAAAAGGCATTATTTCAGTTTGAACCATGGCATTTTGTGCTTTGATCAATTATCTAGACGAGTTGTAGTAAATGTCCGCCTTCGATACTGAGAAAAAGGCCACCCGTGAACCAAGCTGTGAGTGAAAAGCGAAAAGCAGAGAGAAGGGTTCGATTTCGTGAGCCAGAAATCACTGGATATGGTATGTTTAAGATATTAAAACTATTTATACTCTCCCAAGAGTGGCATTCTTTCCAGTGTTTCCACACCTTTCCAAATCCCTCTCCTCACCAGTGTCCGTTATCATTACTCATTGTATCTGTGTAAATCAGGCCAGTTTCTTGAGGCACAGTCCTTCAGCACAGGTGGTTGTGATCCACCTTTCTGCCTTCCCTAGGGGCAAAATAGGCCCTGGCACAAGTTAGAACAGCCACGGAGCTATTTTCACTGACCTCCTGGAACAGTCCCCTAAAGGAGCATTCTAACAGCTCACAATTGACAGAGCAGTAGGTTCTGGTCACATCCCTTTTTACCCCATCTCATCTCATCCCATCCCATCCCAGAACATTTCCTCGGTGGCCCAGGGATGGAGGTGGTGCCCCTTTAGGACAGATTTATGTGCTGTTTATGTCACTCTGAAGCAAAAGGGATTAGCCTGGGACTTCAATGGGCGTTGGTCAGGTTCATGTTATCTGTGGGGCTTTGTAGCCATTCAGAATTTGGAACATGAAAGGATCCAGTAAGTTGCCCCTAAATTCTGTAGATGTCGACTTAAGTGCTTAACACCAGGTCTGAGAAGAAATTATTCTTCCCCATCTCACTCCCAGCATTTATGTCCATATCCACAGTGACAATTGCAATAATCTCTCTCTAGTGCAAGTTGGGCAGTGTGGAATGGAATTCTAAGGGATCTGATTCTCCTCTCATTTAGAACCATAGGACCACAGGGTTAGAAGGGACCAGAAAGGTCACCCAGTCTAACCCCCTGCCAAAATGCAGGGTTTGTTGTGTCTAAAGGCAAATGGCTATCCAGCCTTCTTTTGAAAACCTCCAGTGAAGGAGCTTCCACAACTCCCTAGGCAGTCTATTCCATTGCCCTGCTATTCTTACAGTTAGGAAGTTTTTCCTGAGATTTAATCTAATTCTGATATGCTGTAGTTTGAATCCATTGCCTCTTGTTCTGCCATCTGTGGCAAGAGAGAACTTTTCTCCATTTTTATGGCAGCATTTCAAGTATTTGAAGACCGCTATCATGTTCCCCCTTAATCTCCTTTTTTCCAAAGTAAACATATCCAGTTCCTTCAGCCTTTGCTTGTATGGTTTGAATTCCCTCCTTTTGATCATCTTTGTCGCTTGCCTCTGGATTGTTTCTAGTTTCTCTACATCCTTTCTATACATTAGTGACCAAAATTGAACTCATTACTCCAGCTGAAGCCTAACCCATTCTAAGTAGAATGGTATTGCTACCTCCTATGCCTCTGTTAATACAACCTGAGATTGCATTTGCTTTTTTCTTTTCTTTTCTTTTTTTTTTTTGCAACATCCTCTCATTGCAGACTCATGTTGAGGTTGTGATCCACTACAGCTCCCAGATGTGCTGCTGCTAATCCAGTTTTCCCTCACTCTGTATTTGCGCATTTGTTTTTTCTTCCCTAAGTGTAGCACCTTACATTTGACTTTGTTGAACTTCATTTTGTTGTCCGTAGCCCAGTTCTCCAATTTATCAAGATTCCTCTGAATTTTAGCTCTATCCTCCAAACTGTTGGCAAGCCCCCCTTCCCCCAACTGTGTGTCATCTGCAAATTTGATCAGTCTGCTCTCTATACCTACATTCAAGTCCTTAATAAAGATTAATAAAGAATAAACAACAACAGACTCAAAACATATCCCTGTGGAGCCCCACTTGAGACCTCCCTCCAATCTGACATCATTCCATTAATAGATACTCTTTGTTTGCAATTGCTTAATCAATTCTGTGTCCACTTAATGGAAGTTCTGATGAGCCCGCATTTCTCCAGCTTACTTATCAGCATGACATGTGGAACTGTGTCAAAAGCCTTGCTGAAGTCCAGGTATATTATGTCCACCGCTTCCCCCTGTCCACCAAACCAGTTGTCCTATCAAAGAAGGAAATCATAGAATCATAGAATATCAGGGTTGGAAGGGATCTCAGGAGGTCATCTAGTCTAACCCCCTGCTCAAAGCAGGACCAATCCCCAACTAAATCATCTCACACAGGGCATTGTCAAGCCTGACCTTAAAAACTTCTAAGGAAGGAGATTCCACCACCTCCCTACGTAATGCATTCCAGTATTTTACCACCCTCCTAGTGAAAAAGTTTTTCCTAATATCCAACCTAAACCTCCCCCACTGCAACTTGAGACCATTACTCCTTGTTCTGTCATATGCTACCACTGAGAACATTCTAGATTCATCCTCTTTGGAACCCCCTTTCAGGTAGTTGAAAGCAGCTATCAAATCCCCCCTCATTCTTCTCTTCCAAAGACTAAACAATCCCAGTTCCCTCAGTCTCTCCTCATAAGTCATGTATTCCAGTCCCCTAATCATTTTTGTTGCCCTCCGCTGGACTCTTTCCAATTTTTCCACATCCTTCTTGTAGTGTGGGGCCCAAAATTGGACACAGTACTCCAGATGAGGCCTCACCAATGTTGAATAGAGGGGAATGATCACATCCCTCGATCTGCTGGCAATGCCCCTACTTATACATCCCAAAATGCCATAGGCCTTCTTGGCAACAAGGGCACACTATTGACTCACATCCAGCTTCTCGTCCACTGTAACCCCTAGGTCCTTTTCTGCAGAACTGCTGCTGAGCCATTCGGACCCTAGTCTGTAGTGGTGCATGGGTTTCTTCTGTCCGATTTAGCATGATTTGTGTTGGTAAATCAATGCCAGCTGTTAGCGATCACTCTTTCATCCTCCAGGTATTCGCAAACTGAATATTTTATACATGTTCTAGTAGCTTCCCAGGTATCAAAATTAGGCTGACTGGTCTATAATTCCCCGCCTCCTCCTTCCCCCCCTTTTAAAGATGGACACTACATTCGCCCTTCTCCAGTCTTCCAGGACCTCTCCTGTCATCCAAGAATTTGTAAATATTATTACTTGCACTGGTTTCCACTGAATCCTAGAAATGTAGGACTAGAAGGACCCTCCAGAGTTTATCTAGTCTATCCCCCCTACTCTGAGGCAGGAGTCTACCTAGTATTATATAGTAGTATAAGTTTAAGTATACCTAGCGCATCCCTTATAGGTGTTTGTTTATTCTGTTCTTAAAAACCTCCTATGTCAAAGATTCCACAACCTCCCAGGTAACCTGGTCCAGGGCTTAACTATCCCTATTGTTAGAAAATTTTCCCTGATGTCTAACCTAAATCTCCCTTGCTGCAAACTAACCCATCGAATTACTCCTGATTCATAATGAAGTGTAATTGAGAGAAGAATTGTCCCCAGGTTTTTTTAAGACTTGAAAAATTCACTTCAAGCCTTTCACTTCAAGAGCCATAACGAATTTTCTTTATTGCGAACAGCCTGTGATGAAGCCTCCCTTGCTGTTTGTCCACACAGTGCTATTAATACAATAAAGTTAGAGGCTGGTAGGAGAAAGCTTGTTGGCGCCACTGACATTTTTCCATTCTCTGTATGTTCATGCTGAGTTGTGCTCGAGCTGCCCTTGCCAAATAGGCACCGTTCTGGGATATTGTTAGATGAGGAATCCATGTTACAATAGTGTTTGTTTTAAACTTAACTTCCTACCTCAGCCTGCTGGTCTGTCTCATTTTCATGCTGGAAATGATTCAGATGAGGCGTTCCTTCTTGGCAACGGCTACAAAACCTCTCATCCCAGTCACAACAGCAGCAGTCTCAGGATCTTACATTCCTGCTCCATTGCTCTCTGTTTTCCATTTCTTCCTGAAATGCTTCTACCTTTTCACCCTTGCTATTTTTAGGTAGCAACTTTCACTTATTGGCCCAGATGCTCATCAGGCCTCCTGTCTCCTATTTCACTCTGCTACCCTGAGGCGACATTTGTTAGCGTGTAAGAACATTTTCATTCTCTTTTCTAGACATTTCCTGCTGGGACTACAGAGTTGGTAAGTTGAAGTTTTACGTTATAACTGTGGGCCATCCCTGACATGAACCTGAGATTGCCTACCTGCTGCTGCGATTAATTGTGCAGCGATACTTCATGAATAGGAATTGTTCATGCTGTCAGTGTGTTTGTGTGTGCATGAAGCACAATATGTGATCAGTTCTGCTTCAGTATTTTAAATCAACAGAAGGTAAGACAAGTAGAGGAAACAAGAATTCAGTCTCTGGAGCAATGTTTAATTTAAACATAATTAATACATTGTATGGCAATAAAAAGGGTCCAGGTTTTTCACTGAGATAGGGAAGTGAAACCCACCCACAAGCTAAGTTTTAGTTCTCTCAGCTGACTTCTACCCGTGGTGAATATGCAGTTCATTAACGCACTAGTGATGTGGAGGAAATAATTAAAATAATCTCTTTTCTCTTCTTGTGTGTGCAAGAATATTCAAGGCAAACAAAAGTGTGCAAGTGTTATTGACTATATTTCAGGAAAATCTGGAGCCCCCCCCCCAACCAAGACTGGTACTAGGGTTGCCAGGTGTCTGGTTTTGAATCAGAACGCCCGGTCGAAAAGGGACCTTGGTGACTCCGGTCACTACCACAGACCCGGCTGTTAAAAGACTGTTGGCGGGGCTGGCAGGCTTCCTACCCAGCTCCACGTAGCTCCCTGGAAGCAGCAACATGTCCCTCGGCTCCTAGGCAGAGGGATGGCCAGGGGGGCTCCACGCACCACCCCCACCCTGAGTGCCAACTCCGCAGCCCCCATTAGCCAGGAACCCCAGCCAATGGGAGCTGTGGGAGTTGCACCTGTGGGAGGAAGCAGTGAGCACATACCGCACAGAGCTGCCTGGAGCCAGAGGGACATGTTGCCGCTTTCTGGGAGCCCCCCGAGGTAAGCACCGCCTGGAGCCTATATTCCACACACCCTCCTGCACCCCAACCCCATTGTCCAGGCCTGAGCCCCCTCCTACACCCCAAACTCCTCATCTCTGGTCCCACCTCAGAGCTCACACCCCCAGCCAGAGCCCAGACTCCCTCACACACCGCAACTCCCTGCCCCAAGTCTGAGCCCCCTCCTGCACCCCTGCCCCAGTGCTGAGCTCCCTCCCGTACCCAAACTCCCTTTCAGAGCCCGCACCCACATCCTCTCATCCCTGGTTCCACCCCAGAGCCCGCACCCCCAACCAAAGCCCTCATCCCCTTGCACATTCCACCCCCCTGCTCCAGGCCTGAGCCCCCCCCCTCAACCCCCTGCCTCAGGCCAAAACCCCTTCCCACATTCTGAACCCCTCATTTCTGGCCCCATCCCTGGAGCCCACACCCCCAGCCAGAGCCCTTACCCCCTCGCTCCCTTCTGCACCCAAGCCCCTGCCCCAGCCTGCTGAAAATAAGCGATCGAGGTGGGGGAGAGCCAGCAACAGAGGGAGGTGAGATGGAGTGAGTGGGGGCAGGGCCTCGGAGAAGGGCAGGGGCAGGGGCAGGGGCGGGGCAACAATGTTCAGTTTTGTGCAATTAGAAAGTTGGCAACCCTAACTGGGATCCATTGTGCCAGGTGCTGTACACATACATAGTTAGATATCTTCCGGTTCTGAAGAGCCCACAGTCTAAATAGACCAGTTAGAAAAAAGGGAGAAGAAAGAAAGTATTATTATCTCCATTTTACAGATGAGGACCTGAGACTCACAGACATGTTGCATCAGATCCTCAACTGGTCTCAATCAGCTGAGCTGATTACAAGTGATTTGTCCCCAGTCAAACAAAACATCTGTGTCAAAGCCAGGAATTGAACCCTGAGCTCTTGAGAGCCAGTCTTGTACCTTTATCACAGACCAGCTGCCTCTTTAGTATTCAAGGCCCTTAGTTGGAGCTGAGTATGCTATTTGTAACAAACCGTTTAGCTAATGTGTTTAATGGACCTGGGGAGGGGGGGTGGAAGTTCCATTTCACAAAGGATTTTTCAATCTGGCTTGGTTACAAATTGCAGTGAAAACTGAAAATTACATAATTCTCTGTGAAGGAAAATACCAGAAAAAAAATTCATTTTGAGTTGTTCAAAATGTGTTTTAACAAATGTCTCGTTGTCAAATTCCACTTTAAAATTCTTTTTCTGTTGTATTACACTAGATGATGATACAAAATAAAATGTTTTGAAATGAGAATTAATTTCAAAACAAAAAATTGAAACATTTCATTCCAAAAAGAACTTTCTTTTTTCATTTTTAACAACAAAATTCTGGAAAAATGTACCCATTTTCACCAAGCCTTTTGATTTAAACTGAACTACATATTCTGATGGAAAACAATTCCTTTGAAGTTTCACCACACAGTTCAAGAATGTAGCCCTTTTTTCTGTTTCCAAATTAGACATGAGCAGACTGATTTTTAAAGAATTTATTTGCAATTGTACAACAAACATAATTAACCCTGAAGATTGTTTTCAATGATCAGAATTCACTTCCACTATACCTGTGCACTGTTCATTATTCATAGCATCTGATTGTTGATCTCAGGGTCTGGCTATACTTCAAGCTGATGGTGTTTATTCCCAGCTGCAGGAGACATACCAGCACTAGCTGAAATCGAGCTAGCATGCTACAGAGTGAACAGCAGAAAGAACTAGCTGACCTGAGTACATGCCTAGCATCTTGGATGGGGCCGTAGCCCTTCAGACTACACATGTTCCTGCAGCTATGCTTTATTTTTAGCATACTAGTTCAATCACATGGGTATGCCTCCTTGAGCTGGGAATTACTCCCCCAGCTCAAAGTACAGACATATCCTCACATGTAATTTTTTCTGCTCCCTTACTGAAACTTTATAAGCAGGAAGTGAGCATTTCCAACATGAATAGGGACTAACGAATACCTACATTTTTATATGAAGTGTGAATCCCTTGTAAACCATACAGAGAACAATATTTGTGTGATTTATAAACCCTCTGCAATAACTTTAGAGGAGAGGGAATAAAAAGGCCTGAATCAAAATGGGATTCTCAATTCAGACAATCAGTTCCCAAATAATTTTCACTACTATGAGACTAACTATAAGATCTTTTTATTGAAGTCTGTCACCCAGTTAAGAACAAAGAACTATATCAGGTGATTCGAGAGACAAATCACACATTGGAAATGTGAACAGCACATAGTTTCACTGGAAAGAGCTGGTGAGCAATCCGCAGGCTAAAATACATTCACATAAACCTTCTGTAGAATAATTCCAAATAACAGACAAATTAATAAAAATCGAAGCCTATTCACAGATAATCTGCAAGCAGAAAGAAGGTCTACGTTCAAATGAAGAAATTATTTGCTGCAACTAATTCACCCAACTCTATTATAGAGCATCGATTTGGCTTCTGGTGAGCTTTCAAATGATTGGCTATTAACATTCTACCTTCTCCCCACACACTTTTTGATACATTATTATGTGCTTGTTGCTTGATTTTATGACTTTTACCTTCCTTTATGTACATCTGTATGACAGCTTAATTGACTGCTATGTATTCCAGGGTTGATAATAAGAGCTAATTTAAATATGCTACAGCTAATGTCGGTCCTTTACCCATAACAATACACACCACATTTTTACCTTCTTATTGATCATGTGAATATGCCAGGCAAATAGTTGCACACTCTCATTTTTTATTCAGGCATGAATTTGGTTTTCGAGAGCACATTTAATACTCAGAGTGCTTTATAAAGTAACACTGAGTGTGCAATGACCATGCAGACCAACAGAGCAGCCATTACTCTCTCAGAAATAGCTCACACATGCTGTTTAGAGTTAAAGAAGGATGGTTTGTGGCTAAACACAAGCTTGGGAATTAAGAGAGTGGAGATCTATCCCAGGCTTCCTGTGTGACTAGATTGCACAGCCCTTACCCAGCTGGGCAAGGAAAGGAGAGGGAGTCTGGTGCAGCAGTTGTTGTGGTAGGATATGGGGTGCAGCTGCAGAGGTGAAGTGACTGATAGTGAAGGATGGGGCTCTGGGCTGCAGGGATACAACCAGGTGAGCAGGCTGCAGTGGACACCAGGCCCTGATTTCTGTCATTAGAGTGCTGTAATCTTTAAATAAACCTAATTTAGTTGCTATATATAAGTTTTTGTTACTTCAGTGCAGAGAACAAGACAGGACTAACATGCCCTCTGGCTTACTCCCTTGCTTAGACTACAACTCCAGCTGCGATGAGGAGAGCGCCGTACTCCCTGTCGTTGGCAAATGATAAGGGGAGTCAGGGAAAGGGATGGGAAGTGGAAAGACAGCCCCACAACCTGCCATCCATAGTAGATGACCAGGCACACAGGGGGTAATGAGCTGTTCCAGGAGAAGGTGTAAAGTAACTTACTCCCACCCCAGAGCAGTGGGGAGGAGCCGGGAAGTACACTACGCACTGCTTCTTACTCAAAGGAGATTGTATGGTTAGAGTCTAGCTATAAGCCTGGTGTGCCTGTTTCTTTGCCTGTACCATGAGGCTGACCCTTCTCTGATCCACTGGGGTGTTGCAAGTCTCAGCTTGTCAGGCAGATAGAGTTGACACAGATGCCCACCACAGAAATGCAGACATGTAGAATAGTAACAATCCTGCATTCAAGGTAACTGCACCAAATTACGCCAGCTGAGGATCTGGCACTTAATGTCAACGCCTGTGACACCACCCAACAGAACTGGCCCAGTTCCCCCTTGTTTCGATCTACTTTAATCACTGCCCGTGTCTTTGTTCCCAGCTTCCTTTTACTGCTGATAACCTTCCCCCATACACACCATGACCTGCACACACTGCACTGACCCAGGCTGCAGCAGGGAGAATGTACAATTCCTATCCACATTGTTGGACTGCTCTCTAGAATCATAGAATCCATATGGTTAGAAAGGACTGCAAGGATCGTAATGCCAAAATGCAGGATTCGTTGTGTCTAAACCAGCCCAGACAGATGGTTATCCAGCCTCTTTTTGAAAGCCTCCAGTGAAGGAGCGTCTTGTCCTCTAGCTAGTTTGCTCCATTGTCTTATTCTTTCTACAGTTAGGCAGTTTTTTCCTGAGTTTTAACCTAAATCTGCTATGCCATAGTTTGAACCCGTTGCCTCTTGTCCTGCCCTCTGTGACAAGAACAACTTTTCTCCATCTTTTTTACGGCAGCCTATTCCTTCAGTTGGGATAAGGCACAGGAGCACAGTGCAAACCTATTGCACAGGTCTCTTATGCAATGAGAAGCATTGTACACCTCCAGCTATCCTGAGAAGTCAGGGTACTCTAGATGCTTGATGCCAGATCCTAGCCCTTAGACTAGAGGCGCAAAGTTACTGTAGTGCCAGCTTAACTGGCCAGTGGAGAATTCCTCCTAGCTGGGTGTATCTTCTAGTGGATAGGGATGTTGTAATGCCACCTCTCCCTTATTAGGCCCCAGTTGTTTGGAAGGAGATTATGCCCAATGGCCCGCACCTGGTTGGACAGAGGGGGTTATGCCCCCATTAGTCCCTGGCCTGTCATCGTGGTAGTGATAGGATACACCATGGAAAAGTTATGGGTGGGGTTAAACTTCATTGAAACTGGTGGGTGTACCAGGCGCTTGTCACTCAGGATACATGTACAAAACAAATGAGCTCCTTTATGGAACCAGAAAGTGGAAACAACAGGAGAACCACCCAGAACACAGGCACATGGCAAGGCTTGAGCAGAAGTTGAACTATGTGACCCAAGGAATTTGCCTAGGGACTGATATAGCAAATGCAGGTGCTGGGGCAGTGATTGGTGGATTGTGTGCCTGTGTAAGAGAGAAACACCACATACTAGACACAGAGAAGGAGAAGAAAGCCAAGGGACAGCAGAACAAGCACTAGGGATGTGGCCCTGAAAAAGGGGTGAGAGAGCTTTTTGGGCAGAGTGCTGTAGAAAAGAGGTTTAGAATTATGAGCAAAGAAATTATCTCCTGCTGTGTTCAGGGAAACTGGACTTTGTATATTCTTAAATAAACAGGATTGCCCCCAAAGAAATATCTGGCTCCATCATCAATTTCTCCTCTTAGTGGAAATAAGCGGCAGGACCCTGAAAATTGGCTCACTTCTCGCATCACGAAGGGGTAACAGAAAGATTCACTAAAGATGCATTCTCCTATCTAAATCTCTATTTGCCCGTTATTCCTGACCAGCCCCTTTGAGAACGTTGCAATGGCATAGCCCAACTTATAATAGACAGCAGAATGGCACCCAAGCTGTAAAATGTAGCCCAATGATTTCCACACGGGTACTACGCCTGACCCACAGTGATCTGAAATTCCTCAGATTATTTTTACAAGCAAGAAGAAATGTTTACAATATATTCCTTTTTATGATTAAGCACAGTGGACACTCCATTGTGATTAGCAAGTTTGACATTGAGAGCAGACTGGCCCTGCAAAAGCATTGTAAACGTGCCGCTCAGTCGATAGATCCTCATCTCCTTCTTATTTTAATTAGCAGGCCCTGTAACAAGTTAATGTTACAGGGGAAAGGCAAGTAATCTACTTCTTCTCTCTTTATGGAACATTTGTGAGCATTAAATAATTAGTCATGGTTACTTAATATTCTCTAGTATTTAACCTGGTGTTTTACTTAAATGTATAAAAAATAATTGCTGTGAAGAAATTTGAGAACATGCATTAACGATGGTAATCCTGTTCTTATTGTATATAATTAAACCCTTCTAATGCTCCATTAGATTACATCTTTTATATTCAGTAGCCTCTGTAGGGAGGCATGACTCGCTGCCATTTAACTGATGCATAGAGAAGCACTCATAACCAGAGCACTGCTTAACCTGCTGTTTCCAGAAAACCAGGACAAAGGCAGCAGTGGGGGTCAAATTTGGGAGCTGTTTCACACAACACTAAAATAATGCCTGTTCTTTTCTCTCCCCAACCTCTCCCAGCACATGACAGGCCATCAGCTGGATTGCCTTTGCTCCTGTGGTTTTCGCTTTGTTTAGTGCTGATCCTGGCTGTGAGTCTGTACTACAGCAGTGTGAAGCAGAATTTCAAAGTCTTGGAAGAATTTCAATCCCAGCTCGTTATCTTCTTTCTTCAGATAAGACACGTTGCTTTGAAATGCTGGACTTGGTTTATGAGGCAATAACAGTGTCACAGGTGTGGAACCATGCATGGCCTAAGACAAAGATCTTAGCAGATAACATCTAAATGCATATTGCAGCACAAGGCTCAAAGCCCACTCAAACCAAGCACCAGAGAATGCGCCAGCCTTCCCTTTGAAGACTAATATAGAGCTGACCCTATTGTACACTTACCTTTTCCTGTAGCCACTTGTTTTCCATTTCTTTTATTATTATTGTATATATTACACTAACACCTAGAAGTTGCAACCAAAATCAGAGCTCCATTGTCCTAGGCAATACATAAATACCTGGTAAGAGATAGTCCATGCCTCAGAGAGCTTATAAACTGAAGAAACAAGAAAAAGCAAAGAAACAGAAACAGAGATTAATTGATTCAATCAAGGTCATATAGGTAGAAAATATCAGGAACTAAACTCAGGTCAATCAAGTCTCAGGTCAGTAGCTTAACCACGAGACCATCATTCCGCTCTGGTTTTGCTACTGCAATATGTGCAAGCCTTACTGCTTGTGTTCAAAGGCTCTGCAATGCTGTATTTTACACATATGTGAAATGGTTGTGAGTAAAACCTTGGCAGATGGTGTTCTCATGTCCCCTCAAGCTTTCTCCTATGTGGGCAAAAGATAGCTCTTGGAAATGTTTCACCGGGTTCCCAGGCATGGAAGAGAGCATGGAAACTCGTTTAAACAGGCTACGGGTATTTGACTAATATCACACATAACAGAATTGAATCCCAGGTTAATTATCAAGTCAGTAGTTTAATCCTCTGAGTTCAATTCAGTCCGTAAACCTCATGAGCCAAGTTTACATGGTTTGTGACATCAACAAACTTCTTCAATTTACTTATAGCTCACATTCAGTCAGGGGACCATGTATTCATCCCATGCATGCTCAACTATAGTTTAAGGCTTTGCATAATGCTACAACTGACTGCTTATGAAGGTGGCAAGGACAAAGCTCCATTGTCTTGGGAGGCCCCCCATTAATATCTTACAGTAAAGATATTTATGAAGGGGATCATTTTAGTAATGATAGTGCAATAAATGCTGAATGCCTCTTGTGTGTGTCAAAGTGGATCCCAATTTGTCTATCCAAGTGTGTCTCAGAGAGGGCCAACAAATTCATCTGGCCTGTGAGCAATAGCTTTCTGGACTTTATTTTCTCCATAGGAATAAATAGCAACATCCTTTTTTTTCCTGGTCTTCTTTTCAAGTAAAATTAAAAAAAATATTTGGACAAGTGCCCTACTGTATTCAGAAAGATAAAGACCACCTGAGAGTCTGCAACAGCAGAAAAAACCCTGCGAAGAAGATAGAAGACAATGCTTGCAAGATGACAGCCCAAAGTCCCCTGTCGTGACAACCAACAAATTGTTAGTCTCTAAGGTGCCACAAGTACTCCTTTTAACAAAACACTATGCATATTATTGTTAATTGATAAAGAATATTCCATATGGCATTGAGGGGCAGCAGCACAACATTTTCCAGGCATCTTAAAGTAGGCAAACAATTAAATCGGAACAGGGAGAAGTAACCTTTTCTCATAAAGAATGTATGCCTCTTCTCAATTGAAAATGGATGAAACAAACTACAGTATTGAGCCTCAAAAGCAGAAAGAGGTGACTTCAGAGGCTAAGCTGATGCTCACCAGAGGCTGTCACAAGCCCACAGGCAATTGCATCAGACAAGCTGCCAGTTTGGGAGTCAAAGGATGCTCACATAGGTGTATTCATCCCTGTGACTTTTTACACAAACCGATTGTGTGGTTCAGTCCAATGAAGGCAAGCTGTACCATCGCCTTGCTCGCCCATTTCCTTTTTTTAAGTAATAAGGTGAGAGATTTATAACTTTTATGTGAGTAGCAGCCGTGTTAGTCTGTATTCGCAAAAAGAAAAGGAGTACTTGTGGCACCTTAGAGACTAACTTATTTGAGCATAAGCTTTCGTGAGCTACAGCTCACTTCATTGGATGCATTCAGTGGAAAATACAGTGGGCTTTTATGTGAGTAACTCATTAAAACATTTCTTGAGAAAGGTTAGGAAATGGTATATTAGTGAGATGAGCAGGTAATTAAATAAGCTTCAATCCCTCCCTCTGTCTACATAGAAGTGCCCGACCCCTGTTTAGCTCACCTTTTCTGAACTGTAATTTCTGGAAGAGGCACATTGAAAACAGGGAGCTCGTTTTGAAAGAGCAGTTTGTTCAGCAAGAGCCATGGTGTGGTACTGCAGGTAATATATACAGCAACTTCCTGGGAGAGGATGTGCTAGTTTGTACCACCCTGATATGCTAATGGAATGCTTTACACTTCTCAGAAAACAAATCAGAGTTAAGAAGATAAAATGACAACTCCAGAATAAGGATTGGAAAGGACAAGAAACAGGGATGAAATCCACATTTAATAGCATGCTATTTATTCACAAGACAGTAACCACCTTTAAAACAGGTCTAAAAAATTTTTGAGGTCAGTTATACACAATAGATTATATCAGTCTCAAAACAAATTGTATTCAGCATGCATTTTAGGCCTTTGAAATTATTTAAGACTAACCCCCTTTCTGTGAGGGAAGTGGGATTATCCTCATTTTACAGCAGAAGTCTCAGATAAATCTAATGACCTGCCCAAGTTAAAACAGCAAGTCAATAACAGAGCCAGGAATCTCTGATCCCACAACTCCTGGCTCCCAAATCTCCTGGAATCTCTGAACCTCTGAAAGTTGGACAGGTCATTAACCTGGGCACCCAAATCTCTTGGTTAACCACTAGATCATACTTCCCCTCTGCTGTTATCCATTCTATTTTCTCCTCACACATAAGCAGATGCCCAATCCATCCATTCAGATGTTCTCTCACACACACAGTCTGACTCACTTGTTTATTCTCTTACTATTCTTTATTCATCACCAGATGTACTTGCACCATTGTTAACTGGACTGGAATCTTCATTACTGATGTTGTATGGATTGGTGTCAAAAGGTGAAGAGTAATGCCTTGATAGGACATAAAATCAGAAAAGCTAAAATGGTGCCAGGCAGTCACAGGACAGCCATGACTGGAGTTGGAACTAAAAGGACCCACGGTTCATGGACTGAATCCTGGATGCTACTGTTTTTTTTAAATTATAGCCTCCCCCCCATTGGACATTGCATTTCTACCTCAGCTATATGACTGAGATGCAAGTTTTTTCTCAGCTGAAATAAGTCCCGGTGGAAGATCAGGTAATGCAGTTTGCAAAGGCTTCCAACAGTTTGCAGGGGGAATGAAAATACCCTCATAGGTCAGGAAGGCTAACAGGAGTCACCAGCCTGTTCATAATATTGAAGCTTCCCAATGAGGAGGACAGGGAGACAGACAGTGGAAATGTCATATACAGAATGAGTACATTATTAGCAATAGGGATCTAAAACATGTACTGCTAGCGAGGATCATTTTGTCCTTATGAGACAGACAGATTACACAGACAGGCTGCAAACACTGCAGGCCAGAATCTCAGCTACTGTAAACTAGGATCTCTCTTTTGACTCTTGGAGCTCACTAGCTGAGAATAAGGCCCTACACTAAAATTATTCCAGTAGAAGTTCAAATGATAGGCATGAAAACACTGAATTTTCAAATAATTTATTTGTGTATAGCTCTAAATCATAAAAGTGCAATGCACTGTCCAGCAAAAAGCATTCAATATAAAAACACATTTATTCAATATCAATAACACTAGGGTACATTAGTTACACTGACCCCAATCCTGCTCCCCTCAAAGCCAGTGCAAATTTGGCCAGTGGTTTCGCTGGCAGAAGGATCAGGCTCATTATTTCCATTTTGCCAAATGTTTACAAAGTATTATATTAAAATGCTAGTAACTGATTTTCCACATGGAAATAAACTGCATTCCTTTCACTATTATATAAAAACAACAAGAGTAAACTTTATTCAGACTCTGTGGTTCTATGAAATTGCATGCAGTTTATCCCCCAAATCAGCAGTTAATAATCACAGCAATAGACAGCACAACACATGAGTGCTAATATTTAAAATATACTGAGCCATATCCTCAGTAGGTGTAAACAGGCATGGCTCCAATGATGTCAATGGATCTACGCCACATACCCCAGTTAAGGATCTGGCCCACTCTTGGTTTTAGAGATTAAAAGAATTATGAAAACTGTTAAAATTTTGTCCTAAATAATCTATTGCACAGACCTCTTTAGCAGGAAAAAATAATGTTCATCTAGGCTCTCATAAAGCTTTTTCCAAGTGGATACAAGAAAAGAAGAGACAGCAGTTCACAAATATGTAAATCACAGGACATCTATCTTGAAGAGGTTCAGATGCATTCAGGCTCTGCATTAAACAAGTAGTAAAGGTACACTTTAAATCTCTGCAGGCAGTAACATACTAAAGACACACCCTTTAAATCTACAATGACCTTGTTAATGTTCTCCTTTTAATAATGGAAATTTACAGTGATTTTGGAACACTCACTCTGTTTTACCTCACAAATCACCAGCTACACAGGGGAAAGGCCCAGTTGTATATTATTTCTTATACTTTGAAATGCCAAAGTTAAAGGCACAGCTTTCAGAGTCAATCAGAGAGATATTTCAGTTTGCTCACTCAGAAAAAAATTGGATGTTATACCGATCTAAGCACTTTTACACCAGTATAACTGTGTCTATACTAGGGCGTCATACTGATATAGTTAAAGCCCTACAAAAGCTGAGAATAGACCAGCACATTTCTCAAAAAGACTTGTTCCACATGCAGTATGTAAAGCTATAACACTTGAATCAACACTGACCACATGGGCAATGCTAAGACTAAAGTGACTGGCAGTTTTGCCTACTTAGGGACTGAAGAACTGGGACCTTCATGCTTTGAACATGAATGTTTAAATTCCTCATGTGAAATACATTAACAAAGTTCTTTGCTATCCATTTGCATTCTGATTTATGTGGATTCTGCATTCTCCAGTTCCCATGAGCGGTTCCTGTCTCAAATAGAGACACAAGGAATAAGGATCTAGTGGTTCTACAATGTTAGTAAAACTTTTTATAATCTGTTGTGTACTCTAAAGTTTGCAGGGATGATTTGAGGATGAAATGAGCCAGGGAGAAGAGATGTCAGTGGTATTGTGGTTTTTGTTTTGTTTTGTTTTATAAACCAGCAGAAACCTTTTAGCCCTGTGCTGTAGATCACACTATTGATTTCTAAATTGCACAGTTTGAGTTGGTAAATAGAGTGCAAGTTTGGTTCACTGATTAGAGTAACATCAATTAGATGGCAGTAGAGCCAAACCTTCTTTGCAAACTAACACCCACGAGGTATCCTCAGGATCAACAGCAAAACCCTTTTTGTTTTCCTGCCCTATTTAAATGGATTTTCTTTGCAATACCATCATTCTGCAGTGGTTATGAGCGCCAATTCAGTCTTTTCTCCCCTAGGGATACTATTCAGCAGAAGCTGTTCAAAGTCATTTACAAAAGGATTTTGATGACCATAACAAGAAGAGTATACTCAGCTCTGGAGGGCTTGATCATGCACCAGGGAAGTCAATGTTTAACAGTGAGAGTTAAAACCACTTGGAACATTTTACCAAGGGAAGTGGCTAATTCATCATCACTTGGAGTCTTTAAATCAAGTCCAGATATCTTCCTAAAAAATATGCTCTAGTTCATGCACAAGTTATTGGACTTGATAGGGTTCATGTACAGCAGGGAAGAATGATGATTCTCCTGCAGGAATTACAGGGTGAAATTCTATGGACTTTGTGATGAAGGAGGTCATGCTAAAGGAACCTTTAAGGCTAGGTTTACACTACAAGCTAGGGGCGTGGCTCCCCTGCTCATTGAGCTAGTGAGCATATTAATAGCAGTGTAGCCGTGGTAGTACAGGTAGCAGTAATGGCAGCGTAGGCATGGCTTAGCTATGCCGAGTACATACCCAGCTTCCGCTGTTGTTACCCCATGGTACTGCAGCAACACTAAACACTCATGCTAGCTCAATGAGGGCTAGTGCGAGTATGTGTACACAGGCAGGGGAATCAGACCCCTAGCTCATAGTATAGACACAGGCAAAATAGATGGGTCAAATATTTCAGTAGCCTAACTCCTTGACTTCATTGGCGGTATACCAGCAGAGAATTTGGCCCCATGAACCTATGAATGTGCTTTTTACAATTACCTTCAACAGGAACAGGTTTGGGGCTTGTATGAAAGAACTGGGGAAATTTTCAAAAGAGCCCAAGTAAATTAGGAGCCTATGCCTCATTTTCAAAAGTGACTGTGGCTTAGGAGCCAAGGTTTCTCTGGAAGTCAATGAGATTTTACTTCTAAGTACTTAAATCATCTTTGAAAATAAACTTAGTCAGATGTTTTTGAAAATTGGAATCATGATGCTTTAAACAGCTACAGTAGCTATTAGAGGTAGAAATATTTGAGTTGGGGTATTCACATTAACGCAATATCACTTTAAACACAATCTTTTGTCCAGACATAAGATACTCAAGAATTCCATGAGAAAACACTATTGTACAAATACTTCTCCCAATATTAGAATAAAGAGCTGCAGTGCAAGTAGGGCTGTCTGGCCCGGTCCGCTACGCTGTACTAGCAAGATATTTATAGCTGGCCAGCGTACTGGAAAGAGGAGCAGAATGTGCAGCAGCCCCACGCCCGCAGCACCTCCAGTGCAGCTGTACTGCCCCCTGACCTTCCACACAGGGTCTCCTGTCTGTAGAGCAGCCCCGACAGAGGACGGGGCAGGAGGTGGACCTGGGGGTTGCACAGCTGCACCAGAGGAGCTGCTGGCATGGGGCCGCCCAGTGGCCTCACGTTCTGCTCCTTTCCCTGCTGCGGTTCCCAGGAGAGCCCTGCAGTTCAGGGCTCTCCTGGGAACTGCAGCAGGGAAAGGAGCAGAACCCCCACCCCCATCCTTCCATGGAACTTCGCGTCCTCCGGCTCCCAGCAGCAGCCATGCAGGAGGACAGGGCTTGGGGGGCGAGGCTGGGGGCGGTACAGCCACAGAAGGAGCTGCCAGCATTCTCCTACTTTCCCTGCTGTGGTTCCTGGGAGAGCCCTGAATCACCTGACTCTCCTGGGAACCACAGTGGGGAAAGGAGCAGAATGAGGGGCCACCAGGCAGCCCCACACCAGCATCTCCTCCGGAGCGGCTGCTGTACTGCCCCCAACCCCACCCCGTACTGTCCTCCAGCGGGCCTGGCTGCTGTACAGACGGAGGACACCCTGCATGGAAGGGCTGGGGCAATACAGCCACACCGGAGGAGCTGTGGGCGTGGGGCTGCTGGGCGGTCCCACATTCTGCTTCTCCTGCACAGCGGGAGGAGGACAACACCCTCCCCAGGTAATGGGGGTGGATCATGGGGAGGGGATGGGGAGAGCGTGGGGACCCCGGGATGGGGGCAGGTTGGGGAGGAGTCACATGAGGAGGTCATGTGCCCCCCGTGGCGCCTCCCCCCTGTACCAGTAAGAAATGGATTCCACTTGCACCACTAATAAAGAGGCATTATCAATCAGCCAGCTTTATGGCTACATTGCAATACATACATTGTGCAGTAAATTAGGTGAATGTACATTTCAGTTATGCATCTCAGACACCATCTGAGAGACTGAAATGACTGCCTGATCCTTTTGTGCCTGGAATAAATCAGAGGGTTGTCCTTCTCCATAAAGCATTAGGATCAAAATAATTTATCAGGATTTGATCGCTTTAAAAAAAATACAAATGTTTATGAGCTGTGTGTCTGTCTGTGAAGGCTGAAATATAATGCAGAAAAAGTTTACTCTTTCTAAAGGAGGAAAAGAATGGGAATGCAGTGCATTTTGGCCTTAAGGAAATCGGGAATAAAATCATTTTAAAAGTAGATTTCCAACACTGTTAAGTACATGTGCCTTTTCTCATTGTGTGCAAAGTAGAAACTGAATGTGCATGGACTGGTATTCCTCTTAGGACAAACTTTGAAAAGGGCACTGCAGTCTCCAGGGTTTTTGCCTACAGAACAAACATCCTAATTAGACAAAATAGAACATTTCCATCAGCAAAGATTAGTGATTGGGCAGCCCTAGCTACAGATTTCAGATCTGTATTCAAATACAAACTTTCCTCAGAGTTCACAGGTGTTCACTCCCAGGACTCTGATTTTGAAGTAGAGACAAAAGTTTAATCAAACCCCAAACTAAATCTTCATAAGAGAATGTAATTCTGACCCATTTGTATGATCAACCAAATTGTCTCTTGTTATACATAAAGGAGAACCAATTTAAGCAGCTGTGAGTGATTTACATAGAATGTTTGGGATGGAAACACTGGAGGACAGGAATTATAAACAAGGTGTTTGTATACAGAGTAACACCACATACACCAAAATGCACGTGATTTGTATTAAATAGTCTGCAGATCATTCTGGTTTGGAAGTTTCTCATTTTAAACTGTACTTTACAAAACTGTTATGTAGATTGATGTGTTTAAAGACAATGCAGAGAATCAATTTTTCGCACAATGTCAGTCTGTCATTGATTTTTTGCATCTCAAAAATCAGTAGAGGCTAACTGCTAGCAGCAGCACTGGGAAATGAATATACTAAATCTGTATAAAGAAGCAAGAACTTCTGTGACTAGAATTTCAATAGAGGCTCAGTGTAACTGAGAGTCCAATCCTGCCCTCCTTGTGCACTCAATTATCTTTCTCCTATCAATGAGAGTTTTGAGCGCACAGAGATTGTAGGATCAGGCCCTGATCCAAAGCCCAAAGAAGTCAGTAGAAACACTCCAGTGGACTTCTGTGAGTTTTGGATCAGGCCCTAAATGAGTAATCTCTATAAGAAAAACAAATACATTCAGAAAGGTCTTGATATACCAGATACCATATAATTGGCCACCAGAGACTGACCAGCTTTGTCATCCATTTCAATGACTTAGTATCAAAGCCCTTATCAATTTAACCAGATATTTGCATATATGGCTCTGAAGGGGGAAACAAGTGTTCAAATGCTTTTAAATATAAATTGCCTGATTTTCAGCTGGTGTAAATCAACATAGCTCTATTGACTTCAATGGAGCAACACTAATTTACACCAGCTGGGGATCTGACTTCTGCTTATCTCATCTAATTGAATAAAACCAATGGGGTTTAAAATGAATTTCCCTCTCTACAGTCCTACCAGTGTATAATCACAATTCATATTCATCTTTCTTCCCTTCCTTGCATTTACTTTTCTTCTCCAATTGATCGATCATTGTTTAAAAAAAAACATGCTAATTGTTTTGGGTCCTACATCATTTGCTAGGCTGTTGCAGAAGAAGAATTAGTTTTGACAATTGAAGGATTAAGGCTTTTTAAGAAAATATACTTTAAGGTATTTGTCACCTATTTTGAATAAGCATTAATTACTATGACCTAATTAACAGTAATACTTCCATCAAAGGGTTAATGTGCATCAAGGAGTCAATGCACATTCATGTTACATTAGGAACTTTGTTCAAAGGGAATGTCATCCTCAAGTCATGTAGGATTCCAATGTATTTCAAATCTACAAAATGTTACACTTCTCCTACCCTCATCTATAACTATGCTGTCTTGTTCAAGATTATACAAAAGTACAAACAGTAATCCCTATTACTCTGCGTAAGTGAGGATAAACCTTGAGGGATAGGAACTAGTAATCAGTCACACTAACAGTGAAATTGTTTGATAACACATAGAGGTATCCATATCCTAAGTGGCATCATGCAGATAAGAAAGAAAGAAAGAAAAAAAGGTAGTGTAGAAATTTAAGCTATTCTGACACATTCTCTGTCTACAGGGGATTTTACATCAATATAATGGGGATTATCCTAACAACCCCTTTAACATGGCATATGTGTGCATGTACCCACACACACACCCCTCTCCAATACTGAACACCTTCATCTACAAATCATGCTTATCTGAGTTTTCATTTGTTATAGTGCATATTTCTCTCAGCAGCATCATAAACAAGCACAATCCCCTAAATTCCCAAAGCAAAGCTGCAGAGTTATATCTATGTGACGCCCGTGAGAGATTCAGGGATGAAACACTGCATGATGCTTTGAATATTTAAGGGACAGGACTTTACAAGATTTCTGCCCTTTTAAAAACACTTTGCTCCAAACTATTGTTTTACTTGAGTTCTCTTAAAAGAAGTTTTGGTTTTAAAAAACAAAACCACATTTTACAGTTTCTCAGCTAGATCAGGTTTTTCTAGCACTATGTCCTCTGTCAGCAATGAACATAACTCCTTAACCCAAGTGGTTTTGCTAACAGGAAAAGGGCTCTGGTGGAAGCCAGGGCATCTGGAATGTATCTAACATAGCAGGTTACTATTGTGTCAATATCTTGTTAGTGTGTAGCAATTCAACAGAACAGTGTCTATTTGCATTTTAATAAATAAGGCTCTATGTAAACTCTATCTTCGTTACTATTTTACTACTACATACTACTATTTTATGTAGGCCAAAAAGGTAGTCTTTTGAGTCTGATTTAAACATCAGTATGTCCATTAGCAAAATAAATGCAGGCCACATTCTTAACTAGGGTATCGGGGTATTTGCTATGGGCAGCAGCAATAGAAATATAGGGGGAAGAAATGGCAAAAACCACTGAAACACTTCCCCCTTACAATCCTTCCCAAAAAAAAAAATGCTGAGTTTTGTTGCATTAAATGCACAACCTTGTTAAACTACTAAGGTCTCAGGCATGGTTTTGGACGATGCAAATTAAAGAAGAATCTGAAAGGTCAAAGAATGGTGATGCATTAATAATGGTGCTTAACTCAACAATACCTTGGTAATTTTCAGCTAGAAAGAGTAACTTGGATGCTGCAAAATATAAAAGAAAAAGTTCACATTCTCATCCCTGGCTGTATTTTCTGCCCTAGCCCTCAGTTTGGCACAAGTTTGGCCTGGGTGTTTCAGCTTTAGAATATGAGCTGGCAGAGTACTTTCTCACAGACTGAAAACTAGAGAAAAACTGTTCTCAAACAAAAAGGCCCAGTTAGGTTAAAACTAAACTACTTCTGACAACCTAGCTCAGAAGTTCGCCTTCTTCTAAACTAGCTTCATAGCTGCTAATCTCTATCCGCTTCCTTTGAGCTACTAGGAAACTTTCTTTGAAAAGCTTCTTGCTTTTAAGCCCCTAATGAACCATCCTAACTAGCTACTTCAACTCATTCCACCTGATTCAGATGAATAGAGACATTCTCACCTGTCTGTATTATATTAATTTGGGCTGGGGTTTTTAAAGGAATTTAAGGGAGTTAGGTGCCCAACTCCTATTGGGTTCCTGACTCCCTTAGCCTCTTTTGAAAATCCCAGATTTAGTCTATTGAGCTGAAGAACAACCAGGATAATGAAAGGGCTTTAATTCCTAGAATAAAAGTTATCTGCAAAACCAAACAGACTAGAAACTTTGAGCCAAATATTCCCTTCTTTTTTGGGGGGACAGTGGATTGGAGAAAGACAACCAGGCACCTGCGGGGAGGCAGGCAGTGTGAAAGTGGAAGGAAGGACAGCCTCATCTTCACAGCACCATACTCTTCTCCAGAACCAGTGGAAGCATTCCCAAGAGGACAGCCTCTGTTGTCTAGGATAGGAAGTGATGGGGAGACATCCAATTTCTACATCAACAACAAGTAACTTATGTCCCACCCAGAAAATTACTTAAGTTAATTTTGAGCATGTGAATAGCACCATGGAAGTCAGTGATATTATCACATGCTCAAAATTAGGCAGATGCTTAAGTAACTTGCTGGATGGGGGCCTTAACGCTGAACCTTAAACTGGTATTAACTTACTTGGTCTCCATCTCCATCTTCGTAAAATCCTCCCCTGATGTGAATTCACAGCTGGAGAATGCTGTGGCAGTATGGCTCCTGCAGGAATTTTGTTCCTTTGTGGGTAGGAACCAGTACATGGAAACAGGGCCTCTGTGTAGATGGACCTTGTTTCTAGAAACGCTGTTCAGACAGACCTAGTCTCTGGAAATCGTCTGGAACTCTATGATGTGCAGATTTCAAGAGCCAGCTCTCCCGATTGAACAATTCACAGAGTTTCACATCCCCTACATAGGTTTTTCCTACATATGGGAACAGTTTGGCCGTTAGTCCATACACAAAATCTTAGATTCTCAAAAACACAGCAGAGTCTGTGCAACAGAAATATTGTAAGTCTGAGTAATTTTTGTGTCTTCAGATTGTGATTCAGCAGTTTACAGAAGTCAGTGGTATTAGTCACATGCTTAAAATTAAGCACTTGCTTAAGCTAAACTAGGGCCTCAGATTCCTTTTGTACCTGATGACTATAGCCTATATACTAGCAATTATTGTTTATAGTGTTATTGTAGCCATGTTGGTCTCAGGATAATAGAGAGACAAGGTGAGTAAGGTAATAACTTTTATTGGACCAACTTCTGTTGGTGAGAGAGACAAGCTTTCAAGCTTACACAGAGCTCTTCTTCAGGCTTTTTCAGACCTGAAGAAGAGCTCTGTGTAAGCTCAAAAGCTTATCTCTTCACCCAGAGAAGTTGGTCCAATAAAAGATATTACCTCGTCCATCTTGTCTCTCTATATACTAATAAGGCATTCATTCTTGAGCGTAATAATTCCACTGCCCTCTAACTTATCTGTGTTCCTAATCGTTAGATATATTTAGTGTTTTATAATCTCACCCATTATCCTAGCATCTGAGCACTTTCTGTGTAAAATCAAGAGCAATAGCAAAGTCCCTAGTGGACTACATAAAGTAAATGGCTCTTCTCCCTTTTCAGGGTGGCAATACTGAATCCTGGAGCAGCCCCTGGCCAATGCGGGGGAAAATAGCCCAGTTCATAAAAGAACCAGCTATATGATTACTGAGCAGTTTTTACAGTTTACTATACTGATAGAGACATTCATAGATCTACTATGCAGCTATTTATAATAATTTCACATATCCTGTTTGAGATAAATAGCACAAGTAAACTCTAATACTTGAAGCTGAATAGTATATAGTACTAGGGATCAAATTACATATATGAATGAGCAAGCATTAATATAATATATTAAGATTAATCTCTTGCTATGCAAGCTGCAGTTACTGCCCGTTAGACTACATTTTACAAAGCAGTAATAAATGCTGGCCATGCCAAAGTCTAAGATGAAACATAAACATAAATAGGCTCTACTATCCCTCCAAAAATATACAGTATGTTTAAGATGCTGTAATATCTTATGTCATTGTATGAATTTTACTCTATCTAACATTAAGTATATAGTCAGGTACACAGCTCCATATGTTCTAAAGTGATCAAATGAAATGGGAGCAGGGGTTATAAAATTGTTGTCAATATTTCATATGTATACAGCAAATTTGGGGGTATCAAAGGCCCTTTCCATAAGTAAGTCAGAGCAGAGCTAGCTAGAACAACGTTAAAACCATGCAGCAAACTACATTAAAGGGGTGGTCTTTAGCGAGGTTTTGCTAGCACAGTTCTCAGAAAACATCCTTCCCTCAATAATCAGGAAAAGCATGCTAGAACCCTGATAGGCACTGCCATCTTCATACACAGACATAGTTAGTTCTGCTTCCAGTATGTACAGGAAAGGAAGCCTATTGTACCATACAGTTCATTGTCTATATCCTAACAGAAATATGGCTTCTAACAATTTCTCATTAAAGGACTGTATAATTCTAAATTAAATTTCAGTTCAGGAAAGCAGTGATTTCACACACTCACCAATTCTCTTCATTTCAGCTTGTGCTAATGAATTATAAAATTTACAACCTGCACCATCGAGTGGCTTACATATTAGATCATGCCACTTTTCTCATCCTGCAAAAAGGTTCGTGAAGAGGATCGTCCTAGCAGCAGCTCTTTCTCATGGATCAGGCTGTCTAGCAGGTCTTCCTGCCTGTAGTTGTGATAAACCTTCAGGAAGGCCAAAATGGTAATTCCCAGCCAAGTCAGCCAGGCAGCCCAGAGACCAAACTAGGCAGGAAAAGAGATGGCAGAGAGATTAATGTTCTGTTGTCAAGATACAGCCAAGCCTCATTTTAAAGACAGATCCTCATCTGGATGGACTTCAACGGAATTGTGCCAGTTTACACCAACAGATAATCTAGCCCATTGTTTCTCAGTCTTTTCAGGTTGGTAACCCCCTTTACATTTACTATAAAAGTAAGAGTAAAAAGATAACGATAACAATGATAAGCCTATATAATATTATTACTACTATATCTTGTGAAATACACTAAACCTTTTGGCATTTGTGCTGTATTTGGCTGCTATCAACCCTCTATGTCTAGTAAAGTATGTATGGAGCCAGATAAGCGAAAGTCTATAAGGTCTACAGTGTTAGCCAATATCAAATACAATATTACTATATATATCACATATGTTTGTGTATGAATTGCATTTACGTTAAGCTTCTTTCAAAATGCTCTTTACTTATGTTAAATTAAGGGGAGGTGTGAAGTGTTCCAATTTCAGTCTTAGGTACAGACACATTCCAGAGAGATAGGGCAAGACAAACAATTTTCTTGATACTTAGCTAACATGCCCTCTGTACCAAGCTAGAGGTGGTGCAGAATGTCTTTAAATTCTTGCTGACTTTTGGAATGCTATGGTCAAAACAAAATGAAGAAACTGTTGCAATGTCTGTCCTGTTTTCGTGGAGGGGTTGTGTAAAACCTGTCAGAATTTAAAATGTATTCTACATTAAAACTTACAAATGTGTCCCATCTACCAGGTACAGTCAATTCTTGGCCTCTTGGTATCTTCAAAAAAATGTGTCAGAGAAGACAGACAAGAAATGAGTGGTAGGTTAAAAGTAATATAGAGAAAATTGTGAAGCTTCTCCGAGTCAGGTATAAATACAAGCAGGGTAAGCACAAAATCTTTAAGAGTCTCACCAGCTGCACTTCTGTCTTCCAGATTCGTTGGCAATGTATTAACCTTCCTTTCTGTATTATGCTGTATTAATCCCTAACTAATAATCTTTAGAATAATAATAAACATCTCATGTTATCAATTACATTAGACCCTTAACACACTTTTGAAAATTTCCCACGTTTTTGTCCTTATTTACATCTCAGTCCACCAATATAAAATATGTCTTTAAAAATAGCAATGAAATAAGTTAGATAAAAAAATATGGAATGAGAAGGTGTTAAAATCACACTCATTTGGGCTAATATGTAATATCGCATATCTCCATTCGTGTCATTAGTGCAATATCAAAATAGTAGCACTCTCTTAAACGGTCTCAACACAGATTCAAGTCTGCATTAAGTGGCTTTTGTATGACTTTTGAGACTTACTCGGCATGAAAGATACTAGATAAATCTAGCATAATTCAGTTAATGAGTGAAGATCAAAGAAAAGTTCTGGACAAGCTAGAACCAGCTGAATGGTATTTAAATGCCAGCGATCATCAAACTGGTTAGTTTCTCCTTCCAAAGTTTACCTGGGCCCAGCTCTGTAATTCTTACTCAGGAAACCTTCCCATTGTATTCCCTGAGAGTGGTGCTTAGGTATGAACAGCTATATTGAGCCATCAGTGTGCTACACAAGAACCTATTTTCCAGGACCATTAAGGATGGCCATTCTTGCTCTACTTGCCTTGAAGAATCATTATCACAGTGCCAAAGAAAAACCCACCAACTGGTTCTGCTTAATGTACCTTATGATATTAACAGATAGCACTGCAGAAATTTAATCCCCACTGGGATCTTTTTTCATATGATCAACTTCTGGGTTTTCCTTACAAACTAGCAGGTCTGTGCCCTGAAACTGCATTTCCTTTTGTCAGCATAAAAGAATCTGGCAGATGCACCTTCACTCCTCACTCATGAATGTACAGGAGTTAAAGCAGCATAGGCTGCCCCTGGTAGGTCAGTAGTGGGAATTAGGACCAGATTGTTTGGGACTAGTTCTCCTATGTACTTCAACAAAGTAAACTTTCCTCCTGCAGGATCTCTCTATATGTTGGCATACACTGTATGAAGAATAATTTTTTCTTGCACCATTCTCTATTATAGTCAAAAGAAGGTATCCCCCTGCACAAAATTTGTCCATAATGACCCTGGTGTCAGCAGCTGGATATATAATTGCAGTTTACTCAGTCATATCCTACCATATACTTCTACACTCCCCTTCCACTGACAGTGAGGGGAACATCACACACACACGCACACACACACTTATGGCTGGACATGACCCCTGGTGAAGACAACAATATATAGCAAAGGAAACACAATGAAATTACATCTACATAAGGAAAATGCGGACGAAGCAGAATTGGTATTTACAGGACCAAAATTTGTACTATATTAACATAGGTTTCAGAGTAGCAGCCATGTTAGTCTATATCCGCAAAAAGAAAAGGAGGACTTGTGGCACCTTAGAGACTAACAAATTTATTTGAGCATAAGCTTTCATAAGCTACAGCTCACTTCATCGGATGCATTCAGTGGAAACTACAGTGGGGAGATTTATATGCCCAGAGAAAATTAAACAATGGGTTTTACCATAAACACTGTAATGAGAGTGATCAGGTAAGGTGAGCTATTACCAGCAGGAGAGCGGGGGGGGGGGGGGGGGGGGGGAGAAAAACCCTTTGCCAACTGTGTCCACATATCTATTCAGGGGACACCATCATAGGGCCTAATCACATCAGCCACACTATCAGAGGCTCGTTCACCTGCGCATCTACCAATTTGATATATGCCATCATGTGCCAGCAATACCCCTCTGCCACGTACATTGGCCAAACTGGACAGTCTCTACGTAAAAAAATAAATGGACACAAATCAGACATCAAGAATTATAACATTCAAAAACCAGTTGGAGAACACTTCAATCTCTTTGCTCACTCGATTACAGACCTAAAAGTGGCAATTCTTCAACAAAAAAACTTCAAAAACAGACTCCGATGAGAGACTGCTGAATTGGAATTAATTAACTTAGGCTTGAATAAAGACTGGGAGTGGATGGGTCATTACACAAAGTAAAACTATTTCCCCATGTTTATTTCCCCCCCCGCTGTTCCTCAGACATTCTTGTCAACTGCTGGAAATGGCCCACCTTGATTATCACTACAAAAGGGTCCCCCCCCCACCTCCTGCTGGTAATAGCTCACCTTACCTGATCTCTCTCCTTACAGTGTGTATGGTAACACCCATTGTTTCATGTTCTCTGTGTATATAAATCTCCCCACTGTATTTTCCACTGAATGCATCCGATGAAGTAAGCTGTAGCTCACAAAAGCTTATGCTCAAATAAATTTGTTAATCTCTAAGGTGCCACAAGTCCTCCTATTTTATATTAACATAGTAGCAGTTTGAGAGGAATAAACCACCCAGATGATTTTTAATCTTTGACTGAAAAATTAATAACAAACACTGTTCCCAGAGCTGTGCTCACCTTAAAGTGAATGTCAGAGCCCACACTGACTTTCCTGGGAGCAGGATTTATGACATTTTGCCTGAGTGGCTGGTCATATACTATGGTGATAAGCACAGAATAGATAAATAGATGTGACACAATGGCAGCTAGTTTGCGCTTGTTTTTCCTGCACTGGAACCATGGCAAAACAAAATATTGGCCAAAGAGGAATGCAAGTTGGTAGGGGGAGAAAACATTTTACAAGCTTCTAATAGGTTATTACAATGAAAAGAAAATTATAAAAATGTAAGGCCTGATTCACCATTGTATTATTCCTATTTTAAGCCCATGTAACTCCATTGATTTCAACAGGGTTACACCACATAAAATTGGAGATGAGAATGGTCAAGGGTACGAAAAAACTCAGTGAATGAGATTGAAAAGATTGTGATTGTTTCCTTACAAAACAGCCAGACAGAGAAGATATGATAAATAATGAACAGTCTACGGAAGGTAAATCAGGAACTTCTGTTTCTCTGTCTCGTGACACAATAACAAGGTTACAATCAGTGAAATTAAAAGGTGGGAAATTCAAAACCAATAAAAGGAAATAGTTTCTCACACAACACATGATCTGAACAAACTGGAGAAATGATCTGAAGTGAATAGGATGAAATTCAGTAAGGACAAATGCAAAATTACTCCACTTAGGAAGGAACAATCAGCTGAACACATACAAAATGGGAAATGACTGACTAGCAAGGAGTACTGCGGAAAGGGATCTGGGGATCATAGTGGATCACAAGTTAAAGATGAGTCAACAGTGTGATATTGTTGCAAAGAAAGCGAACATTATTCTGGGATGTATTAGCGGGCATGTTGTAAGAAAGACATGAGAAGTAATTTTTCCCCTCTAATCCACCTGGTTAGGTCTGAACTGGCGTATTGTGTCCAGTTCTCAACATCACATTTCAGGAAAGATGTGGACAAACTGAAGAAAGTCCAGAGGAGAGCAACAAAAATGATTAAAAGTCTAGAAAACATGACCTATAAGGGAAGACTGAAAAAAATGGATTTGTTTAGTCTGGAGGAGAAGACTGAGAGGGGACATGATATCAATTTTCAAATACTTCTAAAAGGTTGCTACAAGGAGGCGGGAGAAAAATTGTTCTTGAGGATAGGACAAGAAGCAATGGGCTTAAATTGTAGCATGGGAGGTTTAGGTTGGACATTAGGAAAAACTTCCTAACCATCAGGGTGGCTAAGCACTGGAACAAACTGCCTAGGGAGTCAATCTCTATTAGAGACCAGGAGGAGATTTATGTAGGGGTCAGTTTACCCCACATTGGTTACTGTGGAGTTCTTACACCTTCCTCTGAAGCATCTAGTATTGGCCACTGTCAGAGGCAGGATCCTGGGCAAGATGGACCTTGAGTTGACTTCAGTCTGGCAATACCTATGTTGGAGTAATGCAACGGTGAATCAGGCCCAAAACTGGCAGAATGTTGTTAAGGTTCCTTAACAACTTTTCTTAAATAGATTGTAATCTCTGTCAAAGACAGACTTGGCATCTGTAAGAGAGTGGTGGAAGGCAGGTATATCAACTCTAGTGAAGACCGCTTTCCCTATGAACTGAAAAAGGATTATCTCCAATTAATGAGAGACACCCGAGTCTGCCGGTGACCTTGAAAAAACCCCTCTTCTGGTGAGAGAGAGGAAGGAGGGATGAAAAACAAACTGCAGCAGGGTTAAGGGCAGCACGGAAAAAGGCTTCTCCTAGGTGGAAGGTTGTTCTCCTCCCTATAGGGTGTGGAAGAAACAACCAAGTTAACTTCTGCTTGGGGAAGGGGTAGCAACTAGAAGTCTGCATAATAAGGCAACACCCAAGGGAGAGAGCAAGAAAATGTATTTTGTTGGTGTTGTTTGTTTTTTGTTTAAGAGGCCTACCCTAATGCCCGCCTTGTAAATACTGAAAAAATAAACCAAAGTGAAGAATTAATAATCTCTGGAGCAGGTATGATTTACTCTAGGCCCCCATCACCAGAGGGAGAAATTCTGAGGCTGACAAGGCAAGGGGGGTGTCTTGCCACACATGATGTCAGGAGTGGGAATTGATGCAGTGGACTAACCCAAGGTCAAGACAGATAATTCCCAAGAACGGATGACAGGACGAGGGTACTGGTGCAGGCCACTGTGGTAAAACCAATTGCTAGCAGAGCCCAGATGGCCATTCAGCAGGCATCTGTATGAATACAACAAGAGACAAATCAACTACTGATGATCCAGGAGGCACAGGACCGAGCAACGCTACAAGAGATAGTAAGACAAATGAAAGCCCTGGCCACTCTGGGAGGTGGCCATGATGGAACATGATCCGTAAAGGCCAGCAGTTATCTACAAAAGATTATGACAGAGGATGACATTGAGGCATATCTCCTCATGTTTGAAAGAACAGCCCTAAGTGAGGTCTGGCCCCGAGACCAGTGAGCCAGTATCCTCGTTCCTTTCCTGTGTGGAAAGGCCCAGAAGGCCTATAATGACACTGCAGTGGAAGCTGCTAAAGACTACTCCCAGGTGAAAACTGAAATAAATACTTGCAAGATCCTGAGTGACTACAGCTGTAAGAGCCCAGAGATTCCATGAGTGGAGGTACTGGGAGTAAAGCACCAAGATCACAACTGTTCAACCTTATCCACCTAATGCAGAAGTGGCTGTGTCACAAGACCCACAGTACAGAAAAGTACTCTTAGTTTTGGACAGATTCATGAGACGACTATCACCAAAACCTATGAGGGTGGATTGGCCAAAATGATCCTTCCTCTTATGATTTGGTCGCCCTCATAGCGAGGCATTTAATGGCCAGAGAGCTTTCTTGGACTACTGAATAAGGTATGTGCTGGACCAAGACTTCAATCCCAGTCTCAAAGGCCCAGATCTCCAGAAGTTCAGATACAATTATGTTGGAGAGGAGGGATGCCAAAGAGTGGCCTGAGGGCACAAAGGAACTTGGGGAACTGGCAAGAGAAGGCCACGGGATAAGACCTAATGGAATAGGTCTTAGAATAGGAGGATATCCCAGGATGTTATGCTTGTGGGGAACTAGGGCATATAGCAGCTCAATGTCCTAACATTGAGAGGTCCATGCAGTGTAGTCTGGGTGACGGTGAAAAAGAGTCACTAGAAACGTTTACACTATACACTATTTACATGGCCAGTTGGAATGAATGGTATGGAGGCCATTGCGTTAGAAGACTTAGGAAGTGCAGTTACGCTGGTCTCTGGGAAACTGGTGGGGTGGAACCAGCTGACTCCAGCCAAATGCATGGGAATAATCTGTGTACATGGGACAGATAATTACTACCCAGCCATTCCCATACAAATAGAGGTTCAGAGAAACACAACAAGGGTGACAGCGGGAGTAATCCCAAATCTTCTATATCCTGCCCTCAAAGGACAAAACTTCCCAGACATCTACTCCCAGTGGAAGGGTTGGAGGAAAGCAGTAACCACGGAGCTGATATCATGACCCCAGAAAGTAGCCCATCTCTCATTTTCTATTATTTAGCCCTTTAGCCCGGCAACTGGGAAATCCTGGAAGGTTAAACAAGAAAGGAGGGCAGACAAAAGAATGGGGACAAAAATCTTGGCCCAGAATCAAAAGGTGGTGTTCGTGGGTAAGTAGTCTCATCTAGCAGGCAGGGAGGCAATTTAGATAGTTAATGAACTTCAGGCTGGGCCCAATTCAACTGACACTAATCCTGGGGGTGAAACAGAAATAGCCCCCCTTTAGTTTAGACATATCGGTCTCTCATACAAGTATTTTGGGCAGGACCAAGCCAATGATGCTCTGTACCACAGTATTAGAAAGGAAGTAGTCAAAATGATTGGGGTCCCACTATAGGGGAAAACCAAAGGCCCAGGGCCACATTTTGTGATGAAGAGGACTTATTATATAGAACAGTCTGACTATAGGAGCAAGAACTGGAGCAGCTGCTAGTACCTCGAGGATACCAACGGGCAATATTAGACCTATCCCACAGTCATTTGTTTGGGGGACATTTAGGGGTCGATAAAACCCTAGACAGAATCCTATGAAGGTTCTCTTGGTCAAGAGTCCACCTGGAGGTCTGACGCTATTGCACCTCCTGCCCTGAATGCCAATTGCAAGGCCCACGACCTCAATACCCCTACAGATTATTAAAGATTATCCATTTGAGGGGATAGTAATGGACCTGATAGTCCAGTGGAGAAGTTGGCCCAAGGACATCAATGTGTGCTCATGATCCTAGACCACATTACCCATCACTCGGAAGCCATACCCCCAAGAACATGATGTCCAAGATGACAGCAAAGGAGTTCATCCAAATTTTATTTGAAGTAGAAAAACCCAAGGGACTCCCTTGAAATTAAACTGCAACGGGATCTTTCAATTACATTGTTTTAAAATTCAGTTTGAAAAGTGAAAAGTAATGCATATTGGAAAATATAATCCCACCTATACATACAAAAATATGGGGTCTAAATTAGCTGTTACTACTCAAGAAAGAAATCTTGAGGTCATCGTGGATAGTTCTCTGAAAAAATTCACCCTATGTGCAGTGTCAAAAAAGCTAACCAATTGTCAGTATCCATTAGGAAAGATTTCAGAGCAGCAGCCGTGTTAGTCTGTATCCACAAAAAGAAAAGGAGTACTTGTGGCACCTTAGAGACTAACAAATTTATTTGAGCATAAGCTTTCGTGAGCTACAGCTCACTTCATCGGATGACCACTGAATGCATCCAAGGAAGTGAGCTGTAGCTCACAAAAGCTTATGCTCAGATAAATTTGTTAGTCTCTGAGGTGCCACAAGTACTCCTTTTCATTAGGAAAGAGAGATATAATCAGACAGAAAATATCATAATGTCACTGTATAAATCTATGGTAAATCCACACCTTAAAAACTGTGAGAGTTCAGGACACCCCATCTCATAAAAGATACATTAGAATTGGAAAAAGTACAGAGAAGGGAAACAAAAATAATTAGGGGTATGGAACAGCTTTCACAGAAAGAGAAATTAAAAGGACTGGGACTGCTAAACTTAGAAAAGAGACAACTAAGGGGGTTTTGATATAAGTCTATAAAATCATGAATGGTACGGAGAAAGTGAATAGGAAAGTATTATTTACCCCTACACATAAGACAACAACTAGTGGTCACCAGATTAAATTAATAGGCAGCAGGTTTAAAACTAACAAAAAAAAGTACTTCTTCACACAATGCGCAGTCAACCTGTGCAAGTCATTGCCCGTGGATGTTGTGAAGGCGAAAAGTATAACTGAGTTCAAAAAAGAATTAGATAAGTTCATAGAGGACAGGTCCATCAGGGGCTATTAGTCAAGATGGTCAGGGATGCAATTTCATGCTCCGGGTGTCCCAGAAGCTGAGACTGGATGACCAGGAGTGAAAGACTTGAAATTGCCCTATGCTAGTCATTACCTCTGAAGAATTTGGCACTGGCCACCATCCGAGACAGGACACTGGGATAGCTGGACCATTAGTGTGACACATTATGGCCGTTCATATGCTCTTATCAAAAATGTATTGAGGGTTTGACTTTGCAAGGTGCTGAGTACTCTGGTCCAATCCACCACAACACTTGAGCACATGCTTAACTTTAAGCACCAAAGAAGTCCCACTCAAGTCAATGGACTGTTCACATTCTTTAAATTAAGCACTTTAAGTCTGATATATTTAAGGGGGGGGAAGGAGGGATAACGGAGGTAAGCATCCAAATCCCAACACAAGTCAGTGGGAGTTGGGTGCTTAATTCTCATAGGCTCCTTGGGAAAATCCCAGACTAAATATTTTGCTGGATAGGGGCCAAAGTGCTCAGAATTTTTCAGGATTGAGCCTTGCTGAGACAGTTACATTTCAGTAATGAGCAATAAAAGCAGTAGGTACAAGTCAACATCTGAAGCTATCTATTTTTAATTTTTACTAAAAAAACATGCCCATCATTATGGCTCCACCCAGCACCTACTGAAGTCAATGGAAACACTTCTACTGGCTCAGCACCAGTAGCATCAGGCCCATGTCCAAATGGCTAATGAACTGAAACATTCTTGTATCTTGTTCTGACCTACCTGTGCAATGGCAAACTGATCATAGAAGGCAGAGGTTTCTAAATTCAGTTCAAGATCTATATCCTGTAGTTCTTCACAGCTACAAGAAGAAGGCATTTGAGGGGGGGGAAGAAAATTATTTCAGAGATTCCAAATAAACAGACCAAGCATAAGATGAAGTAGCCACTTAAAAACTGCCCTTGCTAGAATGGTTTTCTAAATAATAACAAAAGAGCATAGCTATAAACAACATAGGTATGACAATGTTGCCATTAGAAAGATTATTCTGCTCTCTTTGAAATAAGTATAGGTTTCTTTTGTTATGTCCACTCCCAGAACAAACTGTTAAATAGTCCTCATCAGTTTCCGTTATTCTAAACGGAATTACCAGAATAAAGGCTTCAAAGAGTAAGCAGGTGAATAGTCTATCAAATAAGCTTTCAATTATTGCCATAACTGGGCTGCTTGCCAATTTCCTCTCACATTAATGTTATTATTTCATTATTTTTAAATCTATATTTAATTATGTAAATGAACAACACTGATTTTCTGAAATGTGTAACATAACCTTCATTATGCAAATAATATGCTTAAAACCCTCCTTTTCTACCGCCCACCCCAACACCTCCTGCACAAGCACACACATTTGGATCACCACAGATGTTTGTTTCACCCCTAAATGCAACAAAGTGGATGAGCCTCCATTACCTTTTGACATCATCAGGCAAGGCTTCAGGAGAAGGGATTGTGTGGGTGTTTTTGTTTCAGAAGCTCGAGCAAGGAGGAGATATAGAGATGATAAAAGAGAGGTTGCCTACTGATTTTACAAATAACTTGGACTTTTATTGGTGGTATGAAAAAAATCCCAGGATTTTTAGGATGTCTTTCTATCTCTTGGTTGATTTCTGAAGGCTCTTCTCTGTCCTTTTCAGTGATGTCAGCCATCTTGGATTCTTATCCAAATATTCGATTAGGCTTTTTTTTTTGGACAACTGAGATAGAATTTTTAACCGAATATTCGAATAATTTGATTAATCGTTGCAGCCCTAAACAGAACATTTACTATGGCATTTTGCAACATATGACAATGTGAAACATAAATGTATGCTCTAGTAATAGTGTTACTCAATATCATATGACATAAAACGTCACTTTTTCCTATTTCTTCATTGATATTTGTTTGATTTGAAAAATTCATCTCAAGCTATCATCTGCCTCCTACACTGAACCCAAATATTATTTCATTAACTATACATTCTATAACTCTTAAGATAATGTTGGTCATCAGTACTCTGCACTTATACAGTGCTTTTCATCTGAGAATCTTGGTGTAAACAACATCACTATGAGGCCAATATTTTATACCGATTTTGTAGATGGTAGACTGAGGCACATAGAGGCTAAATAACTCGCTTAGGTTCTTATAGTGAGTCAGTGTCCGAACTAGGATTTGGAACTCAGGAGCCCTGACTCTCAGTTTCCTGCTCTGATCACTAGACCACATTCCCTCCCTCACTAGAGTTATCACAACTAGGTTTTCTTTTCACAGCAGACTATAAAGATTTTGTGTTAATTTCTTTCTATCCTTCTTTTGCTTTTCCATATAACTATGGCTCTCTAATAGGCAATGAAACATCAATGAAATAACTATACAATGTTCTTCTTTCATGTGGACTACCAGCAGGTTTATTTGTTGTTTTGATCCCAATCTCAAAATCATATCTTTATAAAAAGACTTTCAGGTTTTAAATACCTTTCCTTGTCTGCTTTCCATGCATTTAATAACTATATTTGGTAATACCTTCATTTATTTGTGCATATGTGAAACAGTAAATTTTTCCTTCAATACTAACCTATTTGGCATGCTTCCTTTTTCGGTAACAGCATCACACCACATGTTAAATCCTACACTCACTATAGTGCTAGCAATAAAGATGACAAAAACCACAAAGACGCAGATCAGCAGATTCAGGAAGGCATAAAAGAAAGAGCTGCAATAAAAGGGAAGAAAAATGTAACACATAAACAACTGAAACACAGCATCAGCAGTCTTGTAAGCAGCATACACTGGGCATATATGAAAAATACCAGTCTCCATTTGAAACACATCTGCTTTAATTAAGAACGCCTAATACTATTGACAGACTAAGGATTATGATGTTGGTTCTTATTATGCCCATCACTTAAGCTCTTTCGCTTTTTTCTTTTTTTAAACATAGGAGGCCCATTCTGAATCATAAACAGAAAGTTGTGTGATTGCTCACACGCAGCACGGCTTTCATTAGCTCTAATGATTAAAATAACCATTGTTAAAATAAATGTTATTAACTTAAATTATATAGTAACTGGAGCTAAAATTATTTCATGACTATAGTGATAATTGGGACAAAAATTGCCTACCAAAAGAAAACTAAAAATAAAACAAAATACTACTGATAACTATAATTATTTTAATCTAGCAGCATGGGACAGGGCTCAGTTGTGTGTGTGTAGTGTGCATAGCAGGCCAGATTCTCATCTGGTATAAACTAGCATAGGTCCATTGAAGTCAACAGAGCTATGTCAATTTACACCAGTTGAGGATCTGGGTTTGCACTGCAGCTTAGAATACAACCAGCTATGACGTGCAGTTTAGAATTCACGGCCAGCTCAAGGCACATGATATGTGTCTTATTTCTCACTGTGTTTGCAGAAACTAGGACTGTCCTTGCCAGAACCTACCCAGCCTGTTAGAATTTGATCACTGACTTGAAAAGCATTTCAGTATTTAGTTTAATGGAACACTTGAGAAAAATGATGATAGATTCTTCATCCTTATGAGCTATTTGCTGCTGTTACAGGAGATGAACCTTAACAATCAGTATAGGAAATTCTGGGCCCTTTATAATACCAGGGATAAAATCCTGCCCCCAATGACAATTTTATTAAATATAAATGATATTTTTCATCTTTAAAGGGCAAGTCAATTAATTCCCAGGACCTTCCTTTTAAGCACATAAACAAATTTATTCCCATCTTACAGACAGGGAAACTGCAGGGGAGGAGGGGCAGGATAAGGGAAAGAATTTAAGTGACTTGACCAAGCCACAAAAGGAGCCTGTGACAAAACTAGATTTAAAAATAAGGTGTCCCTGGCTCTTTGGCCTGTGCTTAGATCACTAAATCATGCCCCTTACTAAAATTAAGCATTGGCAGTTCTTACAGTTCTTGCTTTGCATGGAGCAAGGAAATGGCAATACACAAATCTATTTGTCAACTATAAAATTAAATGATTGACTTATCAAATATACACCGAAAGCTTATACAGGGGGCTGATCAAAAACCAATGGGAGTCTTTCCAGTCAGTTCAGTGGACTCTGATTTAGATCAAGCCCCTACTGCAGAAAGCAGTGGCTCACCCACTTAGTAGACAGTTAGCATGACCACGGAACATCTGTACTGGGTGTTCGGCACTGACTTTCCATCTACTTTCTGGTGTAATTCAAGATGCTGATAGTCTTTAAATGTGCAATCTTGGGGTTAGGACTGAAGGTGTTCTCAGAGGAATGACCCAACTCTAAAACTTGCTCCTTCCGGTTAGTCTACCAGAGCTTAACTCTGTAAGCTTCACATCTTACAAATGCGCCATCAAGCACATCATTTGCACTTGACAAATAAACAGTGATGACAGTGTGATGTAAGACTCATCTTTCCAGGCAACCCTTTCTTTAATCTACAGTGCTGTTGTGTTGTCTTTCTTCTTAATCTTCAACTAGTTTTCTGTTTATAGTAGTTTGTAGATATATGCCACGCATCTGACTGACTATCAATGGGTGCTCTGTAAACTATTTAATAAGGTGAATATCCTCATATTTTAACTAGGAGTCACTTCTTATTCATCATTGGCCCAATCCTCCTTCAAGTGAAGTCAATTGCAATACTCTCATCAACCTCAGTAAGTGCAAGGATGTGCAGCAGCATTGCTGCAGAACTTCCTCCTGAACAACCTTCAATCAGTATAGCAAAGATGTGCATAGTTTATGATGCCCAAAGAGCACAAATTCCTCTACCTCTCCAGAAATAAAGGGCCATTTTCAGGGTCAGTCGCTCATGCATGTTTGAAATGTTAATGGACCTTTGCTCAGTGTTAACACAGCATAACTCACTTAGGATGCTACATTTGCTTTTCAGATTTGCCATGACAAATCTGGGTGTGGGGTGGAATTTCCCTTTCCCGGTGTTTTATTAGACAGGCTACATGTTGTCCTGTTTTAATCCATATTTTGATCTTATGTGGTACTAGACTTGCATATTTTATTATAACAATACACCTAATTTTGGCTTTCAAACACACAGCAGCCTTCCAAATCCTTTCTTACCCAGATCAACATTTTATTAACGATGAATAGTGTTACCCAAAGGATAATACACAGCTGAAATAGAAGAATCTCAAAAGCTACTCATAAAGAACAAATCTCAACAAAAGAATTGCACAACACAACTAAATAAAATAAATACTCAAAATTGGAAATAGATCAAAAATCGTGAAATTCTTGTCCAAAATACACCATTAAAAATCTTATTAGTTCTTTTTCTTCCAAATAAGCTGTTTTTAAACTATAGGAAATAAAATGCATCTGGATTCAACCAAACGTCTAAAGCTAATTGAGGTTTATGATATTTGTTTAAAAATACACTTTTTTTCAAAGTGTATTAAAAAGTTTCCTCTTATATTTAGATCTTATAGGATAAGCATCAATCCTGAGAAAGGTAGCTATTGTTTTATTAAAAATCTGTTAGGGCATATTTTAACAGTGGATAGTCTAAGGGTGGCCACAGAATATTAGAGAATAATAGCCAATCCTATTATTATTTGCATTACAGTAGCACCTTCAGGTCTCTACCAAGATTCATAGATTCCAAGGCCAGAAAGGACCATTGCGACCATCCAATCTGACCCACCTGTATAACATAGGCCGTAGAACTCCTCCCAGATATTTCCTAGAGCAGATCTTTTAGAAAAATATCCAGTTGTGATTTAAAAATTGTCAGTGATGGAGATCCACCTTGGTAAACTGTTCCAAGACTAGGGCCTCGTGCTAGGCACTAAACAAATACATAACAAGACAGTCCCTGCCCCAGAGAGCTTATAATCTAAGTAAAGACAAGACAAAGGGTGGAAGGGAAAACAGAAGCACAAAAGATATTTATCCAAGGTCATACAACAGGTTGCCAGAAAGCTGGGAACAGCACCCCACTCTCCTGACTCCCAATCCAGTGCCCTAGCCACTAAAACATACAGCCTCCCACTCATTCTGTACATCTTAGTTTACTCCATAACTAAATATTGCTTCCAGTACCCTTTGTGTATTTCTTATTCCACATAATCAGGTGCCAATTTGATCACTTCATTGTTGCAGGTAACGCTAAGCTTGGAACTGAAATGATAGTGAGATAAAAATTTTCATAAATAACTACCACCATAACCACTAGTACCATGTCAAAAAAATGGGAAAAATGATAAAATTTTTCATCAGTTAAACCAATTCCCCTTTTTTTCCCGCCAACAAAAAGTTTCAAACTTCTGAATTTTTGACCAGCTGTACTGACCACACAATGTACATTATTTAGTGACTAGAGGAATGAGGAGGAGGGTATGTGTTCCTAAACTGAGTTCTTCTAGTGCCTGGAATTCCTGGTGGTAACTCACAAATGGCCAGATTCACTGGAATGTCCCAGCTGCTTTGCACTGCCCTGATGGCACAAAGCATCCATATACCCATTTTAACTGGCTGGTTTCAGAGTGGCACAAGGCAGCAGGAGCGTACCAGTAAAACTAGAGCAATGCTTATAAATGCCTGCAAGGATTCACAAGTGCGGTATAAAGAGGCTTGGCAGAATTTATTTTTATTTCTTTAGAGTTTGATAGATAATATTGATGTTTATTTTTAAGTGTTTTTTCAGTTATCATCAATTTAAATTTTCACAGTTGTGCAAGACTATGGGTTTTAAGCATTTATTTCTATTTTTATCTATTGAGCAGATGTTTTTTTCAGAGAACTATCCATAATGACTCCAAGATCTCTTTCTTGAGTGGTAACAGCTACTTTAGACCTCATCATTTTGTATGTATAGTTGGGACTAGGTTCTCCAATCTGCATTACTTTGCATTTATCAACATTGGATTTCACCTATCATTTTGTGGCCTTGACATCCAGTTTTGTGAGATCCCTCTATATCTCTTTGCAGTCTGCTTTGGATTTAACTATCTTGAGTAATTTTCAATCATCTGCAAACTTTGCCACTTCACTGTTTACCCTTTTTCCAGATCATTTATGAATATGTTGAATAGGACTGGTCCCAGTAGAGATCCCAGGGGGCCACGGTCCCATTACTTTTAAAAGTGGGAGAGCCCTCCCACTTTTTACCAGCCATAAGGGCAAGTGACTGGTGGCAGAGGAATGAGCGGGGTCTTGGAGGGGGAAGAGGTGGTGTGGGAGCAGGGCTTCGGCGGAAGAAGCAGGGGCCTTAGGGGAAGGAGCAGTGCAAGGGCAGGGGCTTAGGGAGAAAGGGCAGCACGAGGGTGGGGGCTTGAGGAGAAGGGGGGACACAGGGGCGTAGCCTTTTGAGGAAGTGTTGGGGCGGGGTCACAGTTTGGGTGCCCGTGGCCCCCCCACTTTTACAGAGCTTCCATCGCTTCTGGACCCTGCTATTTATCTTCCTTCATTGTGAAAACTGACCATTTATTCCTACCCTTTGTTTCCTATCTTTTAACCAGCTACTGATCCATGAGAGGACCTTCCCTGTTATCCCATGACAGCTTACTTTGCTTAAGAGCCTTTACTAAGAAACTCTGTCAAAGGCTTTCTGAAAGTCCAAGTACACTGTATCCACCGGATCACACTTGTCCACATGTTTGTTGACCCCTCAAAAAATTGTAATAGACGGATGAGGCATAATTTCCCTTTACAAAAGCCGCATTGACGCTTCCCTAACATACCGTGATCATCTATGTGTCTGAGAATTCTGCTCTTTACTATAGTTTCAACCAATTTTCCTGGTACTGAAATTAGGCTTACTTGCCTGTAATTGCTAGGTTCACCTCTGGAGCCTTTTTTAAAAGTCAGCATTACATTTGCTATCTGCCAGTCACATGGTACAAAGACTGATTTAAGCAATAGATCAAATACCACAGTTAATAGTTCTGCAATTTCATATTTGAGTTCCTTCAGAACTCTAGGGTGAATATCATCTCGTCCTGGTGACTTATTACTGTTTAATGTATCAATTTGAGCTGTCAAGAGAGGAGGTTTGGGAACAATCTGGGACAGTTCCCTCAGATTTGTCACCTAAAAAGAATGGTTCAGATGTGGGAATCTCCCTCACTTTTTTTTTTGGTCCTCTGGTTTTTGTTTTTTTGTTGTTGTTTTTTTAATTTGGGTATACTTATAGTTTGAGCCTCTATTATGGTGTTTTTAAAAAGTTTCCATGCAGCTTGCAGACATTTCACTCGTGTCTATTCGTTTTAATTTCTGTTTAACTAGCCTCCTCAGTTTTGTGTAGTTCCCCTTTTTGAACCTAAATGTTAATGTGGTGGGTTTCTCTGGCATTTTCCTCTCTACAAGTATGTTAAATTTAATTACATTATGGGCACTGTTACTGAGTGGTTCAGCTATATTCGCCTCTTGGAACAGATTCTGTGCATCACTTTGGACTAAATCAAGAATTGTCTCTCCCCTTGTGAATTCCAAGAAACAGTCATTATTGATATCTAGAAATTTTATCTCTGCATCCTGTCATGAGGCAACATGTTCCTAGTCAATAAGGGGATAGCTGAAATCCCCCATTATTACTGAATTTTCTGTTTTTGTAGCTTCTCTAATGTCCCTGAGCATTTCACAATAACCATCACCATCCTGGTCAGGTGGTTGATAGTATATTCCTAGTGCTATATTCTTGTTCAAGCATGGAATTTCTATCCATAGAGATTCATTTACGATTTTTACTATATGCTTTCTTTCACATATAGTGCCACTCCCCCACCGATGCAACCTGCTCTGTAATTGTATATATTTTATACCCTGACATTACTATGTCCCATGATTATCATTCTTCCACCAAGTTTCTGATATGCCTATTTAACAATATCCTCATTTAACACCAGGTACTCAAGTTTACCCATCTTACTATGTAGACTTCTTGCATTTGTATACAAGAACTTATAAAATTTGTCAATATTTAGTTGTCTGCCTTCATGTGATATAATTGAATGGGACTCTTTTTTGTTTGACTGTTTCTCTTCAGTTCCTACCTGTACTTTATCAACTTCTATCCTCTCCTCTTTACTGGGATATAGAGTATCCCTTTAATAGATCCTGCCCTACAGGATGTGTCTATCCCAGCTGTGTACTTCTCTGCACCTGTCAGCCTTCCCCCTTCCCTCTGTTTAAAAAGTCCTCTACGATCTTTTTAATTTTACATGCCAGCAATCTGGTTCCTTTCTGTATAGGCTCCTCCTTTCCCAAAAGGTCTCCCAATTCCTAATAAACCTAAATCCTTCTTCCAAATACCATTCTCTCATCCTTGCATTGAGACCCGGTCGTTCTGCCTGTCTAACTGGCCCTGGGCATGGTACTGGAAGCATTTCGGAGAATGCTGCCATGGAGGTCCTGGACTTTAATCTCTTACCTACCAGCCTACATTTTCTACCTTTCCCTATGTCATTGTCACCTACATGAATCATGACCACCGGCTCCTCCCCAGCACTGCACGCAAGTCTGTCTAGATGTCTCAAGAGGTCTGCAACCTTCGCATCCAGCAGAAAATTCACCATGAAGTTCTCCTGGCATCACAAACCCAACTATCTATATTTCTAATAATCAAATCCCACATTAATATTACCTGCCTCTTCCTAATAACAGTGGTCCCCTCCCCTGGAGAGGTATTCTCAGTGTGAGAGGATACCATGAATCATCTAGACGGAGGGTCCCAGCTCTGAGATCACTTCCCTCTGCTCCAGCTTGATGTTCTCCTTCCCCAAGATGTTCATCCTCCTCAGCAGCACAGAGCCTGTCAAACTGGGGGTGGGATCACTGTGCTGTGTCCCTGGAAGTCTCGTCTCTGTACCTCTCTATCTCCCTTAGCTCCACTAGTTCAGTCACTCCGGTTTCAAGAGCCCGTGCTTGGTCTCTGAAGGCCATGATCTCTTTGAACCGAATGCACACGTCACCTGCCCACAAGACAGATAATCGTTCCTGTTGCATTCAATACAACAAATTGGGTAGCCCCCACTCTACCGCTGAACTTCTGCCTGCATTCTTTTTACTCTTGCAGCATGTTGTTTGTTCTCGGGGGTGGGAGGGAGCACTATTGGCCTAAATTTAGAGAATGTTTATCAGGTGTATCTGGCTCTCACGGACTCTCCAAACTCCCTCATGAAACTCAGTTTGCTGCTCCTCTGGTGGCTTAGCTGGCTTTTTAAACCCCCAGTTCTCCCTGAATTAGTCCCACCCCCTTGCCAACCGACCCTAAAGAATGGCAGGCTAGAGCCTCCCTAGGAAGCTCTTAGCCTTGCCTAGCAGCATCAAGTATAAAGCAAAACTTCTCTAAGGACTGGCCCTGCTCCAGTGAAGTTGGTGATGCCAAAAATAAAGGGGTCCCACCTCACACCCAAAGTCATGCCCTTAATTGGGAAGGCGAAAGTCCAGATGAAAGTCTCCAGAGGGAAGTGTCAGATCCCAGCTAACACCTTGTTTCCTGGTGCCCCCTGTTCACCACCACCCCTGGCAGGACAATGTAGGTGGGGATGGCACTGCTGGGCGCTGGATGTCCCAGCACCGAGGCAGAGCATAGCCCCCCTCTCTCTGTGCCCCCTTCCCTGCCTTGGCCCTGCAGCTGCAGGGCTGCCTCAGCCAGCTGGGGATGAGTACTGGCAGATGGGGGGGCTGGCTCTGGCGGGGGGAAAGGTTCGAGGGAACAAGTTGGGGGGCAGGTTGGGGGGTGCAGGTTCAGGCAGGGAGCAGGTTTGGGGGGCTAGATCTGAGGGGACAAGTTGGGTTTGCGGGGCGCAGGTTCTGGTAGGGGGCAAGTTCTGAGGGGGCAAAGGTTCTGGCAGGGGGAAGGTTCTGGGGGGCTCGTTCTGAGGGGGCAAGTTGGGAGGTGCTGGTTCTGGCAGGGGGAAGCTTCGGGGGGCTCAGATTCTGGCAGGGTTCTGGTTCTGGGGGGGTGCAGGTTTGGAGGACTGGTTCTGAGGGGGCAACTTGGGCAGGGGCAGGTTCCGGCAGGGGGGCAGGATTGGGGGGCTAGTTCTGAGGGGACAAGTTGGGTTTGGGGGGCACAGGTTCTGGTAGGGGGCATGTTGGGGGGATCAGATTCTGGAAGGGGCAGGTTCTGGGGGGGTGGTTCTGAGGGGGCAAGTTGGGGAGGTGCAGGTTCTGTCAGGGGGCAAGTTGGGGGGGGTGCAGGTTCTGTCAGGGGGCAGGTTCCGGGGGGCTGGTTCCGAGGGGACAAGTTGGAGGGGGTTGCAGGTTCTGGCAGGGGGCAGGTTTGGGGGGCTGGTTCCGAGGGGACAAGTTGGGGGGGTGCAGGTTCTGGCAGGGGGCAGGTTCGGGGGGCTGGTTCCGAGGGGACAAGATGGGGGGGTGCAGTTCTGGCAGGGGGCAGGATCTGGGGGGGCTCAGGTTCTGGCAGGGGGCAGGATTTGGGGGGGCTCAGGCTCTGGCAGGGGGCAGGCTCTGGCAGGGGGGCAGGCTCTGGGGGGTGCAGTTCTGGCGGGGGCAGGTTCTGGGGGGGGCAGGTTCTGGCAGGGGGCAGGCTCTGGGGGACGCAGGCTCTGGCAGGGGGCAGGCTCTGGGGGGGCTCAGGTTCTGGCAGGGGGCAGGATCTGGGGGGTGCAGTTCTGGCGGGGGCAGGCTCTGGGGGGCGCAGGCTCTGGCAGGGGGCAGGCTCTGGGGGGCGCAGGCTCTGGCAGGGGGTCTGACAGGGGGCAGGCTCTGGCAGGGGGCAGGTTCTGGGGGGCTCTGGCAGGAGGCAGGCTCTGGCAGGGGGCTCAGGCTCTGGGGGGGGCAGGCTCTGGCGGGGGGCAGGCTCTGGCGGGGGGCAGGCTCGGGGGGGCGCGGGCTCTGGCAGGGGTTCAGGCTCTGGCGGGGGTTCAGGCTCTGGGGGCTCTGGTGGGGTTCAGGCTCAGGGGGGCGCAGGCTCGGGGGGGCGCAGGCTCTGGCAGGGGGCAGGCTCGGGGGGGCGCAGGCTCTGGCAGGGGGCGCAGGCTCGGGGGGGGTTCAGGCTCTGGAGGGCTCTGGTGGGGTTCAGGCTCGGGGGGCGCAGGCTCGGGGGGGCGCAGGCTCTGGCAGGGGGCTCAGGCTCTGGCAGGGGGCTCAGGCTCTGGCGGAGGGGCAGGCTCTGGGGGGCTCGGGGGGGGTTCAGGCTCTGGGGGGGCGGCAGGCTCTGGCAGGGGGCGCAGGCTCTGGCAGGGGGCGCAGGCTCTGGGGGGGCTCAGGCTCTGGGGGGGGGCAGGCTCTGGGGGGCTCAGGTTCTGGCAGGGAGCAGGCTCTGGGGGGCGCAGGCTCTGGCGGGGGGCGCAGGCTCTGGGGGGGCTCAAGTTCTGGCAGGGGGCAGGCTCTGGGGGGGGCAGGCTCTGGCAGAGGGGCAGGCTCTGGGGGGGGCAGTTCTGGCAGGGGCAGGCTCTGGGGGGCTCAGGTTCTGGCAGGGAGCAGGCTCTGGGGGGGGCAGGCTCTGGCGGGGGGGCAGGCTCTGGGGGGCTCTGGTTCTGGCAGGGGGCAGGCTCTGGGGGGCGCAGGCTCTGGGGGGGGCGCAGGCTCTGGGGGGCTCTGGTGGGGCGCAGGCTCTGGGGGGGCGCAGGCTCTGGGGGGGGCTCAAGTTCTGGCAGGGGGCAGGCTGTGGGGGGGGCAGGCTGTGGGGGGCGCAGGCTCTGGGGGGGGGCGCAGGCTCTGGAAGGGGGCTCAAGTTCTGGCAGGGGGCAGGCTGTGGGGGGCGCAGGCTCTGGGGGGCGCAGGCTCTGGCAGGGGGCAGGCTCTGGCAGGGGGCTCAGGCTCGGGGGGGCTCAGGCTTGGGGGGGCTCTGGTGGGGCGCAGGCTCGGGGGGGCGCAGGCTCGGGGGGGCGCAGGCTCTGGCGGGGGCGCAGGCTCGGGGGGGCTCTGGGGGGGTTCAGGCTGTGGGGGGCTCTGGGGGGGTTCAGGCTCGGGGGGGTTCAGGCTCAGGGGGGCGCAGGCTCGGGGGGGGCGCAGGCTCTGGCGGGGGGCTCAGGCTCTGGCGGGGGGCTCAGGCTCTGGCGGGGCTCTGGCAGGGGGCTCAGGCTCTGGCAGGGGGCTCAGGCTCTGGCAGGGGGCAGGCTCGGGGGGGGTTCAGGCTCTGGGGGGCTCTGGTGGGGTTCAGGCTCGGGGGGGCGCAGGCTCTGGCAGGGGGCAGGTTCTGGCAGGGGGCGCAGGCTCTGGCGGGGGGCTCAAGTTCTGGCGGGGGGCAGGCTCTGGCAGGGGGCAGGCTCTGGGGGGCTCAGGTTCTGGCAGGGAGCAGGCTCTGGGGGGGGCAGGCTCTGGCGGGGGGGCAGGATCTGGGGGGGCGCAGGCTCTGGCAGGGGGCAGGCTCTGGCAGGGGGCAGGCTCGGGGGGGCTCTGGTTCTGGCAGGGGGCAGGCTCTGGGGGGGCTCTGGTTCTGGGGGGGCTCTGGTTCTGGGGGGGCGCAGGCTCTGGGGGGGCGCAGGCTCTGGCAGGGGGGGCAGGCTCTGGGGGGGCTCTGGTTCTGGCAGGGGGCAGGCTCTGGCAGGGGGCGCAGGCTCTGGGGGGGCTCTGGTTCTGGCAGGGGGCAGGCGCTGGGGGGCTCAGGCTCTGGGGGGCGCAGGCTCTGGGGGGGCTCAGGTTCTGGCAGGGGGCAGGCTCTGGCAGGGGGCGCAGGCTCTGGCGGGGGGCAGGCGCTGGGGGGCTCAGGCTCTGGGGGGGCTGAGGTTCTGGCAGGGGGCAGGCTCTGGGGGGCGCAGGCTCTGGCAGGGGGCTCTGGCAGGGGGCGCAGGCTCTGGGGGGGGCAGGCTCTGGCAGGGGGGGCAGGCTCTGGGGGGCTCAGGTTCTGGCAGGGGGCAGGCTCTGGGGGGCTCAGGCTCTGGGGGGGCTCAGGCTCTGGCGGGGGGCGCAGGCTCTGGCGGGGGGCGCAGGCTCTGGCGGGGGGCAGGCGCTGGGGGGGCTGAGGTTCTGGCAGGGGGCAGGCTCTGGGGGGCGCAGGCTCTGGGGGGCGCAGGCTCTGGCAGGGGGCTCTGGCAGGGGGGGCAGGCTCTGGCGGGGGGCGCAGGCTCTGGCGGGGGGCGCAGGCTCTGGCGGGGGGCAGGCTCTGGCAGGGGGCAGGCTCTGGGGGGGCTCTGGTTCTGGCAGGGGGCAGGCTCTGGGGGGGCTCTGGTTCTGGGGGGGCTCAGGTTCTGGCGGGGCGCAGGCTCTGGGGGGCGCAGGCTCTGGCAGGGGGGGGCAGGCTCTGGGGGGGCTCTGGTTCTGGCAGGGGGCAGGCTCTGGGGGGCGCAGGCTCTGGCAGGGGGCAGGCTCTGGCAGGGGGCGCAGGCTCTGGCAGGGGGCGCAGGCTCTGGCAGGGGGCGCAGGCTCGGGGGGGGCAGGCTCTGGGGGGCGCAGGCTCTGGGGGGCGCAGGCTCTGGCAGGGGGCAGGCTCTGGCAGGGGGCAGGCTCGGGGGGGCTCTGGTTCTGGCAGGGGGCAGGCTCTGGGGGGGCTCTGGTTCTGGGGGGGCGCAGGCTCTGGCAGGGGGGGCAGGCTCTGGCAGGGGGCGCAGGCTCTGGCAGGGGGCGCAGGCTCTGGCAGGGGGCAGGCGCTGGGGGGCGCAGGCTCTGGGGGGCGCAGGCTCTGGGGGGGCTCAGGTTCTGGCAGGGGGCAGGCTCTGGGGGGCGCAGGCTCTGGCAGGGGGCTCTGGCAGGGGGCGCAGGCTCTGGGGGGGGCAGGCTCTGGCAGGGGGGGCAGGCTCTGGGGGGCTCAGGTTCTGGCAGGGGGCAGGCTCTGGGGGGCTCAGGCTCTGGGGGGGCTCAGGTTCTGGCGGGGCGCAGGCTCTGGGGGGCGCAGGCGCTGGCGGGGGGGGCAGGCGCTGGCGGGGGGCAGGCGCTGGGGGGGCTGAGGTTCTGGCAGGGGGCGCAGGCTCTGGGGGGCGCAGGCTCTGGCAGGGGGCTCTGGCAGGGGGGGCAGGCTCTGGCGGGGGGCGCAGGCTCTGGCGGGGGCTCTGGTTCTGGCAGGGGGCAGGCTCTGGGGGGGCGCAGGCTCGGGGGGGCTCTGGTTCTGGCAGGGGGCAGGCTCTGGGGGGGCTCTGGTTCTGGGGGGGCTCAGGTTCTGGCAGGGCGCAGGCTCTGGGGGGCGCAGGCTCTGGCAGGGGGGGGCAGGCTCTGGGGGGGCTCTGGTTCTGGCAGGGGGCAGGCTCTGGGGGGCGCAGGCTCTGGGGGGGGCAGGCTCTGGCAGGGGGCAGGCTCTGGCAGGGGGCGCAGGCTCTGGGGCGCAGGTTCTGGCAGGGGGCGCAGGCTCGGGGGGGGCAGGCTCTGGGGGGCGCAGGCTCTGGGGGGCGCAGGCTCTGGCAGGGGGCAGGCTCTGGCAGGGGGCAGGCTCGGGGGGGCTCTGGTTCTGGCAGGGGGCAGGCTCGGGGGGGGCTCTGGGTCTGGGGGGGCTCTGGGTCTGGGGGGGCGCAGGCTCTGGGGGGGCGCAGGCTCTGGCAGGGGGGGCAGGCTCTGGCAGGGGGGGCAGGCTCTGGCAGGGGGGGCTCTGGTTCTGGCAGGGCACAGGCTCTGGCAGGGGGCGCAGGCTCTGGCAGGGGGCGCAGGCTCTGGCAGGGGGCGCAGGCTCTGGGGGGGCGCAGGCTCTGGCAGGGGGCTCTGGCAGGGGGCGCAGGCTCTGGGGGGGGCAGGCTCTGGCAGGGGGGGCAGGCTCTGGGGGGCGCAGGCTCTGGCAGGGGGCAGGCTCTGGGGGGGGCTCAGGTTCTGGCAGGGGGCAGGCTCTGGGGGGCTCAGGCTCTGGGGGGGCTCAGGTTCTGGCGGGGCGCAGGCTCTGGCGGGGCGCAGGCTCTGGCGGGGGGCGCAGGCTCTGGCGGGGGGCTCTGGCAGGGGGCGCAGGCTCTGGGGGGGCAGGCTCTGGCAGGGGGGGGCAGGCTCTGGGGGGGCTCAGGTTCTGGAAGGGGGGGGCAGGCTCTGGGGGGCTCAGGCTCTGGGGGGCACAGGTTCTGGCAGGGGGCGCAGGCTCTGGGGGGGGGCAGGCTCTGGGGGGCTCAGGTTCTGGCAGAGGGCAGGCTCTGGGGGGCTCAGGCTCTGGCAGGGGGCGCAGGCTCTGGCAGGGGGCAGGCTCTGGCAGGGGGCAGGCTCTGGCAGGGCGCAGGCTCTGGGGGGGGCGCAGGCTCTGGCAGGGGGCAGGCTCTGGGGGGGGCGCAGGCTCTGGGGGGGCTCAGGTTCTGGCAGGGCGCAGGCTCTGGCAGGGGGCGCAGGCTCTGGCAGGGGGCGCAGGCTCTGGGGGGCTCTGGTTCTGGCAGGGGGCAGGCTCTGGGGGGGGCTCAGGTTCTGGCAGGGGGCTCTGGCAGGGGGCTCAGGCTCTGGGGGGGGCAGGCTCTGGCGGGGGGCGCAGGCTCTGGGGGGGGCTCAGGTTCTGGCAGGGGGCAGGCTCTGGGGGGCTCAGGCTCTGGGGGGGCTCAGGTTCTGGCAGGGCGCAGGCTCTGGGGGGGGGCGCAGGCTCTGGGGGGGGGCGCAGGCTCTGGGGGGGGGCGCAGGCTCTGGGGGGGGCTCAGGTTCTGGCAGGGGGCAGGCTCTGGGGGGGCTCAGGCTCTGGGGGGGCTCAGGTTCTGGCAGGGCGCAGGCTCTGGGGGGCGCAGGCTCTGGGGGGGGCAGGCTCTGGGGGGGGCTCAGGTTCTGGCAGGGGGCAGGCTCTGGGGGGCGCAGGCTCTGGGGGGGGCGCAGGCTCTGGCGGGGGGGGCAGGCTCTGGCGGGGGGGGCAGGCTCTGGCAGGGGGCAGGCTCTGGCAGGGGGCAGGCTCTGGGGGGGGCTCAGGTTCTGGCAGGGCGCAGGCTCTGGGGGGCGCAGGCTCTGGGGGGGGCGCAGGCTCTGGGGGGGGCGCAGGCTCTGGGGGTGGGTCCCCCTCACTTACTCCTCGTGGCCCCTGCAGAGGGAGAAGAGGGCCCGCCCGGCCTGCGCGGCGGCCAGCAGCAGCGAGAGCAGCGCGGCGGAGACGCTGAAGCGGCAGGCGGCCGGGGGCCCCCAGTCCTGCACCGTGAAGCGCTGCCGCTCCGCCGTCAGGTTGGCGCTGAGCCACAGGCCCTCGGTGAAGAGCAGGCAGCGGCCGCGGCAGTCGCGGCCGTTCTCGGACAGCGGCACCAGCGCCACGGCGCTGCAGAGGGAGGCCAGGAAGCAGCCGACGCACTGGGCGAAGAGCAGGTCGCTCAGCGCCATGGCGGGAGCCGGCCGGGGGCGGGGAGGCTGCGCGCTGGGGGCCCCTCCCCCGGGCTGAGCGCGGGAGGCCGGGAGCCGCGGCCCGGCGGCGCCACCCAGCTCCAGAGCGAGCCCAGCCTCCCCTCTGGGGCCTCACGGCGCAGCCGCCCTCCGGCCCGCAGCGGCTGCCCGCCCCCGAAGATCCAGGCCTGGAGGGTGGGTGTCGCCGCCCCCCGGCGCCGCGGGCAGCCGGAGCCGGCCTCGGCCCAGGACAACAGGGCTGCAAACGCCCCCCCCCGGTCTGCAGCCAGCCCGCCTGGGGCGCTGAGCCCCGCAGAGCCCGCTGGCTGAACGGAGCCGCTGTCCAGCCCCAGCCCTGTGCGCCTCCAGTACCCGGTCCCTGCTGGTCCCAGCCCAGCTGAGCCACCTACACCCAGCACCTGCCGCCTACCAAGACTTGGCCTTGCCCCGACTAGCGTGACCGGACAGCAAGTGTGAAAAATCGGGACAGCGGGTCGGGGGTAATAGGAGCCTATATAAGAAAAAAGACCCAAACAATCGGGACTGTCCCTATAAAATCGGGACATCTGGTCACCCTAGCCCCGACCCAATCCTGTGTGGAGAGCGTGTCTCGCCTCTCCTTGCCTGCCTACCGGGCCTGCGCCCCAGCACAAAGATTTGGGTCCCAGCCGCTGACCTGCTCTATTTTCAATCCCTAACCCCATGGGTCTGGCCGTTAAATTAAGGGAAATTGCATCGGCTCCACTTCCACAGCAAAAATCCAGCTCCCTATTCAGTAACAGTCCAAATCGCACGTTCAGCACCTACCGCCTGCTGGGGATTAGCAGGTTCGGGCCTTTAGTAACCAGACCGTATCGCCAAAACAGGCAACACATGTTGCCACTTGTCCTGGACGAGAAACAAGCCGGACTCCAACACATCCCACTGCAAGAGCAACATCAATGCAAATACCTCGAGCTGACACCTGGGCCATGATGGATAGACCAGATATTTTGGCCATAAGCCACTACATTTTACTGCATAAATACACACTCCTCGTCCACTATAAAAGTTAGTCCCTGATACATCCTGGCACGGAAGCACTTGAAAACTCCAGCAAGATCCAACCCACTTTTGTTGTTTTGTAAGGGGACATGCAATAGGGAGCAGCTGCCATTTTTCCTCTATTTAGCTGGCAGAATTTAGGGGTGTGAGCTAGAAAAACATACTAGACCAAGCAGGAGCCAGGTACCACAATGAAGTTGTAGTAGCATCACCAGGTTGCATCAGGGTCCAGACATTTTTAGCCCAGAAGGAGCAGCTACACTTGTTTTCTGGCTAGACAGTGAAATCGGGGAGATTAGGACCAAAAATTGGCAGGATCCAGCTGCTGGACTCAGCCGTTCTGGCAGGACGGGCTGGGGTTTGAAGTGCCGGAGGAGCTGCCCCAGTGGAAAAAAGATAAAAACTGCCTCTGCTACAGAGCAAGCTCGCATCAGCACCACAGACAGCTCTGCTGCTCTGCATACAAGTCACTGCAGAACTGCATCCAGCCCTGGGCCTCACATACAGACATGGGCCAGTTTCGTGCCTGGATAAACCCCAGGAGCCCCTCACAGGGAGAGAGGCCACAGACCTGATTCTGCAATTCCTTATACTGGGTGTGTCAGCTCGAAATCACTTTGGTGGAGTTACTGCTGAATGACACTGTAAGAAGGGTACAGGATCTGGCCCTGTGGGGATGAAGCTGGTCTCATTTACATCCATTCTGCATTGGCCTCGCTTCATCAGCGCCCGTGGAGTTATGCCAGATCAACACTGGTGTGAGATCTAGCTCTGTGCATTTCAACTGCACTTCCATTATATTGTGTGCATTATTACTTACTGATTTCCAAATAAATCTTGGTCACCTGCACAGGAGGAGAATAATAGCTTAGCAGCAGCTGCTCTCTCTCCTTCCCCTAGTCTCCCTATGCAGATTATGGCAATGTAGTAAATCACATGCAGGAGGAAGGGACTTCCTTACGCCTTTGTGTGGGCATGCAACCACTGATCACAAGTGAGCCCATAGGGACCATCCAAAACCCATTTGCAAAGATTCTCATTGACTTCAGGGAACATCAGATGAGAACCTGATCTGCACAAATCTGTGCCAGCATAAGGGGGAGGGTAAGGACAGTGCACAGCACAGCAGGGCTGCAAGGAGACACCACAGGTAGTGAGATTTAATTCATCTTCAGCAAATTGTTGTCCTGTGCACACATGCTACTCCCCTTCTCACACCAACTCATCCCCCATCTGAGCTCACTTCCTACTTCCCAGAACACAGATCACTCCAATCCCAGCTCATCCCAAATCACGTCACACCTAATCCCAACTCATTCCCCATTTCAACTCACCTCCTAATCTCCACTCATCCCCACAACATTAGATCACCCCTAATCCCAACTCCTCCCAAATCACAGATCACCCCAATCCCAGTTTATCCCTGCAACACACATGATTTCTAATCCCTTCCTATCTCATTCCAAATCTCAACATCAATCATGCATCATGTCATTTGCGTTTGGTGGAGGAAGAGACTGAGAGTGGGCCTTCTTATACTAGATGAAAGATCTGGGACCTCAAATTTAGGTATGCAGGAGCCCTTTTGCTAAAATACAATTATTTCTCTACTCTTATGTAAGCAGCTTTCGATACAGACCTGAAACAGCACTGGTGAATCTGTTAGAAAATATAGCTGCTACTTTTCCAAGTGTCTGTGACCGTATTAGCTTTAGGTAGAGGTGCATGCTGATTGGGTTTCCATTGAATAAATGAATTCATTCATATTGTAAATCATATCCAGGCAGTATTACCTTAAAGTCTTTCTCTGCACTAGTAGGGAAAGAATATTTCTTGTATAGGCCCCTGTGATAAACAAAGGTGGGGTAGCTCTCTTTTATGGACACCCTGCCAGACAGTTAGCTGTAAAATTCCTCTTAGTAGCTGTTCTCTACTTGCTTTACCTGTAAAGGGTAACAAGCCCACAGGTAAAAGGAAAGGAGTGGTCACTTGACCAAAAGAGCCAATGGGATGGCTAGAACTTTTTAAAATTGGGAAAAAAATTTCCCTTTGTGTCTGTTGTTGTTTTCCGGAGAGCGGAAACACAGAGCAGCAATGCTGTAAGCAGCTTTAAAACCAGGTATGAAAAAGCATCAATTCAGACCTCGAATCTACTTATCTGAAACCCCAGATATGTAAGTAGATGAGGAATGTCTAGAAAGACGCAATAAGGTTTATTTCTTTTATTTTGTAAGGCTTGTGGACTCCTCTGTGCTAACCTCAAATGCTTTTGTTTTGCTGTAACCTTTAAGGTGGACCTCAAGAAAGTTATTCTTGATGTTTAATTTTTGTAAGTGGCTTTTTTAAATCTAACAAAAGCCTAAGTTCCTGGTGTATTTTCTTTCTTTTGTTTTTAAAATAATTTACCTTTTTAAGAACAGGATTGGATTTTTGGTGTCCTAAGAGGTTTGTGCATGTTGTTTAATTAGCTGATGGCAACAGCTAATTTCCTTTGTTTTCTTTCTCAGCTCTTCTCTGGGGGATGAAAGGGCTTGAGGGTACCCACAGGAAGGAATTCCCAAGTGTGCCTTCCTGGGTTCCAAAAAAAGGGGGGTTGCATTTGGTTGGTGGCAGCGTTTACCAAGCCAAGGTCAGAGAAAAGCTGTAGCCTTGACAGTTTAATACGAGCCTGGAATGGCCAGTATTAATTTTTAAAATCCTTGCAGGCCTCCACCTTGTGCACTCAAAGTGCCAGAGTGGGGAATCAGCCTTGACAGCCCCAAATACCCTTGTTGTAGAATAGAAACTTTGTTCAAAAAGTCTCTATTTGATTAGAGGTGTTAGGGCATTTTTTCTGACCCTTAACAGTCTCTGACCCTCAAATATTTTATTTCAATTTTGTATGATGAATTATGGAGCTCTGGCCTGGCCATTTGGGAACAGAGAAGTCACCAAAGCAGTCTCTTAGTAGATCAGAATTGGTTGATATTTCAGTGTAGGGATGAGACAGAAAGTTTATGGCTGCTAAACTCTATTTCAAGCAGAGCTAGGTTCACAGAGAATTTTTTCATCACTCTGTCTGGAAGAAAATAAGCCCTGGATTCATAGATTTTAAGGCCAGAAGGGACCATTGTGGTCATCTAGTCTGACCTCCTGTATAACACAGGTCATACGAGTTCTCTGAATTAATTTTCTATTCAGACTAGAGTATATCTTTTAGAAAAACGTGATCTTGATTTAAAAATTGCCAGTGATGGAGAATCCACCACACCCATTGGTAAGGTGTTCCAGTGTTTAATTATCCTCACTGTTAGAAATGTGCACTTTCTTTCCAGATTGGATTTGTCTAGCTTCAGCCATTGGATCTTTATCTGCTAGACTGAAGAGCCCCATGTTTCTGTTCCTCATGTAGGTATTTATAGATTGTGATCAAGTCATAACCTTCTCTTTAATAAGCTAAATAGCTTGAACTCCTTGAGTCTATCACTATAAGGTATTAAGTATCAGAGGGGTAGCCGTGTTAGTCTGAATCTGTAAAAGTGGCAAAGAGTCCTGTGGCACCTTATAGACTAACAGACGTATTGGAGCATAAGCTTTGGTGGGTGAATACCCACTTCGTCAGATGCATGATGAAGTGGGTATTCACCCACGAAAGCTTATGCTCCAATACGTCTATTAGTCTATAAAGTGCCACAGGACTCTTTGCCGCTATAAGGCATGTTTTCCAATCTTTTAATCATTCTCATGGCTCTGTTTGAACCCCCTCCAATTTATCAACATGGACAGAACTGGAAAATTCCTTCTTTGAAACCTGATATTGCACATCTATCCAGCATTTTCTGAAATTAACTTGGCTATCAATGCCAACATCAAGCTCAATTGTTGCTTAGAGTGACACCCAGGATAGGGGTTAGTTTCAGGTGTATACCCAGCAGGAGCTTCGGGGGTATTATGCCTTATGCTGGTAGAATGTCTGGATCATACCAACTGTCATAAATATAAAGGGTATTTTATATTTATAAAGGGTATAAATTTTATATTTATAAAGGGTATAAATGAAGGGTAACCACTTTTCTGTATACAGTGCTATAACATCCCTCCTGGCCAGAGGCAAAACCCTTTCACCTGTAAAGGGTTAAGAAGCTAAGGTAACCTCGCTGGCACCTGACCCAAAATGACCAATGAGGGGAAATCTGGAACCGGGGGGGGAACAAAGGGTCTGTCTGTCTGTGTGATGCTTTCGCCGGGAACATATCAGGAATGCAGCCTTACAACTCATGTAAAGTTAGTAAGTAATCTAGCTAGAAAATGCGTTAGATTTCCTTTTGTTTAATGGCTTGTAAAATAAGCTGTGCTGGAGGGAATGTATATTCCTGTTTTGGTGTCTTTTTGTAACTTAAGGTTTTGCCTAAAGGGATTCTCTGTGTTTGAATCCGATTACCCTGTAAAGTATTTACCCATCCTGATTTTACAGAGATGATTTTTTTACCTTTTCTTTAAATAAAATTCTTCTTTTAAGAACCTGATTGATTTTTCATTGTTCTTAAGATCCAAGGGTTTGGGTCTGTGTTCACCTATACCAATTGGCGAGGATTATTATTAAGCCTTCCCCAGGAAAGGGGATGTAGGGCTTGGGGGGGATACTTTGGGGGAAGACGTCTCCAAGTGGTCTCTTTCCCTGTTCTTTGTTTAAAACGCTTGGTGGTGGCAGCATACTGTTCAAGAACAAGGCAAAGTTTGTACCTTGGGGAAGTTTTTAACCTAAGCTGGTAAGAATAAGCTTAGGGGGTCTTTCATGCAGGTCCCCACATCTGTAGCCTAGAGTTCAGAGTGGGGAAGGAACCTTGACACCACCAATTGCATATTTCATAAGAAAGCTAATGAAGAGGTTGAAAGCGATAATCACTATTAGAGTTTGCATCCCAAAATTACATTTGCTAATAAACTAGGTCTTGCTAACATGTAAATTGCAAAGGACATGTTAAGGTGTTCATAAATGAAGAATAACACTGTTAGTGAAGGAGCATGTCACACATTTAGGCACAGAACCTGGTCCAATGGAAGGCATACATAATACAGTGCAGAAAAATAAAACATGATTTTCAGCTCTCACTCATTTGGCAGGATGTCTGTATTTCTTATACACCTCTCCCACATAATTCTTAATGAGCATCTAAATTTAATTAATATACATTATTTCCTTCTAGGAAAGAGCGAAGTCTGTTTGAAACTTTGCCACATGAAGGTGAGATAATAAAAAAAAATGCTAAAAATAAAAGGAGTACTTGTGGCACCTTAGAGACTAACAAATGTAAGTGAGCTGTAGCTCACGAAAGCTTATGCTCAAATAAATTTGTTAGTCTCTAAGGTGCCACAAGTCCTCCTTTTTCTTTTTTGCGAATACAGACTAACATGGCTGCTACTCTGAAACCTAAAAAAAATGCTGTTTCATTGGAATAAAGTCACCTACACCATTGTAAACCTCGTAAACTAGTAGTTTTCTTGAGCGCCATATTTCAGCTTTGGTGGGTTGATGGACCACTTCTGCCTGAGCTTCCCTTTGCACTGCTCCCTTATGTGTGTTAGCAAGAGGCTTGTGATACTTTAACAGGCATCTGGGGCTCCATGAGGGAGCTACCATTGAAGCAGGTATGCAGAATGCCTCCACCCTGCCTGTGCACTATGCGGGAAGACCCTGCAATAGCTCACATACACGGTCAACATGGAGGGAAGCAATGGGAACCAGCCTGAGAAGCGGGCATTGAATGCATGTTTGTCCAGCTCCAGTGGCAGAAACAGTGGCCCATACAAGTAGCCCAGAAAGGTTGTGGCTTCTTTTGTAGCCCACACACTGAGTAGTAGCCACTGGGATTCAGCACTCCAGCTCTGAGCTCAGAGGCTTTTTTCTACACAGCAGTTGGTTAGACATACACATAGTAGCTCAGCTCAAGCCAGCACCTTAAAATAGTGGTGTGGCCATCATGGCATGGGCAGTGGCTCAGGCTAGCTGCCCAAGGACATAGCCAGGGAGCTGGACAGGATTGTACTCAGGTGGCTAACCCAAACCACCATCCATGCTACCACAGCCAGTGTGCTATTTTTGTGCACTAGCTCAAGAAGAGCTGGAATGCGTACATGCACCCATACTGGGAATTACACCTCCCAGCTGCTGTGTAGCCAAACCCAGAGAGTAGCTGTCCCTTGCCAGCTCCTCTCTACTATAACCACATAAAGAAAGAATACTTAGGCTTTAGGTAGATGAAATGAATTTTGCCTATTGAAGAGAATAAGCTCCAGAGGGACTTTAGCTGGGGAATGGAGAGGGTGTGTTCAGCATCATGCAGAAGTAAGTCCAAAGCTTGTAAATTCCCTTTTATTTACCTGAAAGAAAATTCACATGAACAAAAGATGCTGTGAGATCACTTGCTGCTGCAGCTTTTTTGATAAACAGAAAACAAAAAGGATAAATCAAGATCAGATATGCCAGGTCTGGATGTATTCCCCTTTCCCCCATATCTCTCCTGTCTAAATTCCTAGGGGGCAAGTAACTGTATGAACTGGATTGACAGTGTGACTGATGGGTGAGTACATTTTTGACTGTGCACCTCCATGCTCCCTCTAAAGTCATTAATTATTCTATCTGACATAAGCAGTGCTCTCAAGTTGGTATTTCTAAGATAAGTGATTAATTTCCTCTCCTCCAGATAGCTCATTAAGACATGTTTTATTACAGTAAAAAGTTGCTGATGAATTAACTAATCAGGCAAAAACATTTTTGAGAGCATTTTTTTTTATCTTCCATACATGGTTGCTGTTGTCCAAAAAACTAATTACTGTTTATTTAAAAGATGAGCACCACCTCAGTGTCAGAAATGTTTTGTTTATATCTTGAATCAGACACAGACACAGGTCTGGAAAGGGTCTGCCAGGGGATCAACATTGCCACATTCCAGACAAATAGAACAAGCTAGAACTGCCACTGTCACAACAGCTCATAACATCTGCAGCCACAAGGGCTACAGATTTCACAAGCATACTTCACAAAGGCTCAATCTTCTCATTAGATGCTACAAACGAGATAAAGATTATATTCTATTTTTATATTATATTAAATTAATTATTAATATTAATACTAATTAATAATAATAGTTTGACAAGCATTGCCCCAGGAAGGCTGCCCTCTGATAACTATGGCAAGTGTCCCAGCATCAAGCATTCAGTACTGACACTGGCATAATTACCATAAGTACCACATTTTGGAAAAGGGTTCTTATGATAATCACTATATTTAAGAAGGTGACAGCCACTAGTTCAGAGGGTCTATAGACAAAATACCCTAACTGTCAGCAGCCTGTCAAATATGCCTTTCTTTGCAACTACCTGCAGCAGGATGAATCTCTCAGCACATCTCATCTAGGAGTATCTTGACATTTTTCACTTTTTGTGGGGGGGAAAAAAACATTTTAAGTGCCTCCATTCTGGAACCAAATCTGTCTTGTCTTCCAGAGATTACAGGCTGAGAAGGTGCAGTGGTGATTGACGTTAACGAAGCAGTTATCACAAGACAACTGAATGTCATTAACATGTCCAAACGCATTGACCACTGTGTTTTGATAGCCCAAGAAAAACAAACATTTTCCATTCCACTCACAGCTGAATTGAAGTCAAGACTCAGCTGAGAGAAAACATCTTTTTAAAAAATGCTGTCATTTCTTTTGCTTTTCAAAACAGCAGAAGCTATCAGTGACTGGCAGACTTCAAACATCACACACTAGGCTTAGGATGAAACTGAAGCTTCTGGTTGCAACAAAGGAAAACAACATTTTTAGTACCCTAAAAATAACAGGGGAGGGAATGATGGTGAACCTAGGACATGCATGGCCAAAATGGCATATGTTGATGCTGCTGTAATGTGGCTTCGAGGGAGACTGGGCGAGTGGCAAGGATGGTCAATACACTTTTGAGTATCCAATGCCAAATTCTTCCAATTCTTGTGTGGACAGAACTAAAATCCAAGCACTGTATTTGATGTACCCCAGAGGTTGTCCTGGCATCAGGAAAGATGATAGGCCAGCATCACAGAGTTGAAGAGAATCTGAAAGTAATGTGGAAGACTGGGATAAAATAAAGGAGAGGAGAATTGAAGAGAGAGCAGTAGAATGGGAAATCATTGAGTCTGACTGAGCAAAACTGGAGCTAGAGTGAAGTTCTAATGCTGCATCTCTTTTGATAAAAGAAGCCATTGTGGATGAAAACAGAACATTATCCAACCATTCTCTTGCCCCTGGAGCTTAACTTGTTGCTGCTCAAACTAAAGCATCATGCCACATGATAGGCTGAGGTCATGCAGCCAATGAAATCTCATTCAATTCCATAAACAATACAACACTAGATCTGGTCAGTACTTGTGTGGGAGATGGATAAGGCAAACACAGATGCTGCAAAAAATAGTGATGATTCCCTAGGTTTTGTTCTGACTGTGAACTAATCAATGCTCCAACATTTCTGTAAAGGCTACTGGGCAGCTGAAGGTGCTGTCAGATGAGACTTAAATGCAAAGTCTTAGCTCCTTATGGTCATTAAATATCTAATGGCCCTTTGCATAAGTGTCAGCCTTCCAGTCAAATTCCAAGTCTTCGGAAATTAATTATTTTCTGGCTACCTAAATTTCCTCTGCACTTTCAAATAGATAAACTATTTGCCATGTCCCTCCTGAAAGCAACTTGTATTATACTCCTGAGGGATTTCTGCATCAAAATATTAAAAATTCTGTGCACATTTTGAAATTCTGCATATTTTATTTGTCAATAAATAAATCTGGAGGCTCCAGCACAGCAGTGGAGAATGCAGGCCAGTGGCTGCATAGAGGTGGGAGATCACCCTGCAGCCCATCCCACCCCCTGCTAAGACATGGACTCGACAGTAAGGCTGCACCCAACCATGACATGACACATGCAACACAAGCCCCAGGCCTGTCCCAGAAACACCCTGGGTCCCTGCCCCTCTGCACCAGGCACACCAAGATAGCAAGTGAGAGGGAGAGTTTTGCACACACAGTCAGCCCTGGCACCCAATCCAGTCATGGGGAAGGCAGGCTCACCTCAGAAGGATCCAAGTGTGAAGGGGTTTAGTGTGTGGGTATCCAAGTGTGGGGCAAGAGAGTTCTGTGTGGGGCAATCTGGGTATGGTGGGCTTCTGGGGGGCTCTGGGTGAAGGGGATCTGGATGCACAGGGGGTCCTTGGGGGGTTCCCAGTGCAGGGGAGTGGGACTTAGTGGGGGAGTATGGGTGCAGAGGGTAAGGTTCATCAGCAGGGTCTGGGTGCAGGGAGCTCAGGATACAAGGGGTGAGGCTCAGCAAGGCAGGGGTTCAATGCAGGGTGGTGAGCCTTGGCAGGGGAGTGTGGGTATGGGGGGACATTAGATGCACAGGGATGGGCAGATGAGGGAGCAGCTACCCCTACAGTGACCCCTGGGGGCAGGCAGCAAAGGGGAGAGGTGTGGAGCTTCTGCAGCTGGGGGAGTGTAACTGGGTTGGCACCCACCTCCCTTGAGTGCCCCCTTCTGGTTGGGTGTATCTGCATTCTTTAGTTCTGGTGATCCCTTTTGGTGTTTCCCAGGTGGGTTTCTCAGTGACACAATGCTCCGGCTGAGTGACCCTGTCTGCCTCTTAATCAGCACAAACCCCTTCTGAGATATACCTCTTTGGTGGTGTCTCTTTCTAGCTCTCCCTGAGCTTTGGTTTTTAAGTAGTCCAGCCCTGGTATGGGGCTATATCCCCAGGGCTTCCTCCCTGTAGACACTATCTTCCTACAGCCCTCCCCAGGCTCAGTCCGTACGCAATCCTAGCAACCAGACAGGAGTTCCCTCAATAGTCTCCAGTCCCTGCTAGCAAACCATCTATAGCCCAGCTGCTTTTCCAGGCAGCCAGGGCTGCAGACCTTTCTTCTCCTGCTCCAAGCAGTAACTGACTAATAGCTTGCTCTGCAGCACCTTTTATATGGCCCTCCTGGGCCATGATTGGCTGCTTCCCTGGCAGGCACTCTAGCCTGCTTGGAGGACCTCTCCACTGCTCCTTCCCTGGGATGGATGTGGCAAAACCCAAGGCCTCCAGCAGGGAGCCTTTGGGCCTAGACCATCCCATCACAGGGAGGTTTCTGAGGGGTGAGTCTGACCTGGCCCCAGCCCCAGCTACTCCTTGCAGGGGAAGAGAAATTCCCATGTTCCCCCACCCCCAGCCCCAGCTGAGACTAGCAGCTGAGTCTGGTGCAGGGTAGGAGCCACTGGCCAGGTGTCCCTAGCCCTGCCCCATCCATGGTGATTTACCTCTCTGCCAGCTGCTCCAGGTGCCTGAAATGACACACCCATGCTGCTGCAGAGGGCACATGACCACTCTTGTGGCTTCCTTTTGCTTCCCCATCAGAAACCATTTTTCTGCAGGCAAGCAAAGAAATCTGGGGGGGACATGAATTCTGCATGTGTTGAAGTAGCACAGAATTCCCCCAAAAGTAAAGTTACAGTAGTAGTGTCTAGACAGTGTAGCACAGTGTTGTTGTGTCTCAATAAATACCGTGGCTGAAATTCTGACCCTATTCAAGTCAAACTTTGCAGCTAGCTTCATTTCTATAGTGGATGTTGCCTGTGACACACAAATGTTATCAAGCACTTTGGGATGGAAGCTTTTCTATAGCTACAAGATGTTTGCACCATATGGAAGAATAATCCAAAAAGAGCCAGATTTGCAATTTACCCTTGGTAAAAATACTGCACTTTTCACATGTTGAAATGTGTTGATTGCAGGCATACGGGACCAGCATCACAGCCAATGTAAAATTAGCATGGCTTCATTGACTTAAGTTGAGTGCCAGTGATTTATAGCAGCTGAGGATCTGGCTCACAGGCCTGCTTTTCAGAGGTGTTGAGCAACCACAACACTCATTGGCTGACTTGAACAATCAGGCCAGTGATTTTCAGAAGATTAGTAGGATGCTTTCTGATCCCAATATGACTTTGAAAAAGAATTTCAGCCTTTACTCCCTTTGGCTTTCTTCTTTAATCCACATCATGCACAACCACTGACTAATTTGTATCTTAAGGTCAAATAATTTCCCCCAGGAGATACTCAAGGTCAGTAATCAAAGGCCCATCACCAAGTGAGCTGAAAAACAGCAAAGACAATCTCTCTTAAGTAAATTGTGTAATATTTTCAAATGAGTGCTGAAATATTAATCAACTCTATTAAAAATGTTTGAGGCTGCAAGGGTTGGGGGGATATCAAAAGATGCCTGCTCTCTTCATTATAATTATATGAAGTCTGAATGATATTTTAAACAAAGTTGCATCAAAATCCTGGGCCAGATCCTCTGCTGGTGTAAATCAGCATATTTCCATGTACTTCAGTGGAGCTTTGCTCATTTATACCACCTGGGGATCTGACTTGCCTGTCTTTAGTAGTTTCTGTTCCACTTACAGAGACACATTCACTAACAGTAGCTAATGGATAGTGTGCCAATTACTGTGCCATGTACTTGCGCTATGTGACATATTGTACCATGCATTGATTTTTAATCTGCTCAAAATAGCATTTGTCATGCAGGGTGAAAGTCTGATGTGAGAAATAGCCTCTTCATTTTCCCTGACAATTATTAACACTGAGCAGTCTTCATTGCTCATGCCGTAGGCAACATTTCCTGCCAAAAATAAATGCAAAGAACAAGAAGAGAGCTAGTTTGCAAAATTAAACTCTGACTTAAAAGTGCATAAATTAGGATGGGGGGGAGAGTATCCGCAGCTCTTATAGAGTGGAGTTGCTCCATTATGCTAATTTACCCCAGCTGAGGATCTGGCCTATGGAGTGGATGTAGGCAAGAAGGAACCCATAATAGAACAGCGGATCCAGCTCACTCTTGTTCTGTGCATGGGGGGTAGGTTGCAGCTACAATAGGAAGGGGAGGATTTTGCCCTTAATGTGGAGAGTGAGAAAAGAGTAAGGAGGGGAGCACATAAGAGCTGTGAGAAATTCTGGTACTTGCAATGGAGGGCTTTAAAAGTGCATGTCTAGAGCACTGTGGGATCAATATTCCAGATGCAGACTCCTGCACTGACATCTTCTGATTTCCCAGAGAGAGCCTACAAGATGGGCTTTACTGGGACAGTCCATCAACAGCCCATGGCAGGGGATTATGGAGATGAATAACCCCCCATGGAAGCTTCCATTGGATCTGAAGCAGACAGGTTGCCTCTGGGGGCTCTTGTGGAAGACACAGCAGCAGCAACCATGGATACAACCTATTGCAGGGTGCACTTCCCCCTCTGCTGGCCCAGCTCAGCTCACCAGGGCACCATGGGAACAGGGCCACAGCACCACCCCACTCCACTCTCGTGGCCTTGCACACAAGGAGCACAAGGGCTAGGACTGACAGGCCTGTGTGCTGGGGCTCAACGGAAAGAAGATTCCTGTGTCCTCTCCCATTCCTTCCACACCCATTCAGGCCTATGCCACAATCTACCCCTAAATGTTCAGCATCCCATTTCCTATCACAGGGCTTCCAATGTGCCTTGCTGGCTGATCAGTCACATTGCTGTATGCAATCTGAGGAACAATACAGAAGATGTAGCCAAATCCACAGCTGAAGTCAATAGAGCTAAGCTGATTTAAATCAGCCAAGGACCTGGTCTGGTATATCATCTCTTTAGGCCATTATAAAAGCAAAAAAAAAAAAAAACAAAACGCTGATAATAGTTTACTGACCATCCTTTGAAATGTGGCTGATAGTTTTCATCCCAATGGCAAAGTCCAGGAAATTATAAAGCCATCTGCATCACAAAACCTGATTTCTGCATCCTTTGCTAAATGTACCTACCAGTATTCTTTGGTGAGTTTGATAGCTGACACATGTTGGCTGGCACCAAATTATTCAATAGCTCATCAGCTATGGGCATTGGATATGCATCAGCCATTGTCACTGAATTCAGTTATTGGTAATCAACAGAAAATTGCCTGGACCTATTTGGCTTTGAAATCAATAAGCCCATGGGCTTTCTGAAGGTCAGATAACTCCCAAATGTCTCATGTCATTATTGTTTTCTTATCATTAGCCTCGCTTGCAGTGTTATGGGATGTTTGCCAAATGCTATCTCATTGCATTTCTGAAAAAGAAGCGTTTTATAACGTATTCCCCATCTTGTCTGAGAATTATTAATTTGCAATGTAGGGAAGGTCAATTAATACGTTATATTCAGGATTACAGATTTAAAGCTCTGTACAATGTAAGGTAATGCAGATAGGTAAGGTAATACTGATTATTGCTGTAATGCAAGTAGAAGACCACCAGGCCAAAGGCCTGTAAAGTAGTAGCTTAGCATGACTAATCAAGTACTAGGTTGGAGGTTGACATAAGCAAATGACAAACAAGTGGGTTTTATGGCAAAAGATGAAGTATAGTGATCAACAAGTGCAGTAAATCAGTTGACTGGTATGAAGTAAGAAACTGCAAATGCTAGTTATTGATATTTTAGGGTATTTTAAGGAACACCAAAACTCACAAATATTGACTGCAACAATGCTATAGCAATAATTGATGGAATTTCTAATGCACATGAAGTAAATGGATAAGTAACCTATAAGAAGTGGGGTCCCTAAAAGAAGTGAAGTGTAGAAGTGCAGACAAGGAAAAGTGGGTTGAAACCATTATGAATATACATAAGATAAGATGGGCGTTACCGTAACACATTATAAAAGATAGGTTTCAGAATAGCAGCCGTATTAGTCTGTATTCGCAAAAAGAAAAGGAGTACTTGTGGCACCTTAGAGACTAACAATTTGTTAATCTCTAAGGTGCCACAAGTACTCCTTTTCTTATTATAAAAGATGTTACCTGACATAAGTGCTGGGGGAGACAGCAGGAAGACAACCACATTCCAACACTCAGGTATCCCCATGGAGGGTGGTGTGAGTAATGCAAATGCTGGATGTTCTGTATCACTTCTCTCTCCTTTGCAAGGCTGGAGTTTGTGTATTTTTAGGGCTGTCAAGTGATTAAAAAATTAATTGCAATTAATCGCATGATTAATCGCACTGTTAAACAATAATAGAAACCATTTATTTAAATTTTTTTGCATGTTTTCTACATTTTCAAATATATTGATTTCAATTACAATACAGAATACAAAGTGTACAGTGCTCACTTCATATTTATTTTTGATTTGCACTGTAAAAAAAAACAAAAAAAATTGCATTTCTCAGTTCACCCGATACAAGTACTGTAGTGCAATTTCTTTATCATAAAAGTTGAACTTACAAATGTAAAATTATGTACCAAAAAACTGCATTAAAAATAAAACAATGTAAAATTTTAGACCCTGCAATTCCACTCAGTCCTACTTCTTGTTCAGCCAATTGCTCAGACAAACAAGTTTGGTTACAATTTGCAAGAGATAATGCTTTTTTGGTGGTTCGGGTTCTGTAGTTTCTGCATTGCAGTGTTGCTCTTTTAAGACTTCTGAAAGCATGCTGCACACCTCGTCCCTCTCAGATTTTGGAAGGCATTACAGATTTTTGAACCTTGGGTCGAGTACTGTAGCTATTTTTAGAAATCTCACATTGGTACCTTCTTTGCGTTTTGTCAAACCTGTAGTGACAGTATTCTTAAAACTTAAAACTTTTACTGACAGCCTCTCTACTGGAGGCTGCTGAACTCTGACAGTCCACAGCATGCTAAAATATATTTAACATTGGGAGACCAAATGGACACAATACCAGTTACAGATTAGGCTACATGCACAGGCTAATTAGGTAACCCTGGTGCTCAGCTACTGTAAGAGACTGTTGTTATTGTTAGTCTAACTACTGTCAGGGAGCTTAGAAGTTTTGTGAGGAGTTTTTAAAAAAATGTTGCATATGATAAATAAAATAATAATAATAATAATAGTACACCAGCAAATCAGTAATTCATACCGGAGGGGGGAGAGAACTGCGCATTTTATGGGGAAGACAAAAAAATGCCTTTTCACATGCTTGTATGCAGTGTTGTTGTAGCTGTGTTGATCCCAAGATATGAGAGATGAGAAGGACAAGACAATATCTTTAATTAGATCAGCTTCTGTTGGTGAAAGAGAGAGAGGCTTTCAACTCCACAGAGTCTGGGAAAGGTAATCAGAGTGTCACAAAAAGAAAAGGAGTACTTGTGGCACCTTAGAGACTAACAAATTTATTTGAGCATAAGCTTTCGTGAGCTACAGCTCACTTCATTGGATGCCATCTGATGAAGTGAGCTGTAGCTCATGAAAGCTTATGCTCAAATAAATTTGTTAGTCTCTAAGGTGCCACAAGTACTCCTTTTCTTTTTGCGAATACAGACTAACATGGTTGCTACTCTGAAGAGTGTCACAGTTAAATATAAGGTGGAACAGCTTAAACATAAGGAGTTAACACATATTGCAAGAAACCATTCAGAATGAAGTGGGCAATTAATACAAGAGCAAGTTAGTGTATTACAGATTGTTGTAACGAGAGAGAAAACCAGCGTTTCTATGGAGTCCATGATTTTTCGTGTCAAGCAGAGTTATTAGTTTAAACTCCCAGGCTCGTCTCTTAAAGGCGTTGAGGACAAGGACTGAGAATTCAGATATGGAGTGATCATTCTGTGACAGTGTTTGACATAGGTGATAGGGTGTTTTTGTCTGTTATCATTTTCTGTCTGAGGGCATTCAAGAGCATTGTGATGGTCTCATTTCATAGTTTCATTTGTGTTTCCTAACCATGAACTTCGTGTTGTGTCACTGTTCTCTGACGCTGGGTTATATTCTGAAGAAAACTTTCAACATATAAAACCTTGGGGCCTGCAGAGCTCAGGGGAATTGGTAATGGGAGACAAAGGCTCTCCTCCCTGAATAACTGATTCATGTCTAACTCTACATTTGATGTCTTACTTTAATCACTGATGATGAAACAGAAAGAAAGAGATATTTATCTAAAATGTCCATGAGTAAGAGAGAATGCAGAAGGTGATGTGGAAACTACCTTGAAATCAATTTATTTTTAAACTTGTATGGTTTTCAATAGGTGTGGTTAAATTAGTGAAATCCTGGGCCCTCTGAAATCAATGGCAAAAATCACATTGGCTTCCATAAGGTCAGGATTTACCCAATTTGCCTATCTTCATTCTCTGAGTTGTCTCAAGTGGATGCAGTATGTTTCCTGAGTTCCACTCTTGGGCACTGATTAAAATGTTCATGTTCCATACCAGAGTAGCTGTATGTAGGTGATGAATTAAGTGCTTCTTTTATATATATATACAATTTTTTTCCATTGAAAGGTCTATGTAAGGCTCATATTGATTTAAGTGGGAACTCTGGATCCAACCAACATAGAATTTGGCTCTCAGAAAGCTTTCTGGACAAAAAAATGCTACATAAATGAATGCTATTCTTTTTATTAACCTTTTACTGTGAATTTAGTGCCAGATTAAAATAAAAAAGGGACTATTTCTGTTTACACTGCCATGTGCCGATATACTTATATTTACTGAAGATCAGAAGACTGGATTTATTAATGGTATTTAGTAATGGTGATTATATTTATCTGATTAAAAAATGCCCATTAAAACACCACTTTAAGAGCATGCAAACAGCATACATCTGAAATGAATTCTGGTGTTTAAAAAAACAAGGACCCTGTTTAAAAAATTCAAATCCGTAGTTTTTTGTTTTTACAAATAGCACACCAAAATCAATATTTCAGCACACTGTGATATAAACTAAAAGCATTGGTCTATTAACATCTTTTTATTAGCGTGTCAATTGCAATGCACCAAATTTACACATATGGGCAAAGAAATTGTTTCCTAAGAATGTGCAAATTGCTACTTCACTGCATGTAAATGAAGTGCTAATTGCTCTTTGCAATCAATATTTATGCAAATTATCCCCCTACTATTTGCATAGCTGTGTGGATTATACATTTACATTTGTCACACTTTTTTTCTCCAAACAATCAGAGAGTGCCTGGACAACAGGACCTGGGCTATTCCTCATTTGCTCTTCAAAACATTTTGTGTAGACACTGAATGGGTGAAGAATGGAAAGGCATCTGAAGCTAGTAATATTTCTTGACCCAGAAGAGCAGAAGATTTTAACCAGCTCTGTTATTCTGGTTTATTATTCACAGAGCAAGATATTTGCATGGGACAATTTATGTCAAATTTTGCCTTTTTTTTTTTTTTTTTTTGCTGTTTGTCCACAAATATGTCATGACATTCTCCAATGTAGCCATTGCTTGAAATTTTTTGCAAAGTTTTCCTGTGAGTCTTCAAATTTTTCCACAGTATGTGGGGTATATTTACAGTTTGTGCAGTGTTGGTTAGTTATCCCTAGGGTATGCTTTCTATTCCCTGATTGGATGGCTTCATGCAACTAACCAACACCGTGAATATTGCACATTGTGAATTTTTACAGACAGATAAACTATTTGAAATTCACTTTGGACAAGCATTCAAGAGTGTGGACAAGAGTCATTTTGCATTCTATTTTGAATAAATATTTGCAGATTTTTTTCTACAATTCACTGAGTTTTAAAATTTGGTCCCACTTTTTTTGCCAGCTAACTTCTCTAAAGTCAAAAGATTTAGTCTAGCATTACACTCGCATAAGTGAGAACAGAAAGGTCAGTTAAGGTACATCTCTTTTGCCGCTTTCATGAACATTGACTGGAAATTTAAGCCTCAGTCCTTGTAAATCTCTCATCTACGCCCAAACATTATGCTCCTCAAATCTAAGGATGAAATCATGACTCATTGAAGTCAACAGGAGCTTTGCCATCAACTTCAATAGAGCCAGCATTACACCCTAGCAGTCTAAAAGCTTTACACTTCTACTCTGATGTAGTATGCTATTTGTTTTGCAAAAATGTTTTTTTCATTGCCTATGGGAGCTTCAAGATCTCTGCCAGTAGACCCTCTTAAGCTTATGTTCAAGGGACTGCAGTTAAACTATAGGGCTGCAAATTCTGTAGGCTGGGATTTTCAATGTAGCATAGGTAATTAGCCATTCAGCTCCCATTAAAAGTCAAAGCAAGTCAGGCACCTAACAGTTAGACTCCTTTAAAATCCTAGCCACCACAAATATATACAGGAGTAGCTGCACAGAAATCAGTGACATTAGACAAGTGTCAAACCAACGTTAGGGAAAGACAACTCTGTCCTATATAGATAGATATATAAAATCAGAAAAAAGGGTTTCCTTAGTATTTCTTCTGTACTTTCTGCACTTTCATAATTATGTTAACACATGGGATGATGCCTTGGCTGAGGTTTCCTCAACTATGGAGCATATGTCACAAAGATATATATACACATGCATGCAACTTCTTAAATGGAGAGCTGACAACATCATGAAAATGCTTTCATATCTGTAGCCAAACTTCTCAAAGTATAGTAATTTGTCATTATTTTTTAAGGGGCCTGATCCAGCAAACACTTACATGCTTACTTTGACATACAGAAATTGCCCCATTAAAATTATAGGGACCACTCACATGAGTAAAGTTAAGAACATTTGTAAGCGTTTGAAGGTTTAGGCCCCTTAGAAAAATGCTTTTACCAGGCTATGGAAAGTAAAAGGGATTCTTCAAGATTTAGTTGGTGTTGGTCCTGCTTTGAGCAGGGGATTGGACTAGATGATCTCCTGAAATCTCTTCCAACCCTAATCTTCTATGATTCTAAGTGGGCTTCAATTGCAACAAGTTGTCTCCCTAGTTAAGAAAGGAAGGTAATTCTTTCATTTCTTATGGGGGTTGCTTGGTTCTCTTTCCTTATTATTTAAAGCAATAAGATACCTCTATCTAGTGCTTAAGAGGCAAGTACAATACAAGTGTAATATACACACTTGGGGTGTTTGGGCCACATGTCCAGCGAAGATGTCAGATTTGTTTGTATTGCTCTCTAGAGGCAGACAGGCCGAGTACTGCTGGAAATGCCATAGGGCCTGCATTATCCTTTTGAGTTTCATGTCTGTTTTTGGCAGATAATGGGCGTGCTGTCTATGCCCGTAGGATAAAATGTCAAATCCTTTCTCCATTAGGGATATTGATAGCTCTGCTCTCTCCTACAGCTATACAATTCGTCCACAGGCTGGTCAGCAGTCAAGGGCTCCTTCTTTAAGTTGGCCGAATTGTGCTTTCAATGAGATAACTTGTTGCCAAGCATTGCTTTTCTGTGTTATTGCCAGGGTATAAAACTCATATCCCATGAGACGCCTGCATTGTAGCATGTGTTGAAAAAAGAAAATGAACAGTATGAAAATTACTTTTAAGGTATCTCTCTGCAGCGTATGCTTTGTGAGACAGGATGCATTCAAGTGTAAATAATTTTTGCTGAGTTAGCAGGCTGCCTCCTGGATAGAAGTACACACTGTCTGCAGTACATCTCATTACATGCTAGGAGGATCATTGCACATGTCAGCATCCTACTAACTCTAGTGAAGTGTTCTGCAGCCTCACAACTTGCTCAGTGTCAGTGGGAATATGTGCAAGCTAGGACTGGGAGGAAAATTTCCTGTTGAAACATTTTTTTTTCAATGAAAAGTTGGATTTTTGACTCAATGAAAGGCTTTCCTCAAGAAAAAAAAATCTTCTTTGGAAAACTGAAAACATTTTCAGCAGAAAATTGAAAAATGTCAGGGGGCTGGCCAAAATTTTTTCCGTTTTTAGCAGTTGACAGATTAAATGTTTTGGGTTTTGGTTGCTGAAAACAGAAAAATTATAGAGGGTTTTTTGTTTTGTTTTGCAGGGAAGTAAGAAAACAACAGTTTTTCAACAAAAAGTCAAAATTTTCCATAACAACCTTTTGACAAACACAAAAATGTTTTCATTTTTGTCAAAACTTCCCATGGAGAAAAAAAAAACACATTCTGATCAGCTCTAACACAAACAAAACACAATGGCAAACCTCACACACACAAACAAAGGTCATTTCTTCACAGCTTTCATTTTAACCAAGTCTTTGTTACATGGGATCTGAACACAGGTTTGAGAAAAATAGAAAATCAGATATAAAAAAGAAGAGAAAAATCACTCTGGTAGCCTCTACTAGTTCACTGAAGAAGATGGCCCTGAGCTGTGAAGACCAGAGTTTATGATTGAAATGGTGCTTTTTTCCCCTGCTTTTCAGTCCAAATTCCCATTGTTCTACACAGAGTTTAAAAAAGAATTTGCTTATTAGGATCCCCACCAGGAAGAAAGGGAAGCTTGCAAAAACATGATACCAACATTACGCAGGTTATAAAATAATATTAACATGGACTTGAAAAAATATTAACCAACAAATAAATTACGTTCATATATGTATATCTATATCCAGGATTGGATTTAGGGGCAGGTGACCCAGGCAAAAAGAAGCCAGCCCTGCAGCACTGACTGAAGAGGTGTATTCATGGGTGATAATGTCTAACTGCAACATAAACTGTGTTTATTATCACATCTTTAATTAATCCAGAGAACATATGTTAATGTTAAGTCATCTTCAGATCTAGGAGTGTTGTGAAAGTCTAGAGCCATATGGCCGTCATTGAAAAATCCTCTAGAAAAAAAAAAAAGCACATTGCCTCATTCAGCCCCTCCCACCGAGGTTAGGTGCACATCACAAAGTTGTATGCAATCTTAGAGCTACCAGGGTAAAATTCAGCTCTGTGCTGAGGGCCAACAAAAGCCCAAAGCACCACTTAAATACCATTTAAGCTCTTCGGTAAGAGTCCATGTGGCACATCTAAGAGACCTTGCAGACCTAGGGGAACTGGGGTATGGTGGCTTTTTCCCTTCCCAATTCTGGGCTGCTCTGTAACACTTGGAATAATACAGATAGCCATGTCTAAGTTACAGCAGCCTGCCCCAACAGTCTATAGGCCGCAGCGCTGCTCAGAACCTCCAAAGGGCTTTGTGCTGTGGGCCCACCCCTTAAGCCAGGACATGAGGAGATGACAATTGATGGAAGACAAAATACACTTCTCTCCAGTTTGCCCTCACAAAGAAAAGAACAGGAAGGAAGAATAGAGGACATGAGAGGTCATCTTTAGGAGGCAGCCTTTTGGCTGTCATCACTGGTGTCTGCACCAGCTCGATCCTCCTCTGGGTGGGCCCGGAGCTTGTAGAGCCCCTTTACACCACATTGAGCCTTTTTCTGCGCATGCTCCAGGGCGGCTGGGAATTGTAGTTTCCAGGGGGGGGATGAGGAGGCCGCGGGCACTGCCAGGTTCTGTGCATGTGTTGGGAACCAAGCCCGTGCCCATGGGCCGTGCAGCCACGTTGGATCGTGGGGAGTCCAAGCGCTTGGTGGATGCTGCTGTAGAGTTCTTTTGCCCGCAACTGAAACAAAAGCACTCTCGGGGAGCGGGGGTCACTTTCCCAGGAAGCAGGCACCAAGGGCTGGGACAGGGTGGAGGATCTCACCCCTTCAGTTTTAAATAGCAGACATGGACCTGTACTTTAACCCTGTTGCTTTCTACTACAACAGTCCCCACCCTGTAGCACTTGATTTATCACACTCTTGTTCATAATAAGATCATTTCCACATTTTCAATATACTAAGATAAACAAATGTTACAGTTACACTGAAACACACTGAGAATTGATCGGAACCTGGAATGCAGCCGTATTGTTCTGGTACAGGTGGCATGTCAGGGTCAGGCAGGGAGCGGGGAGTGGTCATGATGAAGCTCCACTCTGCTATACCTGTGGTGGGTCCAGTATCACTGGTGCAAATCAAAGCTTCCTGGCAGCAGCTCTAGCTGTTACTGGGCCAGGGCTGATCCTGACACATTCCTCCCCTCTCCTGCACCAAGTGGAGCTCAGGCTCAGGAGACAATCAAGCTCATAGAGATTAGTTTTAATCATAAAGAGAAACCAACACGATTGTGTAAGACAGAGGTAGTCAATATGCAGACCGCAGACCAAATCTGGACTGTCAAATGCTTTTGAACGGACCCTGAAATCTTTTTATTTACTTATTTTTATCATTATTGTTATTATTTTCTCTGGATTCTGGACCTTGACTATACCTAGGCCAAGAAATTTGGACCTTGACAAAAAAGAATTGGCTATCCCTGGTGTTGTAAGATAACCTCCCCTTTCACCCTGCTCTTCCTCCCATTCTACCCACCAGCTGCTAAATTACACCTATTTATGCCCACTCATCAATGTACAATTTACACTGCCATTTGGATTATCAGTGAGGGCCAGAGTCTGCCATGTTTACATTGAGAAGCAGACTATGACAGTCCTACTGAGATCAGTGGGACTTGGACCCAATCTTAGGAAATGTGGCTCTCTGTCCCCCTCTAGTGGCTGGCCCACATAGAGTTTTATGAAACTGCTATTGGCTTCAAGCTAGGGTTTTTAGCTCACACTGTAGAGTCTCATGGTTTTCAATCCAGAGGATGAGGATTCAGTTCTCACTGCTGACAACCCAGCCAGTGGCACTGTGTTACAGGACTACTTGTGATGTAAGGTACTACTCTGTGTGAGTAAAAGTGGCAGAACCTGAATTTGGTGATCAGATGCTTTAAAATATTGTTCTCCTCTTTAAATGTGTCCGTGTAAAAATGGAACCTTCTTAACAGCTGATAGAAATAATACTCCCTATGTGCATTCAGTCTCCTATCTATATTACCGATTAAAATAATTGTTTCCTGTTACTGTTTTGTCTTGTTTTCCCTAATGCAACAATACAGGTCTGGGAGAGTGATCTGGGTTCTAGCCTACCTGCTAAATTTTGGTGAAAGGGCCAATCAGCTCCAAAAAATGTGGCTGTAGAGGTGTCACCAAGGGCTTCAGACTTTTATTACTAGCAAGAACATCTGAGAAGGCAAGGATGCAGGTCACTTTCACATCTGACACTGAGCTTCTAAGGCTGACAGTCAGAAAAAAATTTTTTTTATCCTTATAAAGTGGGAGCATGTGATACAGCAGTCGCTGGAATGCAATGGTGCACAGCTATTTTTAGAGTCACGTTTCAGAGGAGAACTGCACTTTAAAAATATATTTATAAATATCTATTCCCTTGAGCTTGTTAATGTTAGCCTCCTCCTAACCCAACAGCCTCTGGCTGTAAGGGGTCAGATTCCCCACTATCATTTACACATAAGAATGGCCATACTGGGTCAGACCAAAGGTCCATCTAGCCCAATATCCTGTCTTACAACAGTGGCCAATGTCAGGTGCCCCAGAGGGAATGAACAGAACAGGTAATCATCAAGTGATCCATCTCATTGCCCATCCCAGCTTCTGGCAAACAGAGGCTAGGGACACCATCCCTGTCCATCCTGGCTAATAGCAATTGATTTATCCTCCATGAATTTATCAAGTTCTTTTTTGAACCCTGTTACAGTCTTGGGCTTCACAACATCCTCTGGCAAGGAGTTCCACAGGTTGACTGTGCGTTGTGTGAAAAAATACTTCCTTTTGTTTGTTTTAAACCTGCTGCCTATTAATTTCATTTGGTAACTCCTAGTTCTTGTGTTATGCAAAGGAGTAAATAACAATTCCTTATTTACTTTCTCCACACCAGTCATGATTTTATAGACATCTATCCTATGCCCCCCCCTTAGTAGTCTCTTTTCCAAGCTGAAAAGTCCCAGTTTTATTACTGTCACCTCATACGGCAGCCATTCCATACGCCTAATCATTTTTCTTGCCCTTTTCTGAACCTTTTCCATGTCCAATATATCTTTTTTGAGATGGGGCGACCACATCTGCACACAGTATTCAAGATGTGGGCATACCATGGATTTATATACAGGCAATATGATATTTTCTGTCCTATTATCTATCCCTTTCTTAATGATTCCCAACTTTGTTTGCTTTTTTGACTGCTGCAGCACATTGAGTGGATGTTTTCAGAGAACTATCCACAATGACTCCAAAATCTCTTTCTTGAGTGGTAACAGCTAATTTAGACCCCATCATTTTATATGTATAGTTTGGATTATGTTTTCCAGTGTGCATTACTTTGCATTTATCAACATTGAATTTCATCTGCCATTTTGTTGCCCAGTCACCCAGTTTTGAGAGATCCTTTTGTAGCTCTTCACAGTCTGCCTAGGACTTAACTATCTTGAGTAGCTTTGTATCATCTGAAAATTTTGCCACCTCACTTGTTACCCCTTTTTCCAGATCATTTATGTAAATCTGTGTAGATCTGGTCATTCCACTGATGTTCATGGAGTGACACGGGATCTACACTGCTGTAACTGAGCACACAGCCTGACCCCAGGTAAGTGCCTAGGGAAATACACATTTCTAAAACACATCAATATTTTATCCTCAGGCAGCAGTGCCCACGCTCTCCTCACCCAGGCGCACAGAACCCAGCTGCCAGCTCTGCTTTCCAGAGCTGGCTGTCAGTCTCACAGTATAGGCCAGAGCCCAGTGAGAGAATATAAACAGTTGTTCTAAACCTCAGGCGTTGTTTGGAACAGAAAAGGTCTCTGAGGCAGGGGAATCTTGAAATTCACCTCCCAGAGGATATTTCATTGTGCTTTACATTTAAGAGTATCAGGGTCTATTCTTCCTTCCCTTTCTCTTCTTTGTGAGGGCAAACTGGAGAGAGGTGCATTTTGTCTTCCATCAATTGTCATCTCCACCCCCCACTCCCTACCCCATTCTTATTTCCCCAATCTACAAGGAAAGCAAATTTTGGCTTAAAGCCCTCTGGGCCAGATTCTTAGTTACATCAATGTCACTCCATTTATTTCAAGGGAGTTACTCTGGACTTAAGCCTAGGGTAAAAAATGTGGAGTGTCTTAAGGGCCTATGTCTTATTTTCAAAAGTGACTTAGGCTCTTAGTCCCAGATCCTCAAAGGTACAGAGGTATTGCTCCGCTCATCATAGCAATGCCTCACAGCTAGGCACCCTGCCACCCAGTGGAATTTTCAGCCCTGAGAGAGGCACTCGGCTTCCCCATGGGGAAAGCTAGGTGCCGAGGGAATTGATCTTCTGAAGGCAGCAAACTGAAGGGGGAGTCATCTCCAGTAATCCGGAGTGAAATGCAGAGGAAAGGAGTGGGCAGAGAAGAGGTGTTAGGCATCTAAGTGACTGACCTGGTGCACCCGGCTGATGGGCCATAGATAGGCACCTCCCTCCACTGGGGATCCTCAGCAATAAGCCCTTTCTGGCAGTTAGGCACCTAGGCCAGGTCAGTCATTTAGGTAACCCAGCCCCTAGCAGCTGAAACCATCTTTCTCTCGCTCCTGCATCTTACCTCTCTCACGCTCCTGTGTTCCCTCGGCTGGCTTTTCTGTGGGTGTCTCCCATCTTTCAGTGGCATGCATCTGACCCTCCTGCTGCAGGTTCTAACAGGTAGCAGGCATTAGTGGGGCTCAGAGCACACCTACATGAGCAGGCCCTGCTGGTGAGATAGGTGTTCCCTCACCCCATTTAAAAATCTCAGTTCAGGGCCTCTGGGCTTTGTCCTGAGCTGGGCCTATAAGCAGCTTGGTAGCTGTGAGCAGCAGCTCTGAGGCTGCTTTGAAAATGCTGATTGGTGGAAATGTAGGTACCTATGGGACTTAGACACCTGTAGGGTTAGCTGGCAGCTGAGCAACAGCTTTTCAAAATGCCAGTGGTGCTTAAATAGTAGAGTTAGGCACCTAAAGCAGCAACTAAGTGTCTAAATACCTTTGAGGGTCTAGCCTTTAGGAGCATACGTCTCTTTCGAAAATGGGACTTTTGAAACTTTTACCCCAAAGCAAATGGGATTAGAATTTGTCCTTCTTCCTCTCAGTCTTCCATTCCTCCTTTGGAAGAGTTAGTGAGGAAGGAATTCTAACCCTCTTGAATGACACTAGTTTCTCTCAGTCATGAACTAGGTCAGGTTGGAGGAAATGGTCTCCAAATAAAGTGGAGAATATTGTAAATAGACTAAACCCTTCTAGTAAGAGCAGTTAGCAGTATTACCAATCCCAAGCATTCCAAAATCATGACTCGGACCTCAAGATTGGCTTAAAAATCCTGAGATTTGTATTTGCTTGCTGATTTTTAGAGCCTTTAAAGGTCATGCTTTCAAACTTTTCCCCATGTCCCTGAGTACTAGAAACTTACAATACTGTGAACTGTAAATCCCAGAGGTAGATGGCCTAGAGGGAAAAGGGGGTCCTGTGAAAAATAGCATGTGATCACGTAATTTAAGATTGTTTCATAATGTATATGCACAATGGGGCTAAATTTCAGAGGCAATCTCAGTTCTGACATTTCCTAACTTTTAAGTGCTTTGCAACCTTAATAGTGTTCTTTAAATGGACTTTTGTGAGTGCAGTTTCCTAGGTTGTTAGAAAACACAACTAAAAAAACCCCAAATTCATCGTATTGGCACCCACAGGGGTCAACAACAGGGTTAGCTCCATTGCACGGACCTCTGCCTCCCAAGCTAAGGATGAGACACATACTTTGACCGTCAGTCAAGCTTTAAGGATGGAGATTCCTCCACCTCCCTAGGTAACCCATTCTAGTGCTTCACAACTCTCCTAGTGAAATAGTGTTTCCTAATATCCAACATAGACCTCCCCCACTGCAACTTGAGACCATTGCTTCTTGTTCTGTCATCTGCCACCACTGAGAACAGCCAAGCTCTATCCTCTTTGGAACTCCCCTTCAGGTAGTTGAAGGCTGCTATCAAATCCCCCCCTCACTCTTCTCTTCTGCAGACTAAATAAGACCAGTTCCCTCAGCCTCTCCTCATAAGTCATGTACCCCAGCCCTCTAATAATTTTTGTTGCCTTCTGCTGGAATCTCTCCAATTTGTCCACATCTCTTCTGTAGTGGGGGGGGGGGACCAAAACTGGATGCAATACTCCAGATGTGGCCTCACCAGTGCTGAATAGAGGGGAGTAACCACTTCGCTCGATCTGCTGGCAATGCTCCTACTAATAGAGCCCAATATGCCATTGACCTTCTTAGCAATGAGGGCACACTGCTGACTCATATCCAGCTTCTCATCCACTGTAATCCCCAGGTCCTTTTCTGCAGAACTACTGCTTAGCCAGTCAGTCTCCAGCCTGTAGTGGTGCATGGGATTCTTCCTTCCTAAGTGCAGGATTCGGCACTTATCCTTGTTGAACCTCATCAGATTTCTTTTGGCCCAATCCTCCAACTTGTCTAGGTCATTCTGGATTCTATCCCTACCCTCCAGCGTATCTACCTCTCCCCAAAACTTAGTGTCATCTGTGAACTTGCTGAGGGGCAATTAATCCCATCATTCAGATCATTAATAAAGATGTTGAACAAAACCGGCTGCAGGACCGACACCTGGGGCACTCCATTTGATACTGGCTGCCAACTAGACATTGAGCCATTGATCACTACCGTTTGAGCCCGACAATCTAGCCAACTTTCTATCCATGTTATAGTCCATTCATCCAATCCATACTTCTTTAACTTGCTAGCAAGAATACTGTGGGAGACTGTATAAAAAGCTTTGCTAAAGTCAGGATATATAACATCCACTGCTTTCCCCATATCCACAGAGCCAGTTATCTCATCATAGAAGGCAATCAGGTTGGTCAGGCATGAATCCATGTTGAATTGGTGAATCCATGTTGCCCTTGGTGAATCCATGTTGACTATTCCTGATCACCTTCCTCTCCTCCAAGTGCTTCAAAATGGATTCCTTGAGGACCTGCTCCATGATTTTGCCGGGGACTGAAATGAGGCTGACCAGTCTGTAGTTCTCTGGGTTATCTTTCTTCCCTTTTTTAAATATGGGCACTATATTTGCCTTTTTCCAATCATCTCAGACCTCCTCCGATCACCACGAATTTTCAGAGATAATGGCCAATGACTCTGCAATCACATCGGCCAACTCCCTCAGCACCCTTGGATGCATTAGATCTGTACCCATGGACTTGTGCATATCCAGCTTTTCTAAATAGTCCTTCATTTGTTCTTTCACCACTGAGGGCTGCTCATTTCCTCTCCATACCATGTTGTCCAGTGCAGCAGTCTGGGAGCTGACCTTGTCTGTGAAGACCGAGGCAAAAAAAGCATTGATTACTTCAGCTTTTTCCACATCATCTGTCACTATTCAGTAAGGGTCCCACACTTTCCCTGACCTTCTTCTTATTACTAACATATCTGTAGAAACCCTTCTTGTTACCCTTCACATCCCTTACTAGCTGCAACTCCAATTGTGCCTTGGCCTTCCTGATTACACCCCTGCATGATCTATCAATATTTTTATACTCCTCCCTATTCAGCTGTCCAAATTTCCACTTCTTGTAATTTTCCTTTTTGAGTTTAAGCTCACTGAAGATTTCACTGTTATGCCAAGCTGGTCACCTGCCATATTTGCTATTCTTTCTGCACATCAGGATGGTTTGTTCCTGTACCCTCAATAAGTCTTCTTTAAAATATAGCCAGCTATCCTGGACTCCTTTCCCCCTCATATTAGCCTCTCAGGGGTCCTGCCCATCAGTTCCCTAAGGGAGTCTAAGTCTGCTTTTCTGAAGTCCAGGGTCCATATTTTGCTACTCTCCTTTCTTCCTTTTATCAGGATCCTGAACTTAACCATCTCATGGTCACTGTTTCCTAGGTTGCCACCCACCTCTACTTCCCCTACCAATTCTTCCCTGTTTGTAAGCAGCAGGTCAAGAGGAGCATGGCCCCTAGTTGGTTCCTCCAGCATTTGTACCAGGAAGTTGTCCCCAACACTCTTCAAAAACTTCCTGAATTATCTGTGCATTGCTGTATTGCTCTCCCAGCAGATGTCAGGGTGATTGAAGTCCCCCCTTAGAACCAAGGCCTGTGATCTGGAAACTTCAGTTAGTTGTCTGAAGAAAGCCTCATATACCTCATCCTTCTGATCCGGTGATCTATAGCTCATGCCCACCCTTGGCATCACCCTTGTTGCTCTCGCCTCTAAACTTAACCCAAAGACTCTCAACAGGCTTTTCTCCAGTTTCATACTGGAGCTTTGAGCAATCATACCACTCTCCTGCATACAATTCAACTCCTCCACCTTTCCTCCCGTACCTGTCCTTTCTGGACAGTTTTACCCATCCATGACAGTGCTCCAGTGAGTGCCCCACTCATCCAGGGTGAGTGCCCCTAGCCACCTGGCCATTTCGGACTCCCTCTCCCTTCCCCCCAGGCCAGAAAAACCTCCCTGACAAACACTGAACCCGATACATTTCTACCCAACGCTGCAGTCAGCAGAGGCACTCTGGATGAATCCCTGTCATTATCAGAGAGGCCATGACTGGCAGGATGCTCTCTGTGAGCCTCCAGAGAACTGTATTTTCTATGTTTCCTGGGACTAAGTTATGTGGGGGCTCACTTTGTCATTGCTCCCCAGCTGGTGTGCAGGGGCAGGTCGAGATAGCAGCAGAAGTAGGGCTAGTGGATCTGCCATTCGTTGAAAACATCAGACTTTCACCCTGCAGAGCAAGCCAGAGAGGCTACTGCAGCCCAGAAGACAGAATTCTGCTCCATGACTGCTACTCTTTCACCTAAAGCCCTCACCACATACAGCCCTGATGCAGGCTGTGCACCGGGCTAAGGAATTTACCATCAATTAATTACAGAAGAGTCAAATCAAGCATAACTATTAAAGTTACGGATAAGAGTGAAATGGGGAAAGGCAGAATCGTCTGAGGTCAGGGATGTGCAATGAGCAATTCCTTAATGATTTTTTTTTAAGAGAATTCCTAGGCTGTGCCAAAAAAACAATTATGTGATATACTTGCACATCTTAATATTTTAAGTTTGCATTAATAGTCCCTTACATCATAATGATCAGTGCTGTGAGTGCATAAATATCTCCATCTCCTCAACATTTTCTTCCTGACAGGTTAGTTTTCAAGCAACAGAGTTATTAAGGAGATCCTTTTGTGCTCCAGCTATGTGCATTTTTCTGCATTTTCAAATAGGAATCACCATTATCTTTTTGCAAGCTGAATATTTTTTATACATCATTTACTGGTGACTAATATGTGCTTCAACCATGGACTCCAAGGACCATCATTTATCTTCCATAATGACCACATGTTCTTAAACAAGCAGCAACATCCCAGCTGCAAAAGATGATCACAGATGACTTGGTTACAAAGACCAGAAATGTATATTGAATCTTTTCCTGTTGGAAATATACAAAACTCCACTCTCTAGTGAAACACAATAGAAGTAAAACTAAGTTTTAAATCATCATTAAAATCTACTGATTTATTTATGTTTGTGGAGCCAGAGCCTCAGCTGGAATAAATCAGTGTAGTTCCATTGAAGTCAATGGAACTACGACAATTTACACTAGTTCTGGCCCATAATTTTTTTTTCTGGTGACAATAGAGAGAGAAAGATAATATCTATCTCTATATATATTTTATTTTCTGTGTTACAATCAAGTCCAGACACCCCAGGGGGAGAACAAGGGATCTGAACCCCAAAGAATAAACAATTGAATCAAGTGATTGTAGAGATGCAGACTTTAAGGCCAGAAGGCACCATTATGATAATCTATTCTGACCTCCTGCACATTGCAAGCCACAGAACCTCACCCACCCACTCCTGTAATGACCCCTAACCTCAGATGAGTTACTGAAGTTCTCAAATTATTCTGTAAAGACTTAAAGTTACAGAGAATCTACCATTTACACTAGTTTAAAACCACAAGTGACCCGAGCCCAATGCTGCAGAGGAAGGCAAAAAACCCCACAGGGTCTCGCCAATCTGACCCAAGGGAAAATTCCATCCTGACCCATTCCTCTGATCATCCTAGCAGCCATTCTCTGCCCCGTTCCACTTCAAATTCATTTTTCTTAAACCTGGGAGACCAGAGTTGCACGTGGTATACAATATTACTGTACTATAAAAGTGTATTGAGTAAGGTCTTTTATGAAACCCTGTCTTTTACAAAAGCTGGTGACACATTCATGATTAATCTCATGTGAAATATATTTAACAACACTATGAGGAATTATGGATACTCAATGATATTATGCTTTAAAACCTGTGACCAAACACAGGGAGAAACAGGTTTTCTCCCAGACAGGAGGGAAGGCAGATATATAAATTAAGCATTATAGAATCAAAACAATGGAAGCTTCATTTACATATGGATCAAAAGAGGGGTGAGAAATCCACAGGAAGGGTAGATCAGCAAAAGGTCATTCTGACCCTGGGATCAAAACAATAAGTTTTGGGAAATATAAGCAGAAGCAAAAAGTCAATGTGGCATCCCTCACATAGGGAACAATGGGAACAGTACTCTTCAATTGTATGACTGTTGGACCCCTAGTCTAGAAGATGCTAGTAAGTTGATGTAAGAAAGAAAACTGCTTTGATAAAGTTTGTAACTTGCTGTAATTAAGTTTTAGTCAGTAGAAAGCGTGTTTTGTTTTACTTATAACAAGACCTGTCTCTTCTATTCTTACCTGTTATCACTTACATATCTGCTCTTTGTTAATCAACTCATCCTTGCTTTGTTACAAAACCATCTTGGTGCAGTGTATCAAACTGAAGGGGTAAAATCCTCAGCCACACTAACAGGTTGGTGGCAGCGACCTTGATGACTTCTGGGAGAGTCCAGTGCAAGGGACTGAACACTGCCGGGGAGATGATTTGGGGAAGACTTGGGACTGGAAGGGCTGTTGGGGTCACCCTGCAAGGTGTAACCAGGCTGGTGGAAGCCAGGGTGAAACCATTGAACAGTGAGCAGACTGCTGGTGTCAGAGCTCTGAGCCAAACTGGCACAGCACAGAAGCACCCAGGGGGACAGGGCAGGTGTCACATGCTCTCTTACTGGTCTGGGTGACCCCCAAAGGGGCACAAGGTGCAGCTATAGCAATAGCACACAAAGAAAATCAATTTAAGCCAGTATGTCTAACTAAAAGCAAATTTGCCACAAGTTGCCATGGACATGCCAGAAGATGCATCATTTTAAGGAAAGAGGTAAAATTAGCACTTGTATATTACAGCCACAGCTAAACATTAAGGACTCAATTCACAAAAGCCTTCCTGTTCAGCAAAGCACTTAAGCACTTGCCTAACTTTGGAACACAATGAGACTTAAGCACATACTTAAAGTTAAGCATATATGTAGGTGCTGTCCTGAGCTGAGGCCTCAGTGAGGTACTGAAGTGCATACCTAATTCTGAGGTCAGTGGGCTACAAATATGCTTAAACAAGTGCAGAAGAGTATTTAGGATCACAGTCGATAATATTAACAGCCGTGACTCTCAACTAATGCCATGTGACTGGAATTTGTCACTCTGAGTGCACTGTGGACAGCCTTCTATACTGACTGCTCATCCCCACTTCACTGACTTGGTGATGCGAGGCCAGAGGGTCTCCATAAAGATCACTTTGTACTTTCCGCCCTTTACTTGATCCACCCCAAAACTAGAGGCCAAAGTTTTCAGAAATGACTAGTGGTTTTGGGTGCCCAACCCGGAACCCCTCAAAGGGGTCTGATTTTTTTTTAATAGGGCAGGTGCTCAGAACTTAGATTCAGGCCTTTTTAAAGGTGTCTCAGGTTGGGCACCAAAAACAGATATTTGAAAAAGCATCCATGGAAAATTTTAATCAATTTTTTACTGCTGTACATGGACATTTTTCTCTAAAAAAACAAACAAACAAACAAACAAAACCACCACAATTCCTCATGGGAGTTGTAGTTCAGTTTTCTCATGTCCCCATTCTCCTCTATGGGCTGGACTCCCCAGCTAGACTGCATCATATTCAGAGACTCCCATGATGCAACCACATTTCTGTACCAAGAGGGGGACACCATGCTGCATTATGGAAGATATAGTCCACCAAGGGAGCACAGGCTATAGAGGAAAATGAGAGCATGAGACAACCTAACTTCAGTTCCCATGAGGCACTGTGGCAGTATTTCTGAATCAAACCACTTTCTGATTTTAGCTGAAATATTTTGGGTTGGTTTGTTTATACTTAAAAGTCAAACTTTACCATGGAAAATGTCAATGAAAAATTGCATTTTTAATGTTTGTAATTGTTTTCCACAAAAAAAAGCCTATTTTCTGACCCACTCTCAGCCAAATAACTACTCACTTTTGAAAAATTTAACCAGAGTGTTCAATTCCTTGCTCCTTCACAGCATTAGCAACAAAAAAAAAACAACTTTCCTCTTAGACTGTAAGTCCAATCAGCAACAGGAAATGGCGTAAATAGAGATAATTAGACAGCGCTTTTTTTTGTTTTGGCTTGGTTTCTTTTTGTAAATATTTCCTCTACAACGGAAAATACATTTTTGTTGGCAACTCAGCACATAATTCCCCCAATGCCAAATAAGATCCAGCTATCCAACAATTCCCCAACATTTTCATATGCTATAAAACAGTTTATCTCCATTCGGGGGGGCGGGAGGGGGCAGGGAAGGGGCAGAGAGTCCTTTCATTTATCCCATTAATAAAAAAAATGGATGGATTGATAAAAGTATGGCCAGTGTGTATTGTACACTACACACATTCTTGTATGCACTAAGACGTCAGGGCCAACATTTTCTATAGCAAATAGTAATTTTGGGTGCTTCGCTTTTGGGTGACTAACCTGAAACATCTTAAAAACACCATCTGCTTTTCAGAGGATGAGTGATCAGAAAAGCCACCACAGCAGTTAATTCCACCTCCCCTCCCCCTTACAGCTTGTGGATCTATTTGCCCAGCATTCAAAATATGCAGGTATTTTTTCCTCTCGGTACATACAGTCATTGATAAAGATGGATGGGGTTTGACAAAGAACATTGGTCATTTTTGGGAATCTGCAGCCGTGTGCTGCATCAGTTTTGCATGTGCCCAACTAATGCTGAGGCTGGAGAAAAATATCCTTGTCTGCAAGTATGTTTTGTAGCATCAGTAATAGGTATCTAGGGAGCATTCAATCTACAGTATCAACAGTATTTATGGTGTCTGGAGTTTTACATGGTCACAGTAATTACTTTGATAAATGCCAGCAATATTTTAAAATTAATATTGAAGTTTACGTTGGTTCAGAAGCAGAAGACACTTAATAGGCAAAGATGGGATTGCAGTAAATTTCTTCACTAGCTGGGGCCTGATCCTGCAATGGGTTCTGCACAGACAAAACCCTATTCTAGTGTGGAGCCCCACTGAAATCAGCTGGGTTCCATGTGAGCAATAGAACCTGCATGGAACTCATTGCAGGATCAGAGCCTTGCCATATAAAGTGGGGGTTTATTAACGATGCTTGGACCAGCTCTGAAGTTGGTCAGAAAATGTTGCCAAAGATAATGTTCATACATAAGTTTTTCTTTCCAGGTTTGACCAGCTGTAGGCTCTGCTTTGGGCTATACCAACGCTACCCAATACTGCAGTTGTTCCACATGCAAATACCCTATTGTAATCTCTAAAATGGGGATGATACTTATCGCCCTTTGTAAAGTGTTTTGAGATCTACTGAAAAAGGAACCATATAAGAGTTAGGTGTTATTATTTATTATTATTATTTTGCCTGTGAAAGGATTGCAGAATCAAGGTGGAACCTGTGTTAGACACTCTACTTGATGGTAATACTTCACTTAACTAATATGCATTTTTGGTCAAATTCTGCTCTCTGAAGTTGATGGGATTGCATTAGTGTAACTGAGAGCACAATCTGACCACTCCACTACTAAAAGTGATTTGAAAAATTACACTTCCTGCTATGAGCTGTGGATATGTATTAGGGAACTGGATGCCTCCGAAGTTTGTTAAACAGATGCCAAGTCTATCACATCTCGCTCAACAACTGAAATCCATTCCAGGACCATAATGATTTAAAGTCAACAACATCTAATGGCCCACATGAAAAGAAGTGATTTTCTCAGTCAAGAACCAGTTGAATGATGCCCATCACATTGGCAATAATATTTCAACCACAACAGAGTGGCCATGCACTTCAAAGGGCATTGTTAATGTTTAATATTTGCACTGATGCCCATTGTACTAGGCATGGTACTACATTATCGTCTCAGATTAGTGGAAGTTATTCCAGGAATATTGACTTATACTGTAGGACAGCATGTGAAAGCTTGCATTGAAGTTGCCATGCTGTACTGGCTCTGTGAAAGGTGATGAATTAACTACTGAGATGGCAAAAACACAACACTGATTTATTTCTTTACAGGACACCAAATCTTGCTTGCTGTAGTGCAGCTCCATCATGCTCTTCACCAACACAGTTTGAAGCCTATGAATGTCCTTCGGATCAAGGGGTCCCCATAAACATGTAAGCCTTGTGTTAAACTAAATTCTAAATGATGTACAGGGCGGATTGCCCCTTCCTGCTTTTTAGTGCCAGCAAGTAGAATAAGCTGCCATCTTTATAGCCACATCCAAAGGCTATATTTCAAGCCTGTCAGAAAAACCCAGGGCAGCTTTTATAGCCATCCGACCAATATATTCCACTATGCAAATCTAATAAAGCGCACGGATGCACTAATAACATAGCTCAATATTTTACGAAAAGGACAGCGTTTGGATGGTTCTAATGGGTTCTTCAGATCACACAGAGCCAGATTATGCCTTTGAGATCTACATGGGGGTTGCCTGAGTCCCATGAGGAAGGTGGGATTCAGAGAGGAAGGGGTGGGCCAGACTATCACCTTTTTCCACCTCCCCTATCTGGGATGAGGCTTTAGGGGCAATACAGAGAGGAACAGATGGGGACAAGCCCCCGTGGGAGGGTTCTTCCTTGGTAGGGTTCTGCCAATGGAACCATGCTGCCATAGAGCAGGAGGGGAGGACTGTTGGAGCCCAGTGCCTGCTTGAAGGGATAAGGCCTGGCACCAGATATCTCTGGCTTCCCACAGATCCTACAGAATCCCCTAAGGTTAGGAGATGGGTCCTATGGATTTTTCTGCAGGGAGACCCCAGCTCCACGGTATGTAAATGAGAGTGACTGTGGCAGTGAGAGTGAGAGGGGAAGTGTTAGGGATGTTGCCACATGGGAATCCTCCCTAAGACTTCCTCCCCCAGATCCTCCCACCCTTCATCCCCCAGATCCCATCCCTTACTACAGGGAGGGGTGATCTGGGCCAGTGGAATGGCAAATTCCTGCTGTTAAATATAGTTTGACCAGATTTTTAGATTGTAAGCTGTTTGAAGCAGGGACTGTGCCTTCCACTATGTTTGTGCAATATGCCTAGCATATTCTGGACAATGTGGAGCACTAGCCATAGAGAATGATTAATAAGCAGTGGGCTGTTTGGTTTTACATACAATACAAGTTTCTTGCACTGAGCAGAGCCAGCCCGTGTCATGCTATAATCACACATTCAGCTACAAGATTTTCATTTAAATAGCAGGGCCTTTCCCTTTCCAACTCAGGAATTATCACTGTTTTTCATTCTGGAACATTTGTTGCCCTTGTGAATATTAATTAAAAGTTGTAATTAATTAAGATGTCAATTAATTCCTTCATTTTATTCTTCAGGGTAATCTTGTATTCTCTGCCAGAAGGGGCAGCAAGTGATCTAACCAGAGTGAAATAAAACAAACCCTGTTTAAGTATTACACGTGTGGATTCTGAAAGAACTAACTCTGGGGCTAGTGTTCCATATGGGAGGGATGGTGTGAGGTGCACAGAGCAAGCACATCAATCCACAGTGTTACAGAAACTAACACTGACACCAATTTCCTTAGTATACAAATTCTTTTGGAAAGAGAGAAAAGCCTAGCGATCTGTGGACGTCTCCATTATCTAAGGACCTCTGTAATGTAGTCTTTATTATACTGACAAAATTTATCACGCTAAGAACCATGTGGTCCATTTAAGAGGCTTGTTAAACCATGTGGTCCATTTAAGAGGCTTGTGCCCACAAAATGGTTTACATGCATGCTGAATACTATTTACATGAGACTTGCTTTCAGTACAGCTAAATACTGGCTTAGACTGAATCATTTTGGCCTGCACAGGTGTTAGTTCCAGTATAGATAATACTAAAACAGTTCACACTGAAAAGATTCATAGTCCTCCCACATCTGTTCCATAGTATATGAGTGACCTTTCTAAATCTCCCAGAATCCACTGCTTGTAGGAACAGTGCCAGAAACTATAGAATAGGTAGCCAGAGGGCATTACAGTTCAAAGGGTTTAGACTAATGCTAGCGTCAGTGTGTGGTAAGACAGCAGTGGTTTAGAACAGAAGTCAGCACTGCTGGCATGGAAGGACTCAGTCATTTGTTCTTAAAGCAGTTCACTTAGGAATGGGAATGGCTCGGTTCCCTAGTACATATGTATCCTAAAGGTATTTAAAAACTAAAAAATGCCAGGATTTATCTTTGTGTGGAAACCAAAAGGATGGAAATTTCTATCTCAAAAGTTACCTCCCTTTGGGAGTTATTTTTTAATGGTGGTAGTCGCATGCCTTCCTTCCACAGGTATGGCAGCTAAACTCTGCTTTGTTTTGGAAGCAGCACGCTTCATTGGAGAGTTAGCAACGAGCGTCTAATAAGTTAAGGATGGAAATTCCCATAAACACCAAGTCAACATGTTATTTACCTGCAATTGTTCGTCTTCTAAACTGTTATTGTTTCATTTCCTTGCAAAGTTCCTCAGAAACCATGATTACTGTGCCTTGCTTCCTCTTTTTCCTCTCCAGGAGTTGTTCTTTCCAGATCTAGGATCTCCCAGGCAAACAGTGAAACATACAGCATCCTTTCCAAATATTATGGAGCATAGCTCTGCCAAGACTCTTCCTCTAAGTGTATACAGATGAGCCTAATGAACGATTTATGATGCTTTATAAAATGCAGATTATCCTCTAATAAAAACTCTTCCAAACAAAATTGTCTTGCGCTATTTTCATTCTTTTGCTGTGTACTTAATATCAGCTTAAATTTTTTTTTTTTTACAATGAATTTTTAAAATCCCATTACTTTGTCACAGTTTTGTGTATTGTGCATTTCTCTCTACTTGGCCTATAAACATCCAGTAGCTCAGTTTCACTTTTTTAAAATTAGTTTCACTTTCAAGACCTTCCTGCTACCTTGTTTGGGTTTCATATACTGCAGTGGAATGTTTATTTGATTAAAAGGAAACATCTTCTGTGGGGGGTTTTTTTAAATTGTGGAAACATTTCTGTTTATAAAAGTTTGGTTTTACAAAACATATATTTGGGGACAATGAAATTGAGAATGTCCAATTACATGAATCCATAGAATACTTGGGGATTAGGGTAACCAGATAGGAAGTGTGAAAAATTGGGAGGGGGTGGGATGGTGGGGGGGGCGGGGGGGTTAATAGATGCCTATATAAGAAAAAGGCCCAAATATCGGGACTGTCTCTATAAAATCAGGACATCTGGTCACCCTATTGGTGATAGTGACTTTTGGACTGGCAACTAAATATTCACATCAGAGTTACACTCATCCAATCAGGGGAAAGAAATAGTTCAGGTGACCTGTGCACCTGGAACTGACAGTAATGGGCATGGTCTCTCTTTACTCTGTTCTATGGGAAAGAGTTTCTTGGTGAGATTGGCTCCTCTCTTCTAGTTGGCAGCTTGCCCCCTTTCAGAACATAAATGGGGAAGAGGCTCTTCATGGTAGGGACTGTCTCTTACTCTGTGGCTGAGGTTCTGATCTAAACCTCCTGGAGGGGCACCACAGAAAGCACGGGCCAGCAGGCAAAGAAGTCAGGTAGCTTTAAGATGCCTTTGGGGCATCCCAATTCTGGGCTGCTGTGGAGGCTGCTGCAATCCTGGAGGCTGCTCTAGTTTACAACAGCTTCCTCAGGGCTGCCTCTGGCTTCTGGTCCATGCCAGAATGGCTATAGCCAGATGTATTATGGTCCTTCCCCCTCTTAACTTATATACACACTGTGACAGAATAAACCCCTGTATTCACACCGTATACACTATGGTAATAATCTTTGAACCAAGTATGCCTTGGAAGGTATCATCTGAAAATTCATAACTTGCTGGTCAGTATTGTCCTGATAAAAGGCATATGGCAACATTGTGATGTGAATTTAGAAGATATCCCTGTACGGTGTTATCAACGTATGGTTCAAACTTCACAGCCCTGCATGAACAGAAGCTGGCAAACAGGTCTGTCTTAAACAAAGGAATGTGTGCTCTGCTTAATTTGCATGTAAGCAGTAAACAGAGTCACGAAGTAGAAAGGGAAGACAAAGGAATTTTAAACAGTTGGGGGTGGGAACAGCAGGGAACATCCTTCCACATAGACTTTGTCTCCTAGCGCCAGCTGGAAATGTTTTTCAGGAGAGGGACTGCAACTATAAAAAGGAGACACAAATACCCCATGGCACCCAGCTCTCTGCCCATTGCATTCACTGATCCGGAAGAAAAAATGAAGCAATCATTGGACTTTGGAGGAGGAGTCCTGACCTATAGAGCTTTGATCAGTAAAACTGCTGAAAGCATCCGGTGAGAAACTTTGCTTGAATTTGATATCATTTGTTGTTAGGTATTAATAAGTGTTTTACCTTTATTTTTCTTGTAAGCACATCTGACTTTTATGCCTCATTACTTTTACTCACTTAAAATCTTTATACAATAAACTTGTTTTACTGTTTTATCTAACCTAGTGTGTTTAAATTTAAATGTCTGAATAACTATTTCAGATAATAAACTGGCATATTATTGCCTTTGAAGAATATCGGTCTTAAAATCTTGTGTACTGTCCAGGAAAGTGCCAGGCAGTTGAGGGCATACGTTTTTGGGGAGGAAATCTAGGCCTGGGGGTGTATTGGAGTCATCCTGCAGTAGAACCAAGACTGGAAAGAGCCAGAGAGTGTAATCCACACATGGCTGGCAGGCTGCAGTTACACACAGATGCTCAGGGTGTGGCATGCATGCAGGAAAGCTGTCTGTGAGAGGTATTTCAGCAAGGCGTTGTAGGGCAAGGGCAACAGCTGCACATTAGTCAGGATTGTACCCTAGCAGTATGTCTCACATACAGCCTGCACTGGGGGAATTCTCCCTTGAACCCTTATGGACTATTTCTAGCCTCTCTTTATTGCCAGAGCAGCGTACATGAGCTGCAGCAGGGCACAGAATCCCACACCATGTACAGCACCTAGCACACTGGGGATGGGCTTCTAGCCACTATTGCAATACAAATAGCATTAGAGGGAAAACTCTGAATCCTGACATATTACTGTCAAACAGCTTAACTAATTGTCAGATTCAGCTTCCATTTTAGAGGTTGTGATGCTGTATGATTGAAATATGATCATGTAGACAATTTTTGTTACCATGGTTATACAATTGCAAGAAATTTTGTACAAAGTATATCATGTAAGGTGTCAATGGAAAAGTATGCTAAGTATGTTGATCCCATTTATATGCATGTACCATTTTTATATCTAAAAAGTTATGAATATTGACTATGTATCTGCATTTCAGATGCGTTTGCTCCTGGGATAATACCCCCAAAGTAATTTACATCCAGTCTGGCCAGCACATTATGAATCAACTATTCAAGCTGATGGCCCATTAAAGAACATTTAACTCTATGGGCCATAGAAGAAACTCATGTTGCCCAGCAAGGCTTCCTGTGGATGACTTAGCCATTGCCCACTTGGAGGCTGTAAGTCAAAGTCATGAAAGGGCCTGTGACTTGCTCATGTGACCCTGGACCCCATCTTGTGCCTGTAATTTTCCACAAACTGAGACTGGGAGCTTTGTTTGGAACAATAGAATTCCACTCATGGGGAGAGGGTATAAAAAGACCCTGGAAACATCTCAATTTTTTTCTTCATTTCCTGCTTCAGTTCTCTGGACTGGATTTCTAACAAGGATGCTCTAAACAAGGACTGATAACCCCCAAGCTAGCTGGGTAAGTTCCAGAGAGACTTTTGCAAACTAGCAGTTTATTCCATCACGGCTACAAATCTGATAAGAACTTTGCAATGATTGTATGTGTATGATCTATTAACCATTTTAACTCTCCTCTTTATAAATAAACCTTTAGATTTTAGCTATTGAAGGATTGGCAACAGTGTGATTATTGAGTAAGATCTGTGATATATATTGACCTGGCTGTGTGGCTGGTCTCTTGAGATCAGAAGAACCTTTTGTTTGATTAAATTGTTTTCATTAACCACTCATCATAAAGTCTAGTGTCTGGGTGGTGAAATAAGGGCTGGGATGCCAAAGGAGGCTGCATTTTTTACTTCTTGTTCGCCAGTGTGCTATTTCTCAGGTGTTTATCCTGAATCTGACATCCTCAGCTGTGACCCACTGAGGCACGGTAACAGAGGTGACTGATTGCTTTTTTTATGGAATGTTTTCAATATTCACTGTTGTGAATTTCAAATAATAAAAGCAACCAGTCTTAATGCTCACTGATTTCCACACCAGGGAAGATGTTCCTGGAAACAGAATGAGGTGAATGAAAAACTGAACAGAAGAGAGATGAGGAAGGACAGGGCCAAACAGAGAGCCAGAGTTGGTCCTTGTAGCTGTCTGATGAGTTGATTTTATGGGCACACAATCAATCTATGCTGTTAGGCGAGTCTTCCAAACCATAGAGATTAGCCTGGACCGTGGAAGGGTTCAAAATCCAAACACAGATCTCACTTTATTTTCCAAACATCCCTTGTCTTTATAATGGGGCCAAACAAAATTATGTCTACCCAGGCTGGAAAATATGCCTCCAGTTCTAGTGTAGACATTGACGTGGTGGCTTGGACCCTTCTCTAGAAAGTATTGCTTCCAAAGCCACAAGCTAAATAACACTGGATATTAAACAGCATAAAAACCAGATGTGGCTTCCACTTGGTGCTAGTCCTGTGCATTTGTTGATTGATCCGGTCTCATATACACAGGCTGTATATAGCTGTATCTCTCACACAGAGAAGCTGATATTTACAAGTTATGTTGTAACTTACACCTATTTGCCTGAGAGCTGGATCGAGCCCTTTGTGTAGCAATAGAAATTATCCTAACACAACCTAGGATGGGCTGTTCTTTGCTTTTTCATCCTAGGAATATGTAAACCCTTCAGGTTTTTATCCTGCTGTTTTCAGACAATCCCATGATGCACAATAGCAGCAGGGGGGGAAAGCTAAAGCAAGAAATTATTGTCTCGACAGAACTCTTTAAATAAGGTCAATTGACTGGAAAAGTGGGCAGTCTGCCTAGGGCGCCTTAGTCCAGAATGACCCAGAGTAGTTTACTGCACATTGTTCTGAGAATATTTGTCCGAGCTTCATCCTTGAGAAAAATGTCTAATTGTGCAGGGCAGAGCAAGAGATTAGTGCACAGAACACTGAACATCCCAACATCTGTTGTCACAGATTTACTGACAGCTGTTTCTGCGGAGTAGGTTGAAACCCTGGAAATCCTGAACATGAAATGTCTTGTTATCTGTGCAGAGGCAAATATAAGCCTTTAACATGCCCTTTAAGGATGAGCTGAAGCCTAAATGTTACCAGTAACACCTGGGCATGTCCTTCAGTATCGTCCACTCAGCTAAAGTACTGCTACCTGTACGTAGGGTGACCAGATGTCCCGATTTTATAGGGACAGTCCCAATATTCTGGGCTTTGTCTTATTTAGGTGTCTATTACCCGCCCCACACACACACACACTTCCATCCCAATGACAGGTTTCAGAGTAGCAGCCGTGTTAGTCTGTATTCGCAAAAAGAAAAGGAGTACTTGTGGCACCTTAGAGACTAACAAATTTATTAGAGCATAAGCTTTCGTGAGCTACAGCTCTCTTCATCGGATGCATCTGATGAAGTGAGCTATAGCTCACGAAAGCTTATGCTCTAATAAATTTGTTAGTCTCTAAGGTGCCACAAGTACTCCTTTTCTTTTTTCCATCCCAATGTTTTTACACTTGCTATCTGGTCACCCTACCTGTGGGCTGCCTTCCACATGTGATGTCCGGGAGATGTGGCTCAGCTCCACGGAAGCCAGAGAGTGTTCCCAAAGCTCTGAATGTGCTCTGCATTACTTACAGCTTCTGGAGGAACTGAACAAGACTGAACTGCAGGAGACAAGCCAGAGCAGATTTGTGAATGGAGCTGGAGACTTAATGGGGACTGGACGGTTCAAGAGATGGACTGAAAGATAATAAATACAGCAGCTTTTATATCTGTGTTATCAGTCTAAGACACCACTCAATAGTGACCAAAAGTCATTACACTCTAATGGCCTATGTGAAATGAGTTGTTGGTGTCAGCCCAGTTCCTAAGTGAAGGTGTCCACACTATAAATATCACCATCACAAATGACACTAGATCTAAGACAAGACAAGAGGCACTGAGGCATGATGATAAACTCTATCTAAGACGCTGCTATTTTGAGGAGAAGGTCACATTTTATGGACCACATGGAAGGAGCAGAGTATGTGCTTGGAGGCTGACCACTTAGAGGGTACAAGGACCTACGTCGAATAGAACAGAAGAGAAGGGACTGAGAGAGGATGGAGAGGCAGAGTGACCAAAGCTGCAATGCAGCTGCCCATGTTCTAGCTTTCGTGTGGGTAAATAGAGGATTTGCCAATGCCGTCAGGCACAGATCAGCCAGAAAACCAGTGGAACTGACCCCCTTAGGATTATCTTGGCATGGACTGCATCCCTAGGTGGCACTGGTCTGCTGTAGTAGCAGGGCAGGGGGGATTCACAGGTTAAAAGTAGCCAGAGAGCCCCTGTGCTCCAGTAATCCTCAACTGCCAGATCATCCCTTGGGGATTGTGGGGAATGGGCACAGGCAAGAGTAGCCTGAAGGCTGCTCCGACTTACACCAGGGCCTGGAAAGACCTAGTTGAGTCCAGGGCCAGGGGAATACCAGGAATGTGTACATATACTTTTGATACTCCCCTCCCTCACATACACGCTCTCTCTCTTTCTTTCTAAGTCCTGTACTAGACACAGTTTGACCAGACCTGACATCATGGACCAGTCTATATCATATTACACACACACACAAATTTGCCGGCTTGAGAATTTCTGATGATCCGAGGCCTATGCTGAGACTACTGAACAACATTCGTAAGTGTAATTTATTTTAATGTAAATGTTAAAGAATGAGAGGAGATGGAAAACAGGAAGCTGTTCCCTTAATTACATTTTAAAGCAGCTCTCATTGTAAATGGCACACAAACACCGATAATAGCGGTAGTCAATCCTCATAACAATTGTGCATTTTTGTAATTTGCAGTTATCTGCATGGCAGCCCACAATCAGCAGTAATGCCAGAAATGGGTGAAACTCGGAGTACATGCATTACTTAAGAGGCCCATTAAGCACAATTCTCATTCTTGGTTTCACAGGTTAGTGAGTAGCTGCTATGCCTAAATGCTATTTCATGGCCAAAGAACACTGAGAATGAAGCAGAAGTTCCTTCTCTGATTTGTGAGTTGGGCCTTGTCTGACTATCAGGAGGATTTTTAACCCCTTCTTGTCAACCATTTTTAGAAACACAGACCTACATCATCCTCTCTGTAAGTCACAAAATGTTTTTTAAGCTTCTAAAATGATGGAAGTGGCATTAATAAAACCACTAAAGACAAATAGTGTTAAACCACATTTATAAAGTGGTTAGCCCACTGATCTGGCAGCTCAGCTCTATCTGACTACTTGCATATAAAGCATGCCCAGTTCTGAGACTAACTGCTCTGGGACCATTTGATTTTAAGTTGTGGCCTGCCCCATTATAGTCACCCCAATAACTTTCTTAAAACAACTCTGAGATTTCAATCTTATTTCTCTCTACCAGTTTTAGACATCATTTTTAAGACATCGTAGGATCTCCCCATCTGTCTACTCTTAGCATTGCAGCCTCCTCCTGAGCTTGTCAATGTCATCCATGATGCACCTGAGTTTAATGGGCGGCACTCCTCCTTTCCTGTTGGCACATCATATGTTTCTGCACAGCTCTTACCTCCTCATGCCAAGGAAAGTTTGACCAAAACTCAGATCCCGCCCTGGCTAGACTACCAAGAGGCCTTACTTCTTTCATTACCAATAGCATCTTGGACACTCAAAACCTTAGACTCTTAGCCAATCAAATTTGGATCTTAATTTATGCAAGTGATGGTCTTTGTTTACATCAAGGCTTCCATGCACAAGTATGGTAGCATTAACATGCCCATGCATGACTCCATAAGCCAACTTTACCTGCTTTGCCCTTTCCTCCCTTCCTTCCCCAACCAAAAAACCACAGCTCTGCTTGGCTCAGTTTTGCTCTCGCTGTCCCAGGAATCAGCCTTCTCCTGATCTCTTAGAACACTGCCTCTGGCCCAAAATTAAAGTCAGTAGACTGAGTTTTCAAACTTGGGCAAAGCAGCATTCAGTTGCCCAAATGCCCATTTTAGATCCCTAAATGCTGATTTGAGGAGACTGTAGTGATCATCTTGATGCCCAAGTTTCATTGCTGGAAAGCCCCAGTGAATTTTAATCTGGACTTCTCCAAAACCCAATTTCAGCAGTTATTTGATGGTCAGACATCAATATTGTCCATGTGAACACACAGGAGCATTCCATGCAGGCAGGGGACTCGCATCCTGGTCCTGCAAGCTCACCTGTTCAGGGAAACATACAAACCAGCACATTTAAGAAGGGCCACTCAAAAGGAAAGAACTTAAAAAAAATAAACCACTACAGCAATATCCACATAGATGAATGATCACTATAATATATACACACTCACACATATTAATGCCCCATTCCTGTTAGTGTTATTTGTATTACAGTGGTGTAATAAATATGTTACATGACACTTTAATGTGTTTATTATGGTAGTGTAATAAACACCACCTTAATAAATACATTAAAGTGTCTAGAGGTCCCAGTCACAATTAGGGTCCCATTGTGCAAGGTGTCATCCAGACATGTAGTATAAAAAGGTAGTGGCTTCCCAGGGAAGGTGTCTGACAAGATACAAGAGGTGGATGAAACAAACATCATGGGACCGAAAGCACTGGAGATGAGGTAATGGTGAAACAAGCAAGTTTTGCATATTCTGCCACTTGCCTACCCCATTGCAAACTCGGCAAATATCTCTACATGATGTTGAACCTACAAATATTATTATGTTGCACTTTAGTTTTCACAATGGGGAAATAAATCAACTTAATTTAAAGGGAATGTATGTGTAGGACAGAAGTATTCTTACAGCCAAATTCTACCCTTGGAAACTGTGAGGTTTCCATGGCTGTCAATGGTGTATGTATGAATCTGAAGGCAAAATTAGTCCCCAAATGTCTCATGAATATACAGGTTAATCTTTGGGCCTTTCAGTCTGGACAGAGATGTTTTAAATTCAGTAATACATATTTTATTTTGCTAGTTTATTACAGTCATTATTTTGGTTATTTTCATGTTTTAGTGCTTTGTAATTAAGCAAGAAGCTATGACCGGGTATGAATTACGACATAGCAAGTCATGCCTCGTGTGTTGTTAAGCACTATGTTGAAGGCCGAGTGCCACTGGATGCACTAGGTATGGATTTACAGTGCCATAAATGAAACCCTCGTGTGCCTTATTGGGAAAATAAACCAGCTCACAAAAGCGAAGAATTTCAAGGCTAAGGATAAAAATCTCTGCTGATCCTGCAACTTGAACTTACACTGTTAAAGGACTGGAGGACGCTTCAAGTAATGGGAGAGACCTTTCAAACCATATGTGATGCTGTTTAGAAGCAGCTGTTACACTCAGGCAAAATGTCACCATAATCTTCTGCTTTCACCTAAACTTTATTGCTAAATACGTGGGCCAGGTCCTCAGATGGTATAAACTGGTGTAGCCTCCAGACACCAGGGTCCATCTGCTGGCTTCAGTGGAGCTCCATCCTGCATTTGTGGAGTTCAGTCTGATTCACTGAGCTCAACCCTGCAGTCCCCAGGCAGGCCAAAGACAACATTTTCAGATGTTTCTAAGGCTCTATATCACTATGTCATTTTCAAAAATTACTACGGCCCAACTCTTCAAAAAAAGAAAAGGAGTACTTGTGGCACTCCTTTTCCTTTTCTTTTTGCGAATACAGACTAACACGGCTGCTACTCTGAAACAACTCTTCAGAGGGAGTTAGATGCCTAAATACATGTGAGGACCTGAGCCTACAGCTCACACGTTGGCTCCTAAGTACCTAAACCACTTCTGAAAATGGGGCAGAAGCTCCTAAGTCACCTAGGTTCTTTTTTGAAAAATTTACCCCAATATTAGTCCAATAAATACGGTCTTCTAGCAGTGGTACTACTTCAAAGCATGGGCAACCATTGTGCTTGCAGGTACTAGTAGGCAGTAGCTGGGTACAAGAGATTTGGAGGTTCAGATAGGCACCAAGGAGCATGGAAGCTTATCCAAACCTCTCTCATCTATAGAGTTGTCAGCCACCAAACACAAACAATGGGGGGGGGGAGAGGCATGGTTGCTTCTGGTCTCACAAATAATGAAACAATGGTAAAAAGTTGTTTTCATCCTTAAACGGAGGCTTAGTTTTGGGCGTTCTTGTATTTTCTGAACCAGTTCACCTGTTTCTCTGCTACTCTCACATGTCAGCACCTCAGACCCTGCTCTCTTTGTTCGTTAACTACTCCATTTATTAAAATGAGTCCTGTTTGCAGTTTCACACATTTGCAACTATTCTGTTCAATACTGGCTACTAAACCTGGAGAGTCAAGATCCATAGATATATGCATTACTATGATTATTATATTGCTAATGTGGCCTCTAATTCTGCACTCCCAAAAATGCTATTTCCACACACGCAGAGACTGAGCAGTTTGACATACATTTATCTGATTTGAGCATGCAGACTTACCGGTGGAGCAAAAGACAGATTAAAATTTTTGGCCCTTAGCAATATTATCATATTTATATTGTAGTAATGCCAGAGGTCCCAATCAGATCGGAGTCCAATTCTGCTGGGCGCGGTACAAACATATAATACGAGACCACCTTAAAAGTTTACAGTCCAAGGGCTAGACTGTGACTTTAGGCATATCTCTTAGCAAGGGGATGGCATATAAACTGCACCATTGCACCAGGAACCCCCGGAGTCACTGCCTCAGACACACCTCTGAGTCACAATTCCTCCCCTGCTTCCTTCTTGCTCCAACGGGCCAGTAATTTGGTCCTGGCCTGTACCCACAGTGCATTGCTACTGCCATCCTGCTCTGGCTCAGCTATTCTGCTCAGGGCATGGGGTGGAATGAAGGCTCTGCCCATTTCCTGCCCACCTACTCCAGGGTAAAATAGGCAGTATAGGCAGCTCACTCACTCCTACGCACTGGACCCAAGGGCCGGGCAGCTGGTGTCGAGGTGTTTTTAATCCCTTGCGCAAATGCATCATCCAAGCCACAATTCAGCCCGAAGTAAAAATCAGGTTACATCCTTCGATATCATCTTTTAGCAGAAAGTAAACCACGAATTCGCTTTCACTGCCATGGGGAAAATATTTCTCTTTCTCATGTCATTCAAAATAAATAAGGGATTTAACAACTAATAGGGATTTTCTGTGCAACTTGGGAATTCTGGCCACCTGTATAAATACAAACACTAATTTCATAGCTATGTAACAATCCAATAATTATACCACAAAGTACACTGAGAGAACAGTTTTCAGAGTAGCAGCCGTGTTAGTCTGTATTCGCAAAAAGAAAAGGAGTACTTGTGGCACCTTAGAGACTAACAAATTTATTTGAGCATAAGCTTTCGTGAACTACAGCTCACTTCATCGGATGCATTTGGTGGAAAATTCAGTGGGGAGATTTATATACACACACAAAGAACATGAAACAATCGGTTTTATCATACACACTGTAAGGAGAGTGATCACTTAAGATGAGCCATCACCAGCAGCGGGGGGGGGGGGGGGGGGGGAAGGAGGAAAACCTTTCATGGTGACAAGCAAGGTAGGCCATTTCCAGCAGTTAACAAGAACATCTGAGGAACAGTGCGGGGTGGGGTGGGGGGAGAAATAACATGGGGAAATAGTTTTACTTTATGTAATGACTCATCCATTCCCAGTCTCTATTCAAGCCTAAGTTAATTGTATCCAGTTTGCAAATTAATTCCAATTCAGCAGTCTCTCGTTGGAGTCTGTTTTTTCGTTGAAGGATAGCCACCCTCAGGTCTGTAATCGAGCGACCGGAGAGATTGAAGTGTTCTCCGACTGGTTTTTGAATGTTATAATTCTTGACGTCTGATTTGTATCCATTTATTCTTTTAGGTAGAGACTGTCCAGTTTGACCAATGTACATGGCAGAGGGGCATTGCTGGCACATGATAGCATATATCACATTGGTAGATATGCAGGTGAACGAGCCTCTGATAGTGTGGCTGATGTGATTAGGCCCTATGATGGTGTCCCCTGAATGGATATGTGGACAGAGTTGGCAACGGGCTTTGTTGCAAGGATAGGTTCCTGGGTTAGTGATTCTGTTGTGTGGTGTGTGGTTGCTGGTGAGTATTTGCTTCAGGTTGGGGGGTTGTCTGTAAGCAAGGATTGGCCTGTCTCCCAAGATCTGTGAGAGTGATGGGTCATCCTTCAGGATAGGTTGTAGATCCTTGATGATGCGTTGGAGAGGTTTTAGTTGGGGGCTGAAGGTGATGGCTAGTTGCGTTCTGTTATTTTCTTTGTTGGGCCTGTCCTGTAGTAGGTGACTTCTGGGTACTCTTCTGGCTCTGTCAATCTGTTTCTTCACTTCAGCAGGTGGGTATTGTAGTTGTAAGAATGCATGATAGAGATCTTGTAGGTGTTTGTCTCTGTCTGAGGGGTTGGAGCAAATGCGGTTATATCGTAGAGCTTGGCTGTAGACAATGGATCGTGTGGTGTGATCTGGGTGAAAGCTGGAGGCATGTAGGTAGGAATAGCGGTCAGTAGGTTTCCGATATAGGGACTGGTCCAGACTGAGGTTAATGGTGGGATGCAAATTGTTAAAATCATGGCAGAATTCCTCAAGGGCTTCTTTTCCATGGGTCCAGATGATGAAGATGTCATCAATGTAGCGCAAGTAGAGTAGGGGCATTAGGGGACGAGAGCTGAGGAAGCGTTGTTCTAAGTCAGACATAAAAATGTTGGCATACTGTGGGGCCATGCGGGTACCCATCTCAGTGCCACTGATTTGAAGGTATACATTGTCCCCAAATGTGAAATAGTTATGGGTGAGGACAAAGTCACAAAGTTCTGGTTAGCCGTGAATGTATCAGGGATACTGTTCCTGATGGCTTGTAGTCCATCTTTGTGTGGACTGTTGGTGTAGAGGGCTTCTACATCCCTAGTGGCCAGGATGGTGTTTTTAGGAAGATCACCAATGGATTGTAGTTTCCTAAGGAAGTCAGTGGTGTCTCGAAGATAGCTGGGAGTGCTGGTAACGTAGAGCCTGAGGAGGGAGTCTACATAGCCAGACAATCCTGCTGTCAGGGTGCCAATGCCTGAGATGGTGAGGCATCAAGGATTTTCAGGTTTATGGATCTTGGGTAGCAGATAGAATACCCCAGGTCAGGGCTCTAGGGGTGTGTCTGTGCAGATTTGTTCCATCCCACCATCAACCTCAGCCTGGACCAGTCCACACAAGAGATCCACTTCCTGAACACTACGGTGCTAATACGCGATGGTCACATAAACACCACCCTATATCGGAAATCTACTGATCGCTATTCCTACCTACATGCCTCTAGCTTTTATCCAGATCATACCACACGATCCATTGTCTACAGCCAAGCTCTACGATATATCCGCATTTGCTCCAACCCCTCAGACAGAGACAAACACCTACAAGATCTCTATCATGCATTCTTACAACTACAATACCCACCTGCTGAAGTGAAGAAACAGATTGACAGAGCCAGAAGAGTACCCAGAAGTCACCTACTACAGGACAGGCCCAACAAAGAAAATAACAAAATGCCACTAGCCATCACCTTCAGCCCCCAACTAAAACCTCTCCAACGCATCATCAAGGATCTACAACCTATCCTGAAGGACAACCCATCACTCTCACAGATCTTGGGAGACAGGCCAATCCTTGCTTACAGACAGCCCCCCAACCTGAAGCAAATATTCACCAGCAACCACACACCACACAACAGAATCACTAACCCAGGAACCTATCCTTGCAACAAAGCCCGTTGCCAGCTCTGTCCACATATCTATTCAGGGGGCACCATCATAGGGCCTAATCACATCAGCCACACTATCAGAGGCTCGTTCACCTGCATATCTACCAATGCCCCTCTGCCTTGTACATTGGTCAAACTGGACAGTCTCTACCTAAAAGAATAAATGGATACAAATCAGACGTCAAGAATTATAACATTCAAAAACCAGTCGGAGAACACTTCAGTCTCTCCGGTCACTCGATTACAGACCTGAGGGTGGCTATCCTTCAACGAAAAAACAGACTCCAACGAGAGACTGCTGAATTGGAATTAATTTGCAAACTGGATACAATTAACTTAGGCTTGAATAGAGACTGGGAATGGATGAGTCATTACACAAAGTAAAACTATTTCCCCATGTTATTTCTCCCCCCCCCACCCCGCACTGTTCCTCAGATGTTCTTGTTAACTGCTGGAAATGGCCTACCTTGCTTGTCACCATGAAAGGTTTTCCTCGTTTCCCCCCCCCCCCCGCCGCTGCTGGTGATGGCTCATCTTAAGTGATCACTCTCCTTACAGTGTGTATGATAAAACCGATTGTTTCATGTTCTCTGTGTGTGTATATAAATCTCCCCACTGTATTTTCCACCAAATGTATCTGATGAAGTGAGCTGTAGCTCACGAAAGCTTATGCTCAAATAAATGCGTTAGTCTCTAAGGTGCCACAAGTACTCCTTTTCCATTGAGAGAACAGTGTCAGCATTTCTACTAAAGCCAGATAGGCAGTGAAGGGAGTATCAGGATCATATCCAAACAAATCATCATCCTTGTGTGCACAGCTCTGGAATTAGTGGGATTCCTCTCCCTGTCTCTAGGTCATTTGGGTTTGCCTTGGGGTCTTAGAAAAAAAACCTGTGTCCTGGTCCTCTCTCTGATGTGCTCACTGTAGTCCTATCAACACCCCTCTTTAACACAGAGCTCTCTTTGTGGTTCTGGGAAACAACCACGTCATTTATTTTGTTAAGAAGAATTCCTATTTTATATATGATGCATTCAGTCCAATCAATCTTTTATCTCGGTGGCCTGTTTAGAGACAGAGAGCTGGCACTGATTAAATGCCTATAATAGAGGACATTAATTTACCCGTCAATAGAAAAATCACCATTGTAAATTGTCCCAGTCAGTTTGTATACCAGTGAATGATGTGCTGCACATACTGGATGTAGGTACTAAACCATACACACAAAGAACATTCAATTAACGATACAAATCTCACTTCAACTGGCTACAGTAAAGAGCTTCTGATTTCAGCCTACCACTCTATCTAGAGTTCATCCCTTTGGCCTTTTGGCATACGAGAGAATAGAGTGAGAGATTGCTCATTGTTTAGAAAAGAATATGCTGTACCTAAAGGCATAACACAGCTGTTATGGGATGGGGTTCCAGCCTTAAATTGGCATTTTCCTTCCATTTGCAGATCAATCTAAGATTCTTTATGGGTGTTTTTAAACATAGATTTCTGGGTTAACTATTTTTTGTTCATAAAGAAAAAAATAATAGATGTTCATAGAAGTATATAAGGTACCCTGCTCTGCTACATTTAAGGAAGGTTGTAGCCCCAGTGGAAGGGCAAGAAATACCACATGCCATACAATGTATTCCTTGAAGTACAGGAAAGAGGTAGGAAGAGACAGCAGTGGGAACACAAGAGCAGCCTGTAGTGAAAGAATTCAGAGTAGCAGCCATGTTAGTTTGTATTCACAAAAAGAAAAGGAGGACTTGTGGCACCTTAGAGACTAACAAATTTATTTGAGCATAAGCTTTCATGAGCTACAGCTCACTTCACAGATGCATTCAGTGTCCAGAAAGTGGATGGGTCATTATACAAAGTAAAACTATTTCCCCTTGTTTATTCCCCCCTCACAACTCCCACTGTTCCTCAGATGTTCTTGTCAACTGCTGGAAATGGCCCACCTTGACTATCACTACAAAAGGTTTCTGCCCCCGCCCCGCCCCTGCTCTCCTGCTGGTAATAGCTCACCTTAAGTGATCACTCTCTTTACAGTGTGTATGGTAACACCCATTGTTTCATGTTCTCTATGTATATAAATCTCCCCACTGTATTTTTCACTGAATGCATCTGATGAAGTGAGCTGTAGCTCACGAAAGCTTATGCTCAAATAAATTTGTTAGTCTCTAAGGTGCCACAGGTACTCCTTTTCTTTTAGTGAAAGGATGAAATTCTTAAAGAATGGATCCAGCCAGATTCTCCACTTTCATACACTGGCTTTACAGCAGCATGATGCCATGGACTTCGAGAGTTCAGATTTGCATCAATGTAAACAAGAGCAGAATCAGGCCCCAAGTAAGGAGCTTGGGAAGAAGTGGGCAGCTGTTTACTGGGAACCTGGCAGAGAGGAGGATAGAGCTGATGGGGAGACAGAGGTAGGGGGTCAAGAACATTTGTCTTTTGGAGAAGGGAGGGGACGATGAAGGTACACCTATATATAAGGAAGGAAAATGCACCTGAATAGGGAATGTGGGTCAGGCTACTTGTCACTTGAGGAAAATGATAACTCATGAGCATGCAGTGGGAAGGGCATCAAAGTGAGTGAAAGGAGATTGACACAATATTAAGGAGTCAAAGGATGGAAAAAAGAAAAGTTCAGATAAATTTGTATATAGCTCTACCCCAATCCTGACCTTTCAAATGCTGCTGCACTCCTGCCAGGATCACCATTCAGGGTATTATTTTCTAACTCTCCTTTTTCTCACATAGGGAACTCCAGGCAGCAACAGATCTAAAGTGGTCAGTCAGATTCATCTCCAGCTTTGGATCAGACCATCTGTCTCCAAAGTCCACTGAAAGCAATGGGAGTCTCTATTCACTTCAGTAGACTTTGGTACAGGCTCTGACTATTAAAAAAAATAAAATAAAATAAAAGCTGCAGTCACTGCATTGCATGGACTCACACCTGAGATTCATGCCTGAAAGTGTATTGACATGTGGTATCATGCCTGGTGATGGGTCCTGACAAAAGACCAGAAGGAATCTCACACTTATGTTAATCTTTAAGAAATTGGCAGACTAACAATCTGCCAAATTACAGGCCAGATCCTGCTTGCCTTTATTACATGAGGAATCTCACTGAAGTCAAGGAGATTCTTCGTACGTATAAAATGAGCTGGATCTGGTTTTGTATTTCATTTACAAGAGAAATTCCTGTCCTTCAAAGCCATCACTGTTTCTTTGATCACCTTGAGAGTGGAGCACAAGTTTTGTTTATACTAACGTCATGCCATCCTGAATGTTCCTCAACAGGAGATCCACTGGATATGGGAATGAAAGACCTGCTCAGCTCTTATAGCACTTTGCATCAGTAGATCTCAAAGCACTTTATGAAGGAGGTCACTATTGTTATCCCCATTTTACCAAGGGGGAAAAACAGAAGAAGAGGGAGGTGACATGATTTTGTGTAAGGTTACCCAGCAGCCTAGTGGCAGAGCTGGGACTAGGACCCAGGTGGTCTGTTTCCTAGTGATGTGTTCAAACCACTGGATTCACACTGCAAGCCCCCAAAGCATTGGTGCATCATTAAAGTGCAGTTACAACATTGACCATCAAAGGATTTCCACATCAAAACTGTCCATTTTGCAAGTCTAGAGAGGATCTTTCATAGAATTATAGACATTAGAATCATAGACTTTAAGGTCAGAAGAGACCATTATGATTGTCTAGTCTGACCTCCTGTACAACGCAGGCCACAGAATTTCACCCACCCACTCCTGTAACAAACCTCTAACCTATGTCTGAGCTATTGAAGTCCTCAAATCATGGTTTAAAGACTTCGAGATGCAGAGAATCCTCCAGCAAGTGACCCGTGCCCCATGCTGCAGAGGAAGGCGAAAAACCCCCAGGGCCTTTGCCAATTTGCCCTGGAGGAAAATTCCTTCCCGACCCCAAATATGGTGATCAGCTAAACCCTGAGCATGTGGGCAAGACTCACCAGCCAGACACCCAAGAAAGAATTCTCTGTAGTAACTCAGATCCCACCCCATCTAACATCCCATCACAGGCCATTGGGCCTATTTACCACTAATAGTTGAAGATCAATTAATTGCCAAAAGTAGGCTATCCCATCATATCATCCCTTCCATAAACTTATCAAGCTTAGTCTTGAAGCCAGATATGTTTTTTGCCTCCACTGCTTCCCTTGGAAGGCTGTTCCAGAACTTCACTCCTCTGATGGTTAGAAACCTTCTTTTAGTTTCAAGTATAAACTTCCTGATGGCCAGTTTATATCCATTTGTTCTTGTGTCCACATTGGTACTGAGCTTAAATAATTCTTCTCCCTCTGTGGTATTTATCCCTCGGATATATTTACAGATAGCAATCATATCTCCCCTCAGCCTTCTTTTAGTTTGGCTAAACAAGCCAAGCTCTTTGAGTCTCCTTTTATAAGACAAGTTTTCCATTCCTCGGATCATCCTAGTAGCCCTTCTCTGTACCTGTTCCAGTTTGAATTCATCTTTGTTAAGCATGGGAGACCAGAACTTTACTACCATCAGTGCTGCAAACTTAACCAAGGGCATGAAAAATCCATCTGCCGTTTGTCACCAATAATGAAGATCCTGCAGTCAGAATGTAGTTGACAATTATGTTGCTGATGCATGAGGCAGGATGAAATCTAGTTCCTTCTTCCATAGCAGGGCTGCCCCTGCCATGCAACAGTAGTGAAAACTAGTATTTGTCAGAAAATTAAGCAGGTCTGACTTGCAGTTATTCAGGGAGCAGATATATCCCAGATATATTCAGCTTTTAAGTATAAAGGCCAAGATTTTGAAAAGTGACAAGAGATTTTGGATACCTCTGTTTCGGGGTGTCCAGCTTAAGAACCTGAAAGACCCTGAGCTTTCATAGGGTGTGTTCTCAGTACTTTCTGAAAAACAGATCCTTCTAAGAGATCTCAAACTGAGCACCCTAAAATTGGAGCATGACAAATCACTAGTCTCTTTTGAAAAGCTGGCTCAAATTTTCAGAACGTTAGCCCAAAATTCTATGTCCACCAAGCTCTCCCACAATGCTCTGTGCAGATCAGTCATTCCTTGCATAAGGGTTATTCAGTACACAAATACCCATCACAGTACACTGTGCAAATGCAAGTTCATATCCTTTTTTTTTTTTTTGCAAGTGCAAGTTATGAGCCAAGTTTTGAAAATCTAAAAGGTACATGGTCAAAGTTAATAGATCAAGAATATACCCTGCTATGTCTTAAAGTTACAGTAATCTGCTGATAATATCCTGCTGACTACTTCAGGGTGAGATCCTCAGCTGGAGTCAAATGGAGTGGCTCCATTGAAGCCAATAGAGCTATGCTGATTTACCCCAGCTGAGAATAATATGGGCCTCAGGGCTTATCAGTTTTTACTGCTGCATCTATTTATTGGGTTAAGAAAAATGCTTGTTTACTTACAGATACTACAATTCCAAGCCCAAGGTAGAGATTTGTTTCTGAGCTTCCAGGTGCAAGGGTGAATGTGATGCAATAGCAGATTTGTATGTAAGAGTTTCCCCTGCTCTGCCTGCCTGCTTTGTTCTTGTACAAAAGGAGTAAAATGAAGTTTTACCACACCGTGGGAGTCTTCTACATGTCACATTGATGTCTGAATGAAGGAATGGAGAAGATAATCACAACGGGCAAAAAGGGTTAGGTGCATTTGCATGATTTTGTGACATGTTTGCACCTACGATCAACAGTGCAGGAGTTGTCCGGCCTGACATTCTAATGACACTGTGTAACATGTGAGGGATTTAAATTCAGTCGCTGGGCCAATAGGTGAGATTATAGCTGCAGGAACTGCATTCTTAGCCCCTGGGAAAAGCTTGAATTGTTCTATGGTGACCCCTTTTGGTCAAGGCTGTTTCTTCAACCGAGAAGTCCCTGAGCCACAAAGGGTAGGTCTACCTTGCAATTAAAAACCTTCAGCCAGCCTGTGCCAACTGACTTAGGGTCACAGGGCTCAGGCTAAGGGACTGCTTAATTGTGGTGTAGCCATTTGGGCTCAGGCTGCAGGTGGGAGGGTCCCAGAGGTCAGGCTGATGCCCGAGCCTGAATGTCTACACTGCAATTAAACAGTTCCTTAGCTTGAGCCCCATGAACCCGAGTCAGCTGGCAAGGACCAGCCACAGGTTCTTAATTGCAGTGTAGAGATATAGACATACCAAAGAGACTGTTAGCAGGGCTTGTTGAAAGGGATTTGAATAGGGAAAAGAGAAAATTGGAGGCTTTTCTCTCAAAGAAAGAAAGAAAGAAAGACAGCCAAGAATAACTATATTATCCCCCCAAAAGGATTACTCCTTTGCTCTGGGAAGTTCTGACCAGACCAGACTTAAACTGATGGCAGCAAGTAGCAGTACAAAATAGCATCGACCTATCGAAGTGGGTTGTGAAACAGAAAAACAAAACTGTCTATAATAGAGCCACGGATATTCTATTTTCTGAATTCTCCTAGAGCAGAATGGCACATTTCTGATCCCACTTGTTCACTTCGATCTCTGCCCAGGAGCAGGGTGTATGCTCTCCCATCTGATGTGCTGTTGCTTTTCTCTCCATGTCAGCAGCAGGAAGCAGCCATATAACGCTGCTTGAAAATCAATTCAATCACCAGTTCAAAATAGTAATAAAACTAGCCCGTAATGCCACCTTCTGGCTATATTTGAGGGTACAATAAAAATGTTGGTAGAAAAGATACTGTTCTGTCCCTACAGTGAACTGGAGCAAATATATATCACTCGCTTGTGGAAGTCAAATTTCTTTTGCTGACTTAATCCCAGAGCCAAAATTAATCAGACATCCTAGCTAACAGGATCAGGAAAAGCCATCAATTATTCTGCCTCCAACCTAACAGCAGCATTAACAGCACAAAGAAGGTGGAGCTTTTTTTGATTAATCACTGTTTGAGTTGCCTAAAGGACCTATGAAACCTCCTGCCGACTGACACAATGAACATTTAATATTAAAAACGATATGAGGAAATGTCTTTTAAAAAGTGATTGATTATGCATATTTGAGATGGAAAGTGTGTGATGTGGATACATAACATCAGCAAGCTGCTACATATATAACCCCCCACATTCCCACACCATAAGGGTCCCCATGCCCCCAAACTATCTAAACTATCCAAGATTGGCTGTTACATTCCCCATCACAGGATCTGACCACCATTCAGAGAGGGCCACAGGGCAACAGAGTTGGCAAGATTACACAGACAAAAACCTTTAATCTGTGCAATTGTCACTTCTTTGCACAAACTGACACACCTCCTTATTCCACATGGGAAGAGCATTCTATTAACTGGCTCCAACTGGCTATTGGAAACATTTTACAGCCAAGTTCTTCTCAAACCCACACCCTTGCTAAGCATCAGGTGGGCACTACTGTACTTGTGGCACGTACCACAAGTGAAGAATGGAAAGTGGCACGCAGAGCATCACAGGATTGCATTTGAATTAGCACCAATCTACTGTATTTGGCACTGTCATTTCAATCCAGAGATATAGATCTGCTCTTTTTGCTGTCAAGATTACTAGCCTACATTTCAACAGCCCATCATCTTTTGTAGGCACCTGAATAAAGCAACAGCACTGGTCAAAGTGGCTACCCCTTCCCATATTAAAATAAGGAAAGCTGCAGTCCCCTGGACATATTTTTTGTCACCCAGTCTGAAGGGAGAGAGATACAGATCTCCACCTCAAGAGAGGGGACAGCCGGGAAACCTAAAACTTTAAGTGGGTGCCCTCAAGGAAGACCAGGAGGGGTGTCAGATGCAGTTAACACTGAAACTGTGACAGTTCATTTTCTGTCTACTTGCCCACAGACTGAGTCTCTAGGAGTATGGAAAGCACCCGGCACACAGTGGATGTTACTGAGAGTAAATAATAAAATAAATAATGTGGTCCTAATGACAGTCAGATAGAATGGACAGCTATGGAGTTCACCAGTCCCTCCTCAGGCATGTTTTAACTTTTCCTCTCTACATGTTGATTACTAATGTTGGAAAGAGGGGAAAAAAATCACTTTGGGGATGGAAGAAGAAATTGACAATTATCTGCATGTATTTTACCAGTTTCAGTGGAGTCTTGCCAGGGTCCTTATTGCCAGAGATGCTCACTAATCTGTCCTCACCACAGTGACTTGGCAAGTGATATGTGGTATGCTTTGAATGGTACCAACCGTTTCGTGTGAAACCAGAAGTCCATGAGCTACCCACTCCCTTTGACCTCCCTGAGCCTAGGGGGAATCTCTAGGGTGGATGTGTTGGATGCCCTCTTCACTAGCTCTGCCAATTACGCTAGACAGACTGGTGCTTTTACTTTACTAATTGACCCAGCAAGTCCATAATTAAATGAGGCTCCCTGCTGCTTTGCAGTCTTGCCTAGCAGTGTGGCCACATGGGGCCCTATCGTGTACCCTTACTCTCACCCTATGATCTCACTTTTACACCTCCAATTCACCCAATGCCCCCTTCCTCCAGTATTCAGATGATGACTGCTCTGCATAACAAAAATTGAAAGGTCAGACTCATCCTCTGCAAAATTTTCCAGGTTCATCTGATTCAGCAGCTAGATCCCTAGTTGTTGCTGCCTGCTCTGACCTACTTCCCCCCTCTTGTCATCTGTCAGATGAATCTCAGGGGCTTCTGCCTTAACAAGACAGTAGGAATGGTATTCCTGTCCACACACACCTCCTCCTCCTTAACCCCTTCTTTTCTGGAAGCTGGAACAGCCAGCACTGGGTCAACAGAACACAGGAGGTTCTTCCCTACAAAAAGCTTGTGGTCTATGCTAGAATTGCTACCACAGCACACCTGTACCAATGTAGCTGCGCCACTGTAGCGCTGCTAATGCAGATGCTCTATGCCGATGAGAGGGAGCTCTCCTGTCAGAATACTTACTCCACCTCCCCGAGCAGCGATAGCTATGTTAGTGAGAGAGCAAGGATTGCTGATGTCAGTTCATTCCTTTGTCACCTCCAGCTGAGGCATGTACAGATTGCAGCAGCCCACCTCTATAGGGACATGATGTGGTTATCATGAACACATTGCATCCATGCTACATTCCCAACTGCTTCCAGGGGCAATTCAAGATGCTTCACTAAGCCCTATAAGATTCAGGAGTTGGCTGCATAAGAGAACCCCTCTGTCTGATTGAGCCAATGCAATGGTGGAGATCAGCTAAGCTTCTCCTGAGGCTAGTCACTAGAACAATGAAAGCAGCACATCTCTAGGCCAATGATCCCAAGCCATGGAGTTCAGTCCATTCTGGAAAGCCCAAGCTTCTAGGCTTTCACAGCACAATATTTTTGGCCAGCCTTTCAGTCATTTTGACATGGTCAGGCGAAGTATTTTTCGTTTCGGTTTTGCTGGAGAGTGGATAGTTAAAATGGTGTTTGTTGACCTGGGTTCATCTTCTCACACACAGAGAACAAAAATAAATGATCAAATAATTAACATGCATTTCTAGATAGTCTGGGGACTTTTGCCTTTGCCAGTTGATCCATATGGCCTATAACTATGGGCTGCTACTGTGCACCCTCCTCCAAGTCCCGACGGAGTCGGCCCCTAGCACAGAAGCCATAAGACGCCAAAAGCCTGATCGCATTTTCTCAGCCACTGCTCAGATTTTTTTTTTCCACTTTTCAAAATGAAAATTGGAAAGAAAAAAAAAAGTGGTAATTTTCAAAAAAAATAAAAATCTGTTTTTTGTCAAAAAGTCCAGACTTTTATGGAGGAAAAAAAAATCCAGCCAGCCTGAGCATTAGGTTGAATTGCTGAGACAAGAGAAAGGTGTCAAGATAACAGTACAGGATAATAGTAATCTGCTACTTCCACCCTTTTGACATACAGCTTCATTTTTAGGCTAAAGAAGCAAAGTTCATGCCCTCATTTCATCATCCCTGGTTTGAATCAACCTACACTTATTATTGACTCCATCAGAAGAGCTGAGCAAACTATCATTCTGCATATTAGCCCCTTTTTTCTGATTGAAAATTTATCCATGGAAAGACTTAGATTTCCATTATACGGATTCCCAAACTTCAGCCTAACGAGAGCTCCCTAACTAGTCACTGCTTTGAGCCAAACCCCTAAGGCTATGCTGGGACCATTCTGCTTACCTAGAGCTCCTAGCAGCAGTAAAGCCCAATCTATTGTTTCATATCATCTGTTGAGCAGAATGATCCAGTCTGTTCAGTTCCTTTTAGCTGCAAACTTCTACTCCTGTGATCCTTCAGACTAACCCTAGAGGCTGGTGCCTAATGTCTGCCATACACCCACAAGGGTGGAGTGGCCTATATCCTCAAAGGTATTGAGACTCCTAACTTCCATTGAAATCAGTGGGATCTGGGCCCTTGACAATGGCAAAGTACCATTCACATATCAGCAAGGCTGAAGTGACTTTAAAATTAAAATCTTCATGGTCTAGGGAATGAATCTTCCCCCTTCAGAAGTTTCACCACATGGAAGTCCCAGCAAAAATACAAATTGGCTGACAGCCCCCTGGACTGGCCTGGAGAATTCCTCCTGGCAATTCTGCCCAGGACTAAAGAGGACAAAAGGTAAAAGCAAACTGCATTCGCTTGAAAGTGCAAATCATCCTTCACAGCCATCGAAGAGTCCAGGGCAGAATTTGGACAAGGAAACTTACTTTGATTTCTGGAATGTAGTTTTCTATGCTAAAAGTGAAAGAGCTCTCTAGTTCTGTTGCTTTCAGTGCAGCCTCTAGAAGCGGTTGACTTGTAAATTTATCCTCCTGCTCCAAATCGATAATTAGCAGTCCTTGAATGGAAAGTAGCACGTAATACACTGCATAAGGATCCCATGGATATCACTTTTGTGAGCGCTCCATGAAGGCCTCTACTGACCCACATCAGAGCATGAGCAGAACCCCTGAAGGTCATTGTGATGTTTGAATGTACCCACTATTGCATGGAGTGACAGAGTTAATAACCGGCAAGCTGTTGCTACCAGGTTATTGCCACAGCTGTGTGTTAACTGTGGATCTGGCATAAAAGATCTTTGCTAAGTCTCCTGAGCTCACCAGGTGCTTTTAAAGAGCCTCAGCTGGCGATAGGAAGTGACTGAGGAAGGTAATAATTAAAGGCTGGCCTCAGTCCATACCAGATGGTTATTTTAAAAGAAGCATCAAAGGCACTAAAGAGCTAGGGAAGTAATAGTTGCTACATCTCATACACCATAAACATGCATACTATCCTATACATCTATTGTTTTATAAAGCACTGACCTAGCCATGTCTGTTTTGCCCAGTTTATGCACTGGATGTATTGCTGTGGAGAGAGTGGCATAGAAGCCAGCTGTGCCAGCCTCTCCCTCCCATGGACTATCCCATGCCACGACTGTTGCCAGCAGCATATTTACGGCTGGATTATGTGCCCTTTGCCCCATTAAGGGATGCACCAGGCCAGAAAAACTAATCCATTGCATTGATCCAAACGTTCTCAGCTGGGCAGGTTGACTGAATATGGTCTCAATGTCTGTGGGATGGGGAGTGTTTGCGTTGCCCATCTGTCCACCTAGAGACATCTTGTAAAAAGCAATTGTGTGCTCACAACCTTACCACAGGGGTACAGCTACATGGAAAGTACACTAAGGGATAATAATGTTGATTAATTATATTTATGAACTTGCCAGTGTGGTGGCTGAAATGCTTGCTTCAAGCTTTGCAGGGAGGCTATGGGGGAATATTTTACACAGCTGACTAGCTTCAAAGCGAGGCACATTTGCTGTTGGTTAGTGTTCAGTGCAATGTTCATGAATGGGCATGACAATCAAAAACATCTTTTCACTTTCTAAGGCAGTGAACTTGATCAGGGATAAAAAGAAGCTTCCCCACAACACTAGCTAGTTCAAATGTAAACAGAGAGCATACGCAGCCCCTTTAAAAGCCTGCATATTTTATAAAGCCTCCTTTCATTAATAAGTTTAAAAGGGAAATTTTATGCCCTCCCCCCCAAAAAAAAATCAGAGGCACAATCAGCCTTGAGACAGAAATGCAAGGCTGCAGATGCAAAAAACTAAATGTATGTAGGTATTTTAAAGGCAAACGTTTTCATCTTGTCACAAGTGTTTTGTTTGCATCTTACCCAGAACTGCAAGGAATCATAACCACAAATACTTCACATGGTACTTTCAATTTAATAGCTCCCATGGTCTGTCTGAATTACTGCCTTTTATTTTATGACTAAATTAATATTATATACACAAGAGCACATTTAAAACACCCAATAGGGTAAAAGAAATGATTGTGGTGTGGAAAAATAAATTTTTATGCACAGGAGTTATTAGTAAAGCCACATTCCCTTGTCTGTTTATGTGCATATATTTACATTTCCCTTTTTTTTTTTCCTTTTGACCTTTATTTTCAGACATCCTGGCTGTTATCTTAAAGCTTTAATAAAACAGTAATTCACTCACACTTCTTATGCCCTACTAATTTGTCTGTGTTCCCATATACTGGGTTTCATAACTTTTATATGTAAATCAATACAAAAACCCTTTCATATCTCATTTAGATTATTGAATCCCAACCCCCAACTCTGCTCAAATGTGGAAGCAGAAGCTCACCACTCACCCGAGTTAAACTAATCATGATAAGGAAACCAAATGCACCTTAGAAAGAAAATAAGACTCAAAAAAAATCCACCTTATTTACAAGAAGCTAGTTAGGAAAAATCACACCAATAAGAAGGAGAAAATCTTGCACTTGGAAAAAGGAATTCTAGAATTCGTATGCAGCAATTCTAAAAGGTAGGGAAAAAAATTAATTTGAAGCCCAAATTAATTTGAATGTGATACTAATTTTCTAATAAAAGGAAAGAAATTCAAGTTAAATCTCTCAGCTCCATCCTGAACTCAATCTACAATATTTGGGTCTTGGAAAGAACACAGAAAGAGAATGACTAGAGTATACAGTGGTGAGCAGCATATTATTACGTCCATGATGAGCTCTCTGACACCTTGTGACAGGCTTTGTTATCCGTCAAACAAAGCCATGAGATTTGCAACAGAATCCACCTCTTCATGCATTACTGTGCTGCAAGCTCTCTCTCTCTTTTTTTTTTTTAAATTATGTCTCTAGCCCTTGGGATTGTGAAGCATTGATAACATGAACCAACTTTAACCAGTGTAGTGATGTCTTAGTCTGCAGACAGCCTGAAACAATAGCTCTGGAGGATGAAAACTGCTCTATTCCTCTTGCCAGGATTGTTTGAGAATCTCTCTTAGTCCCTGCCATTGCAACAGGCCTTGGAGACTGGTGTACCTCAGTCCCTCCTATTCTCTGTCTGTGATACATAATAGTCTAGTCTCCTGTGGGTTGTAATACTTTGATCTAATTTTGGCTGTGGGGTTTAGTGTGGATGTGGGTGGTGCTGGTGGGCTGTGATACCCAGGAGATCAGACTAGATGATCTAGTGGTCTTAAATTCTATGACTATCTGCTGGTAGCACACTACAGAGTGAAGCAGTCTGTCACAGTCAAGTCTGAACAAATCCTGTGTTAGCTTAAGGTACCCAATGTGGCACAGAGCCACTACTATTGCTGCAAGCCCTGAAACACGGCAGCACACAGTGTTACCAATACTTGAAACATTTAGTGTTTTTCTTAAAACCTCAGCTCCTGGAGTCATGTGATTGGGTAAGAATCTTGGCTTTCATTTAAAAAAAAATAGTTCCTTTTTAGCCTTTGAGGTTGGAAATAAATATTTGAAAAAGTAACTTGAGTGCACTCTGAAGCAAAACACAGAAGTCAAATAAAAAGATCCAAAATGTATATTTAAAAAAAAAGAGGAAAAATAAAACCAAAGCTCATGATTTTGGAGGGAGCAAGTTGTGATTTTTGGCATTTGATTCTAAGCCATTCAAAAATGTGTCTTTGTCCCTTGCCACAGACACCCATCCTAGCCCCTCTTTTAGGGGGGAAAGGGGCATTTCTCTACCTTTTTTTGTTGTTTGAAAAATACTCTGTGTGTGTATGTGTATAAATAATTTTAATACTTTCAGAAGAATAAGGCCAACAAAAATTAAACTTAGGAAAAAGGAACTATAATTTAACGACTATGCTTCATCACTGCAGCTTCCCTTTTTTATCTTCTGCTCTGCTGTGAGGCTTCATAAGGTTTCTAGAGGCACAGAATCTCCAAATGCTTCGATACAACCTAAGGCAGGCCAAAATGTTTTCCCTCCCCTGAGGGCCACATCGGGTTTCCAAAATTGTATGGAGGGCTGGTTGGGGAGGCTGTGCCTCCCCAAACAGCCAGGGGTGGCCCAGCCCCCAACCCCATCCGACCCCCCCTGCTTCTTGCCCTCTGATGGCCCCCCTGGGACTCCTGCCTCATCCAACCCCCCCGTTCCCTGTCCCCTGACGACCCTCTGACCCATCCACTCCTCCCTGTCCTCTGACCCACCATCTCTGATTGCCCCCCCCACCCTATCCAACCCCTCCTCTCCTTCCTGACTGCCCCCCAAGACCCCGACTCCATTCAAAGCCCCTGTTCCCCACCCTCTGGCCACCCCAACCCCTATCCATACCCTACCCCCCGACTACCACCCTGAACTTCCCTGCTCTCTATCCAACCCCCCTCTGCTCCCTGCCCCCTTACTGCACTGCCTGGAGCACTGGCGGCAGGCAGCGCTACAGCCGCGCTGCCCAGAGCACCGGGACAGGCATCCATGCTACCTGGCTGGAGCCAGCCACATCACCGTGCAGCACAGAGCACCGGGTCAGGCTGTAGATCTGAAGCTGTGCTGCCCAGCCCAGCAAGAGCTCACAGCCCCACCACCCAGAGCATTGCGCTGGTGGCGCAGTGAGCTGAGGCTGCAGGGGAGGGAGGACAGCAGGGGAGGGCCAGGGGGCTAGCCTCCTGGGCCAGGAGTTCAGGGGCCGGGTAGGAGGGTCCCGTGGGCCGTAGTTTGCCCACCTCTGACCTAAGGTATCTTTGAAACACCATACATGGACTGAAATGCAGTGATAATACACAGCACTTATATGCTTATATGATGCCTCATTGTGTCAGTCCACAGTACACAGACCTTAATAAGTAGGTCTTTGAAACATACATTGGGCTAATCCAAAAATCAGTAAGTGGAATCTTGATGCCATGCATGACTATACTGTCAGCTTGTATGAACAGCATGATTAGAAAGTGTTCTCTGCAGGTACTGGACAGGATTTGGTGTGTAAGAAAGCCATATTCTAAAGAAGAAAAGAGACCATCAAAGGACCAGATCAAAGGAAGTAGGGCGATATTGTCCCCTCCACTAGCCAGACTTCAAACGCTCCAGTATAAGAGGAATCTCAGGTGGCACAGAGCTATCCTAGCTGCTCAGATGTCAGCCTCTTCCCCAGCAGCTGATGCAGTGGCCAGGGAAGAGGGGGCCTGGCTGGGGGCCCCCTGCACTCTGCTAATGACAATTAGCTGGGTGTAGAGTGGCCTCAGTCTGGGGGGAGCACAAAAGTCTGAAAGATCTAGGGCCCTGATCCTGCAGGCACTTCTGCACACGCTTAACTTTACTCCTGAGGGAATTGTGTGTCACTCCACTTGGGCAGAATTCATGTCTCCTGCAGATTTCTTTGCCTCCCCACAGAAAAATGTCTTCTGAAGGGGAAGCAAAGGGAAGCCTCAGGAGTGCCCCTCCCCAGCAGCACAGGCCGGTCAATTTGGAGCAGCTAGCAGAGATGCAAATTACCACCATGGGAGTGGGGGCTGGGCAGTCTTGCGCATGAGAGAGAAAGACCCTCTGTCCCTTTCACATTCTATTGTGGCATGCTCAGCATGGAGGGGCAGGGATTTGAGTTGTTTCTGAGGCGGTAGATGTGGGCAGAGAGAATGTAGCAGCCTACCTGCTTAGTGAATTGTTCCCTTTGTCTTTGTGAATCCCCCAGGAGTGTAAAACAGGTGTAAAAGTTTTAAGGCTCCTTTACATTGCCAGAGTCGTGTAAAGGAGTCTTATTTTATGGGACAGTATGGCTTATATATGCTTATGGTGCTTTAACGATTAGAACTGGTCTAAACGTTTGCACTGAAAACTTCCTATCAAAATATGCTCCATGAACCGTTTGCTACTGATCTTTCTGGAGATGGTCAGTAGCCAGTATAAATTGTAAGTTTAATTCCCAAGCCCTCATTTGCTCTTCAGTTACCTATGATGTAACAGTGAGCAAATGGCTGCATATATTTGTTAACTAATAACTAGAAATAAAATGTCAAACCTAGCTACATTATTATTAGACAAAGGAGATTTGGGGATTTCTTCCAATGCTCTTCTCTCCCATTCTCCATCCACTGCATTGTAGTTTAAATAAATTACCAAAATAATTGAAAGCAGAATGATTTTATTGTGTTATTTTGACAAATAAAATATGCAGAATTTTAAAATACTGTGTGCTTCATTTTTAATTTTTTGGCTCAGAATTCCCTCAGGAGTAATTTTATAGCCTATGTGCAGTCACTGAGTCCCAATGACATGGGAATGAAAGGAATTCCATAACATAGAATAAGTTAGCATTACAAAGACAAGATGGATGAGGTAATATCTTTTATTGGATCAACTTCTGTTGGTGAGAGAAATAAGCTTACACAGACCTGAAGAAAAGCTCTGTGTGAGTTCAAAATCTTGTCTCTCACCAAGAGAAGTTGGCCCAACAAAAGCTATTACCTCACCTACCTTGTCTTCCTAGAATCCTGGGATCTACATGGTTATATCACTGAATTCACATTACTACACATTTTAGGGTTTCAAGTTCTTGCTATTTAATCTGGTGCCATGTGTTCCAGGCTACACATGGTCTTGACTATATTATGTGAACTTGTAGTCCACTAATCAGTTATGCTCTAGGTACCAGGATACAATTTTGAATCAATAAGTGATCATCAAGGATACTGAGACCTTGTAAATTCTCTACATTTTGAGCCCAATTCTCTGCTTTTTAACTGACTTAACTTTCTAACTTAGCTGTAGAGTGAAGGAATAATTGACAGAAAAATATATGTAGAAAGTAGCAAAGGTTGTTTAAATTATTCAAGACCTGAAAAACTACATTAAATTGTCATCCTTTCATATGCTGAAACAATTGTTTGGAGCACCAGACTAATAATTATAATACTAAAGAATTTTCTGTATATTTATGCTAATTTAAACAAATGATAGAAATAACCATAAGCTAAAAGATGAGTTGTATATTGAGTGAGATTTTCAAAAGCACTCAATGTTGGCCTCTCTCTATTCCCATTGAACATGAGAGCTTTACCATTGATTTCAATGGGAGTAGAGGTAGACCAACACGTCGTGAAGATCTCACCCAGAGAATATTATCTATAGTTTCACTCAACTGTGAATTACAAAATCAGACAGCAATTTTAAGGACCTGATCCAATTCCCACTGAAATCAAAAGGAGTCTTTCTATTGATGTCAATGCACTTTCGTTCAGACCTTAAATCATTAAGCACACATGCCTGAGGTTGAGAGTCTATTATGGTGTCTACCTGCATATTCATGTGTGTGTAAGAAGTGAGATTGTCTGTGTTTATCATTACATGGTGAAAGGATTTTGAATAGCTGACATTTATGCAATTCAAATAAGCATTTCTAACTATTTTACAGTTCTAACTTCTAAATTAATGTTGCTTAAACTGTCACATAAACCATTCAACTAGGCTCTGTATTGAAAGAGCCATAATTTCAATACTAATTTAAAAAAAAAATCTTCATTGCATTCAATTAGTTAAGACTGCCACTTTGACTTTGATTACTTTATAATAGATTCTTTAGGCTTTATTATTCCTGATGAATTCTCATAATTTCATATTAAATTCATACATTTAACTTTATTGTGCTCAAAACCATCTTAATTTATTTTCTGCATCTACTTATTTATTCTGTGTTTTAGTTAAAACATAAATTGAAAGACAGTCTGCTGTTTGACCAAAGTAATACCTTCAGTCAAATGAATCTATTGGGTTTGGGGCCTGTGTTATGCAGATGATCTGGGGAAAGCTTGTTATGGTTGACTTTAATTAAACGTGTTTTACACCCTATCATTCTCAAAACAGGTAAGAATTCTTTGTGTTTAAGATATGGTTTTTAATCTGACGGTGTCCCTTTAATTAGGCACAGGTTCAAGTGAGAATCTTAGTCACAGTAGTGTATCAGCTTTTGTCAGTTCCCAGGCACTTTAAAGCCTGGATCCTTCAAACATTTACACACGTGTTTCCCTGTAAGCCCAGTAACTAGTCTCGGTGACTTCAAGCTGGTAGGAACAGCAGACCATGGGGCCAGATACATCACCGGTGTAACTCATCAATTGAAGTCAAGGATTTATAGCAGAGATGAAGTTGGCCCATTGTGTTTTAACAGGTGCCTCCAATAATTAACCCTATAATTGCTGTTATGTGTTTTTAAAGCAGTAAAGCACATATCTAAGAACAAAAGCAAAAATCATACTTCTGTTGTGCACTGTGGTAATAATGCTTGAACTTTTACAGAGTCCCCAAAACACCTCATGAACATGCTTTGTAAATGCTAATGGATTAAGGCTGTGGGGGAGGGGATGGGCTCCCTGGGTTCCCCTGTCCTTTGGTTACACTCTCTTCTCCCGCCAGTTGGCAGTCTTTCCGGGAACCTCTCTGCAGGCCACCACCCACAGGCCAGGGTTTGGCTTTTGTTCCTTCCCATTCCTTTGCAAGGGGAGGAAGGAGATCTGGATGGAACAAGGACCAGTCTCTCAGGCAGCCCCTAGAGTCATCTCTAAGGTCTCAGATCTACCGAGTCTATTGCCCCTTCACAGGATTTACTTTCTATCCTCTTCCTGGGGCATATTGTTTACCGTCAGTCAGGATGGCTTCGAGAGCAGCATGTCTCACATTTATCTCCTTTCTGGGTTGGATTCCTTCTATTATCAGCAGTCCCTAAACAGAGTAACCTTTCTCCTATTCACCACCCCCTTCCTGTGGTAACTTTCCCCCTTTTAAGCTCTTCCCCCTCCTGGGTGAGCAAGCCTTGCAGGTGTGTCTCATTGGCTCGGAACAGGCCCAGAGGAGCTCGTTAGCCTCCTTCACACCAGAGTTAGGGTGTGTCCTTCACAAGGCTCAACACCTTTACAGATGAGGAGAACTGAGGTGCAGAGAAGCTAAGGCCAACACTTGCAGACATGGCCACTGATTTTTGGGAGCCTACTTGAGACACCTTGGGCCTGATCATCAGAAAGCACTGAACTTCCACAGCTCCACATTAAAAGCGTGGGAGTAGTTTGTATTCATGAGTTCTGAAAGTCAGATGCAACAGGCCACAAGTTGGGAACCCCAAAACAGTGACAACTTCTGAAAATTGGAGCCTAAGCCCCAGATCTTCAGAGGTGTTTAGATGCCTAACTCCCATGGGAGTTAAATTCCTTTGAGGCTCTGGGCTTTAAGTGACACCAAAAACTGGGCAGCAAAGTCTCTTGCTGAACCCAGAATAGAGCTGGGATTGTCAAAGAAGCCTACTGAAGCAAGGTACTCAAATCCCATTGAAACTGGACACCTAACCTCGGTCTCCTCTGACTACCCTAGCCAGACACTGTATGGCCTGATTCTAACTCCTTCACACAAGGTTTCCTCTCTAGTGATGACTGGTTCTATTTTTTTTGTATTTGAAGCTAAAAGTTTATGGATCCTCAGCTCTTCCCTCCGTCCTATTTTATTCTCACCTGCTCCCTCCCTTACACAGCCATTGTCGCACTGTTTACAGCAGTCAGTACTAGACTGACACACAACAGAAGCATGTCAGGCAGTGCCCATTGTTTCTTTCAGCACACTCTTCTCGCTGGCTGCCCTGACTAGAAAGATCACCAGCTCTCTGCAAAGGTTTGAAATTAGTCACAAAATAACAAACAGCTATCCATTTACATACCTCTGCCTTCATGGAAGCTTTGCAGACATGTGCACTTAAGCCATTAAATATCAAGTAACCACTAAATTATCAGCTACACCGGCCAAATCAGCTGATCTAAATGATTGTTGCTATTGAAGTCAATGGAGCTATGCCAATCCACACCAGCTGAGAAACTGGCCTGCTATCTTTTCTTGTTGGAAATCAGTCAAAACTATGAGCAATAATGTACAATTAGACATTGCTATAGGCCCCCACTTTACTCCCCCCCATCCATCACCAAGCTTAGCCTACAGGTCTTCTTTCATGGGGGGAGGGGGAATAATTCACAACCACTAAGGACAACGGGGATCAAAACAAATGCCAGATTAACCCAGGGTCCCATTCTAAAATATTTTGTAAATCCCTTTTGATCAGAGTCCCAAACTGAGCCAGTTCTCCATCTAAATGAAACAGTTTCTATATATCTATATCAAAAATAAAAAGCATTTTGAATTTCTATTAAGCTTTAATTAGTAATTAATATTTATGAAGCCATTGGATGGAATTGCTACAAGCTTAATAAATAAATATTAACCCATGAATATGATTTTGTTTTTTTATAAAAAGCCTTGCATCTTAATAAACATATTTGTGTAACTATTATTTATTCATTAATTCATGTCTAATTCCAATTCCTCTTTGCTCCAGATGGAGGGGGCATGTGGGAAGGGCCGTCAAGGGACTGACACACATCGTTTTAATTCTCATTTTAGTCTCTATCACTACAAATTAAACGTTTACAAATCCTAAACAGTGTGTCTAGCAAATCTGACATGTTGGCTAGATTAATTGGTCCATTAGAATCAGTGTTTCTTTGGTAAGTAAAGGGACAGGTTTGAAACCCAACTGTCCTGTGCGCCTGCCTATTATACATGCTGTCGGACAGCACATAGGTCACAGTCCTGTAGTCCTTGTGGACCTAACACTCCCATTGACTTCATTCACTAAATATGGCAGGCGATCAGCTTGGCTTAACAGTGAAATCCTTGTTGATCTTAAACACAAAAAAGAAGCTTACAAGAAGTGGAAGATTGGACAAATGACCAGGGAAGAGTATAAAAATATTGCTCGGGCATTCAGGAGTGAAATCAGGAAGGTCAAATCACATCTGGAGTTGCAGCTAGCAAGAGATGTTAAGAGTAACAAAAAGGGTTTCTTCAGGTATGTTAGCACAAGAAGAAAGTCAAGGAAAGTGTCGGCCCCTTACTGAATGAGGGAGGCAACCTAGTGACAGCGGATGTGGAAAAAGCTAATGTACTCAATGCTTTTTTTGCCTCTGTCTTCACGAACAAGGTCAGCTCCCAGACTGCTGCACTGGGCAGCACAGCATGGGGAGGAGGTGACCAGCCCTCTGTGGAGAAAGAAGTGGTTATTTAGAAAAAGCTGGACAAGCACAAGTCCATGGGGCCGGATGCACTACATCCAAGAGTGCTAAAGAAGTTGGCGGATGTGATTGCAGAGCCATTGGCCATTATCTTTGAAAACTCATGGCGATCGGGGGAAGTCCCGGATGACTGGAAAAAGGCTAATGTAGTGCCCATCTTTAAAAAAGGGAAGAAGGAGGATCCTGGGAACTATAGGCCAGTCAGCCTCACCTCAGTCCCTGGAAAAATCATGGAGCAGGTCCTCAAGGAATCAATTCTGAAGCACTTAGAGGAGAGGAAAGTGATCAGGAACAGTCAGCATGGATTCACTAAGGGCAAATCATGCCTGACTAATCTAATTGCCTTCTATGACAAGATAACTGGCTCTGTGGATGAGGGGAAAGAGGTGGAAGTGTTGTTCCTTGACTTTAGCAAAGCTTTTGACATGGTCTCCCACAGTATTCTTGCCAGCAAGTTAAAGAAGTATGGGCTGGATGAATGGACTATAAGGTGGATAGAAAGCTGGCTAGATCATCAGTCTCAATGGGTAGTGATCAATGGCTCCATGTCTAGGTAGCAGCCAGTATCAAGTGGAGTGCCCCAAGGGTCAGTCCTCGGGCCGTTTTTGTTCAATATCTTCATAAATGGTCTGGAGGATGGTGTGGACTGCACCCTCAGCAAGTTTGCAGATGACACTAAACTGGGAGGAGAGGTAGATACGCTGGAGAGTAGGGATAGGATTCAGAAGGACCTAGAAAAATTAGAGGATTGGGCCAAAAGAAATCTGATGAAGTTCAACAAGGACAAGTGCAGAATCCTGCACTTAGGATGGAAGAATCCCATGCACCGCTACAGACTAGGGACCGAATGGCTAGGCAGCAGTTCTGCAGAAAAGGACCTAGGGGTTACAGTGGATGAGAAGCTGGATATGAGTCAACAGTGTGCCCTGGTTGCCAAGAAGGCCAATGGCATTTTGGGATGTATAAGTAGGGGCATTGCCAGCAGATCAAGGGATGTGATTGTTCCCCTCTATTCGACATTGGTGAGGCCTCATCTGGAATACTGTGTCCAGTTTTGGGCCCCACACTACAAGAAGGATGTGGAAAAATTGGAAAACATCCAGCGGAGGGCAACAAAAATGATTAGGGGACTGGAACACATGACTTATGAGGAGAGACTGAGAGAACTGGAATTGCGGAAGAGAAGAATGAGGAGGGATTTGATAGCTGCTTTCAACTATCTGAAAGGGGGTTCCAAAGAGGATGGATCTAGACTGTTCTCAGTGGTAGCATATGACAGAACAGGGAGTAATGGTCTCAAGTTGCAGTGGGGGAGGTTTAGGTTGGATATTAGGAAAAACTTTTTCACTAGGAGGGTGGTGAAACACTGGAATGCGTTACCTAGGGAGGTGGTGGAATCTCCTTCCTTAGAAGTTTGTAAAGTCCGGCTTGACAAAGCCATGGCTGGGATGATTTAGTTGGGGATTGGTCCTGCTTTGAGCAGGGGATTGGATTAGATGACCTCCTGAGGTCCCTTCCAACCCTGATATTCTATGATTCTATGATTGGATCAATAGTGCACTGTGGATAGTGTATGCCCAGTGAATCTGAGCAGCTTATGTTCAAATAAATTTGTTAGTCTCTAAGGTGCCACAAGTACTCCTTTTCTTTTTACAAATACAGACTTACACGGCTGCTACTCTGAAACTTGAGCAGTCATGGTTCCACTGACCCTGTCAATCCCACAGGGTGTTCTCAGTACCCATGCATACATCTTCTATAGCAGCTCAGAAGTAGCCTGTGCTCTGTACCATGCAGACGCTCTGTACCAGCCTATCCAAGCTATCTGCGGCCAGCCCCCTAACATATATGTGGAACCACCCCAGTTCTGCTGCGCTCATTGCCTCATAGAAGAGGAAGGGAGAGACTTGCCTCTTAGGGGATGTCTACACTGGGAGAAAAAAAAACATGGCTGGCCCAGGCCAGCTGACTTGGGCTTGGACTGGAGCCCAAGCTCTGGGACCCTGCAGAGGTGGAGGGTCCCAGAGCTCAGGCTCCAGCCCAAGCCCGAAAGTCTACAAAGCAATTTTTAGCCCTGAAGCCCAAGCCCTGTGAGTCCAAGGCAGCTGACCAGAGGTCTTTTATCCCTGTGTAGATATACCCTTACAGGGTCCTGGTCTATTTCCTAGAGGCTCCATTGCTATACAGAGAGAGAATCTCTTTCATTGCAGCACCATTCCTGCAAGCCTGTTTCAGCGTGTTTGGGTTGTGGATGCACTGAACTTGATGGTAGTATAGTCATAGACTCTAATAAGAGTAGGATTTAGCCCTTAATGAGAAGAGAAGAGAAGAGAAGAGAAGAGAAGAGAAGAGAAGAGAAGAGAAGAGAAGAGAAGAGAAGAGAAGAGGCCCCATAAATGGGGCGTGCTAATAATATTGTTTAAATGGAAAGCAGACACCAGGACTGCAGAAAGTGTCTGAGTTTGCTAAGCACATTCAAGGATTTTATTGGGCTTTTAATTTAACATCACACCAAGCTCTTCCATGACTTCCCATCCCAGTAGCGTAAGCAGCCTGACCTGAAAATGCAAGGTCACGAAGGCCAGTGCATTCCTGTGCACAGCCACTCTGTGTGCAATGCCCTGGGAGCCCGGCGAGCACACATGCACAAGTCCCTGATTTGTGCACACTCTTTAGCCATCACATGAGTTCTCCAGATCTATTTAATTGCCCACTGATGTAAGTATAAAGATTCCAGTGGGCTTTGGATCAGACCCTCCATGAATATTTGGCCTTGAATCAACTTAAACCTAAATTACAGAGGTGGATCACCGGTCAACTCTCCCCATAATCTGGATGACTCCCCGTTCTCCCTCAAATCGTGGCTGAACGGATTAATCTGCTACTCTCTTAAATGTGGGGTGGAGAAAATCTGGTGGGTGTCTGAAATTTATTCAGTGGAGAAATTTTCACAAAGCATTTCTCCATTAAACAACTGTCTCCCTGGAAAATGTAATCTTTTACAATCCCACACTGTATGTAACTGCAGACAGGGGAAGCTGGCACCGTTCAAACAATAAGGACACATGTTTGACACATGCTAGAAGTATGGGGAGTGCTGTTGTTGATGAATCATGCAGGAGGTCCATAACTCACGTTTTGCCACTTGAACTTCAGTTATTTCAGGCTCTGCTCTAAATGTAACTTTCAAGAGGGTTCAAATGTGGGGACATTCCAGACTCAGGCTCTGACTAAGCTGTGAAGTTGCTACGTCATGGCTTGAACCCTGGCGACTTTGTTCTCTGACTGGGATGGGATTGTCCTGTGGGACTGGCACACAAAGGGGGCTCTCGGCATCTGGATTCCCTCCCCCCAGGCAGGTGGAAGGAAGGAGGCAACAGTCTTTGCGCTACCATCACCCCACCCTCAAACTCCACAGAGAGCCCCCAAGGGGTCGGAGATCCACGGACGGGTGTGTACACGTCATCCCACCCAAACCCACAGGGAATTATCTACGGTCATTTGAATTTTCCCACAGAGCCCCTCCCATGTCAGGACATTCCTCCTTTAAGGGAGCTTCCAGGGGCAGGGATGGCCTTGGTAGCTCATCTCAGTTGGCAATTCATGGTCAGGGAGCTGGAGATGGCGAGAGCGAACCACAAAGTCCGTGAGAAGCTACAGGGCCTTCATGTTACTGACCCTGGCCTCTGCAGATCCCCCCACCCAAAACCTAACCCACAGAGAAGAAACCACATTTCTATGTACCCTATAAAAGGTAGAAACTGAAGCAGAGGGAGCACTACCTGAGCCTGCTGGGAGTTTCCTGCTGCAGTGATTATAATCCTGGGACACGTCTGAGCAACTAGAGCTATTCTCAACTAACAACAACAGTTCCAGATGTAGCGCCCACCTCCACGTAAGGCCTGCAAGGTTGCCGGGACACTTCAGGAATGTCAGGCAAAGCAATCTGGCAGCCTCTCTAATGCCACATTTTTAAGTTTGGCGGGGAAGGGTTCTCCTTGGGCGTTGCCTCAAGCAGGTTTGCTCACCACCCTCTCTACCTTGCAGCTTTACACAGGCATTGGTAATTTCTTCCTCTTAGCAGTTTCCATAATATCCAGAGTATGCCACATGTCCAAGCTCCCCCTAATGGTTGTGGAATAAATCATATGCATTAGAAAGAAGAATGAATGGTTAATTGTGACAACGATTAATTAAATATAGGGCACCTGCTTGTGGTGCAAAGGGGCTTATAAAGTTGACTTACTGGGCTCTGTAACCATCCTAATAGGTCTGTGTCACTGGCATGGCTGAAATGCTGCAGGCACCCTGGTGATCCCTAGCTAGCATAGCGTCCCGTTGGGTTGAACCCCAGCCATTGCAGGATAAGGAAGCTGTAACTTGCACCAGGAGGAGAGAGAATGGGGGAACCAGTCCCCAGCTATTTACAGGATCAAGAGAAGCAGAAAGGTGGCATTCGGCAGCCTTTCCCACCGCCCTTTGGTCCAGCATTAAATTCAGGTCAGCCAGACCCAAGGACTGGACTCTTTACAAATAAATAGCAAAGTCTATCATTCTTTTTGAATTACATTATGGGAGATACAGTTATTTCATGGCTCCTTGGAGAGTTATGGAGACTTCTCTGACCTCCAGACATCCATGAGCTGGGGTTGTACATTCATTATGAAAGGGAGTCTTCTTCTGATTTAATCTCCAGTGAGCAGGTTGCATGGTGATCATGCATCATCACTGTTTATAACATCAGACATGGGGACAGGGATTCAGCAGCCTTCATGGAATTAGCAGGCTGTCAGAGAGAACCCAAGAACATGTCTGAATTTTCAGACACATTCAGGATTGAATATTAACATTCAAGCTCAGGTATTATATAGCTTCTGGAGATCAAATCCTACAGCATCTAAGGCACAGTCTCCCCATGGCTTTGCACCTTGACACTTCCCTCTTCTCTAAAGGAAACAGAGAAATACATATGCTGATTTGCACCTGAGAAATCCAAAAACCATCAGTCACTATCTCCTCTCTGGTGACTACGAATGATCACAAGTCCCTAATTCTTGAGGCTTCTGTCTTCTGAGTTGATGTTTCAGAGCAAGATTTATTCAAAATAGTGGGAGGAAAGTCAGAAGAGTGTTAGTGGTAAAGAATATGAGCACCTGAAAGTGATTTATTTCAATTAATGGGTCACTGCCCAGCATACTTAGAATTTCCCATCTCATTGATTCACCCAGCATGTGTCTATGCACATGCTCATATTTTCAGATTTTCCATCCCATTTCATCGAGACCACTAATATCTGGAAAAACTTGTTAGCAGCACAATTTCTGTCTGGCACTACCTGAACTCCACTGATAAGATTAAGCTGTAGCCAAAGACCTTATTGCTTTATATTTCACAGTGACCAGATGGCTTCTAGAAAGCGACAGCAAAGCTATATGGATTCCTCTATTACAGCTGGCTGCCAAAAAAAATGCAAAGTTGTCTTAAAACAATGCAATTTGAGAGAGATGTCAAAGAAATTCCATCTAGGACCTAGAGAGGGTTTAAACATAAGGGGGGTGGGGGAGAAGCTAGCAAAGTAGCAGTATTATTGAGCCATTTTCAAGTAATATGTGCCTATTACTGCAGACAGGCCATATTAATTCTGAATTTCATGCTAGAAGATAGAGGCACTTTACCTTCGAACAAGACTTGACAGAGCAGCGCAGAGAGCTTGGAAGTACAATGAGGCTGGGGATGTATCAGCTGACCTTCCATCTCTACATTCCACAGAGTTTATGCACAGCGCTAAGCAAGGCTAAGATAGGAGTTGTCCCATCCTGCACTGCATCTCAGGGACACCCGTCCCTACTTTCTCCTTGCTCTGGAAGCAGGGAAGTAGTCATTTGCTACCAGTCTACACCAGTAGCATATTTCCACAGCTCCTCAGCTGTTCTGGCTGATGCACTCGGGGACTGAGACTCCTTCCACACGCTACTTCTTCCCACCCTCCTGCTTTGGGGGTGGGGGTAAGAATGATGGGTAGAAAGCCCATGCAGGAAGGTAAATAGGTTCTTACTTCCCAGACAGGAGTGTAGCCCAGTGGGGTTCTCTGAGTCTGTGTTCTTTCTCCTTTCTGCTGACAGTGCTGTGATCTCAAACTGGATATTGGAGTTTTGCTGAATATGTTTTTTTCCCCTTCAGAAATTCTCGGGATAAATGCTGTTCCTTCACATAGTGCAGTAGAATTTGGTTCGTCATCCACAAAGGATTTCAATAAGAAACATATGCAAAAGCCATGCCGTTATTTAAAGGCCAAGAACATGCTCAGCGCTGTGCAAGAGCCAAAATGACCCAGCATGCCAAGGAATTTACAGTCCAAGGAAACAACATTAGTCAAAAGGGCGATGAACTGGGAGCCAGAAGAGCTCAGTTCTGATTCTGCCACTGACCTGTGCTGTGTAACTTTAGGCAACTCAATCTCCTTCTTTGTGCCTCAGTTTCCCCATCTGCTTCTTTGTGCCTCAGTAAAATTGGGATGCTACCTACCGAACTGTGCAAAGGGCTTTGAGACTGACAGATGAAAAGGGCCCTGAATAAAGTAACTCACATGCGGGAGCATTTGCAAAACTGGGCCCTCGGAGACAGGGAGAAGCTGGGAAGCCCAGAGAAAGGGTTAATTTACAGTCTCTACAGTACATCAATTCACAGTGCCTAGAACATTGTCAGGAACAGGAAAAAGTATTTTTACCTCTAAATCACTTTTTAAAAGAGCATGGCAGCTAAGATGTGCCATTTGCAACCAAAATACCAAGGGTTCATTTAAGCACCGGATAGAGAGACAGCTTTGGTTCTGACATTGATGTGTCACAGAAGCTCCCCTTGTAGGCAAGCCAGCATACAACACTTCACCAATCATTTCCTTTAGACAAGCACAATCTTTGAAGTTTGCCCTTTGCAGAATATTTAAAGTCATTTCAGCAGTTCCTGTCACGCAGTCACATCAGCTTGTCTGTTGGTGGACCTTTGTCTCCCTCCTGTGTTCAAGGTGGGCTACTGCCATCACCCCACACTGAACAAGCCACTGGGCTCTGCTCAGGGGTAACTTACAAGAGAAGAAAGAGGCATCAGAGTAACAACGGGAGGAATATGTTTGGCAACAATAGCGTTCAGAGGCCAGATACATGATTCTGTTGAAGTCATCTGTACTGCCACAACCCCAAAGGATATTGCATACTCATTTGCAGTCCTGGACATTCAGGTGAAGAAAATACACATGCTATAAATTATTTTAAAGAAAATATTTGCAAGACATGCAAAGTGGGGGCTACATTCTGCTCTCACATGTACTCTCGCAATTCCACTGACTACAGGAACTTTCCATGGGTGTCTATGTGAACAACACTAATACTAGTAATATTTATTAGGATGCTCACCTCTTGCTGCATTAAACAGTCTGATCCTATAAGACATATTGCAGCATTCTGCCAAGCAGCAGCACAGTTTAGGGGATAATATAGTGGTCTGGGACTCAGGAGAACTGAGCTGTATTCCTGGCTCCAACACTGACCTGCTGTGCGGCCTTGGTCAAATCACGTCCCACCTCTGTTTCCTCTTCCCTGTCTATTTAGAGCTTTAGGGTCTTTGGGGTAGGGACTGTCTTACTATGTGTTTATTCAGCACCTAACATGGCAGGAGACTGTTCTGACTTGGGTCCACTCGTGTAGTAAAAATAATCTATAGTAATAATCTGCGCCAGTGCCAGACGAAGTAGTGCTTTAGATCATAAAATAATGCAGTATAATCTTATGCATCTTGTTTCACAGAGTTGCAAAGCTGATTCTAGCTGTAGGATTTGAATCATTCTTTCAATCATGCTCCTCTCCAAAATCAGAAAAGCTGCCCCATTGCCCAGCCGCTGATGCCCCATTGCTCATTAAGTAAGGGGCACTAGGTCAGGATGTTTGAACTTCTAGCACAGATCTGTGCTGCCCAAATTTCAATCTGCCCGGGTGCTCTCTCCATCAACCCAAACACCTTCTGCAGACATGAAATGCAGCAAAAGAAGATTCTATCATTCATAACACACAGTGAATTGAGTATGGATGAAATTAGCCTCGTTTCTTCCTTAGACAGATTGATATGATCTGAAATTACTTCCACATTTCAAAAGTCCCCAAAAAATTACTCTACAAATGCAGCTGTTTAGTTGTCATAAACTCTAGCTCTGCATTTAATTTCACAATGAGCTAAAGTTGTTTAGCTGAACACACTACTCCCCCCACCCCCCTAAGACTGATATATGCCATCATGTGCCAGCAATGCCCCTCTGCCATGTACATTGCTCAAACTGGACAGTCTCTACATAAAAGAATAAATGGACTCAAATCAGACGTCAAGAATTATAACATTCAAAAACCAGTCGGAGAATACTTCAGTCTCTCTGGTCACTCGATTGCAGACCTGAGAGTGGCTATCCTTCAACAAAAAAACTTCAAAAACAGACTCCAATGAGAGACTGCTGAATTGGAATTAATTTGCAAACTGGATACAATTAATTTAGGCTTGAACAGAGACTGGGAATGGATGAGTCATTACACAAAGTAAAACTATTTCCCTATGTTATTCCCCCCACCCACCCCCCACTGTTCCTCAGACATTCTTGTCAACTGCTGGAAATGGCCCACCTTGATTATCACCACAAAAGGTTTTCTTCCTCCCCCCCTTCCTGCTGGTAATAGCTGATCTTAAGTGATCACTCTCCTTACAGTGTGTATGATAAAACCCATTGTTTCATGTTCTCTGTGTGTGTATATATAAATCTCTCCACTGTATTTTCCACTGAATGCATCCGATGAGGTGAGCTGTAGCTCACGAAAGCTTATGCTCAAATAAATCTGTTAGTCACTAAGGTGCCACAAGTACTCCTTTTCTTTTTGCAAATACAGACTAACATGGCTGCAACTCTGAAACCCCCAAGACTTTATTAGCTTAAACATTTTCCACTATGATAGTTCCAAGTAAACCCAAAACCGTGGGCCAAATTGAAGATGATGGGAGCAGTCTGATCCAACAAAGAGAGCGCTGGGCCATGAGTTAGGAGTACAGCTGAGCTCATAATTAATTTTTAGGTTTGGTGGACAAACCAAAAAATAAAAAAAAATGTTTTTTTAAATCAGTTCATTTCAAACCAGAACTGAGTTTTGGGGAGTTTCAGAGGGAAGCAGTTTGTTTCTAAAATATCAGAACAAACCATTTAGACTTTTTTACTTGGCCAAATTCTACCAGAATTCAGGAAGAGTTTTGGTGGCCCTGAAACTGCATTTTGGGGGGAATTTACTAATTAAACCGAGAAATTTCACCCAACTCTCGTTAGGAGGCCTGGGCTGGGCTGCAAGGAGCTTCTGCTCTTAGTTGGGTAGTGACTGAGTCCCTGAACACTCTGGAGTGCCATCCAGCCCAAAAGAGATGTGCAGGGAGGCAAAACCATGGCCCTGAAGGGCTGTACAGCAGCACATGGGTGCATGCTCCCTGTGTGGATGCACAATGCCCCTAGTGCTCCCACTGGGGGGGTGCAGCTACGCATCACCCCAATGCAAGACTGAAGCAAAAAAAAAAAAAATACCACCCCACAACAGACTTCTATACTAGCAAATCAGAAGCAAAGCAAACAAATACATGCATGCCGTTAGAGAGAAAAGCAGTCTCTAAGCAAGTTATTCTTGTTCATTTATTTATTTTCTAGATTTACACAAAAGCAGTTGGGGAGGAGGAATTTGATCAAATAAAGTGAGCCTCTTTAGAGAAACTATCACTGCCTGAAATATGGTAATCCCCAAATTTTCCTGTGTGTACAACCTGCAGAGTGTGTTGGGATTTTCGTTATATTTCAAAGAGGCAACTCTCACCAAGGTCAGTGCAAGCAACATGCATAAACATCCATGTATTGGTCTGAAAACATAGGGATGTCTCCTAAGAACAGATTCGCATAATGTACCTCATTGTGGGGTATACAGTGCTGTGGACTGGATTAACAACAAGATGGGTGGCAAGGGTATATGAATATTATTCCATGTTTGTATCAGAGAGAATCTGTAAACCAAATCTTCAAAAATAATCTGTCAAACTCTGGTCCTTATCTGACCCCATTACCATAGTATCTGAGTGCTTCACTATCCTTAATGTATTTATCGGCTTAACAGCCCTGTGAAGTAGGGATGTACCATTATCCCAATTTTACAGCGGGGGAATGGAGGCACAGAGAGGCTAAGGTCAAGATTTTTAGAGTGATTAGTAGTTTTGAGTACATCAATTTTTGGGTGTCCAATTTGAGATATCTTAAAGGGGTCTCATTTTCAGAGTGTGGGTTGCTTTTCACTTTCTGAAAATCAGAGCCCTTCAAGGCACCTCAAGCTGAGCACCCAAAATTTGAAGCACTTAAAACCACTAGTCACTTTTGAAAAACTTGGCTTAAGTAACATGGCCAAGGTTACACAGAGGAAGTCTGTGGCAGAGCAGGGAATTGAAATGCTGCCTGAGTTCCAGGCTAGCACCGTAGCCATTGAACCATCCTTCCTACATGGTACAAGAGCACCCTGAAGGGCGCATTTGTGGTGTCAGAGATGCACTGAGCCATCAACCTCATTACTCACCACTAAATCTGGACTCTACCTGACTTCTGAATACAGCATGATGGTCTGAGCTATTGCATGGTTGGTTAATTTATCATTGGGCTGTGATTTTTCAAAAGGAACCCAAGAGCATTGGATCGCTGCCACCTTCCCTGAAAATCATATTTGTATTTTAACAGCTAGTAAATTTTGTCAATGTTTATGTACTAATTCTGTGTCATTATTTACACTAGCACTTTTGGGCCTCAGCTGAGATCAGGGACACGTTATGCAAGGTGCTGTACAGACATATTCAGAAACAGACCAGAGTTAACAATCTAAACAGACCGTAAGGGAGGGGGTAGAGTGAGGCAACATGACTTTTCTAAGGTATAGAATCCAAGTTTCCTGAATCCCAGTGCTCCACTATCATGCTGCCTACCTTAACAACAAGCATATCTGAGTTAAATAGCAGTTAAATTTCCAAAGAGTTTTAAACCCATTTGGACTGTATCTATCATGTAATTGTGTTAATACATTGAAGAGTCTGGGCCAAATCCTACCCTCCATTTTACTAGTACAACCCTGCGCAGACTTCAATAGCAATAAAGTCAATAAGGCTACACATCTGGAAACAGGAACAGAATTTGGCCCAGTTAAAAACATATTTATTCATGTTCGACAGCTGTCAGGACCAATTCTGCTCTGAGGCCTTGTGTGCATTAAGGATACTTGCATCAGCGTATCTACATAGAGTTAGACAGAAATCAGTGGACTCCATAAATTCATAGATTCCAAGGCCAGAAGGGATCAATGTGATCAGCTAGTCTGACCTCCTGTGAGCACAGGCCAATGTCAAAGCCAGTAGAACAACTTGAGGAACTGCTGAGGGTTGCAGACTCTGGCCCTTCATTAATTATATCCGCTAGTTGTTTTCTAATTAATTCATGCTTGGAGATGGAGATTAATTCTGGGCCACCATATGCCCTTTACAATCCCGTGGACCCCAGCTCAGCCCTCAGTGTGAGTGTGATGCTATGGAGGCCAAAGGGAGCTGCCCCCAGAGTCAGAATCCCCAGATCCAACTCAGATGTGGTGCAACTCAATGGTGATCAATTCTGCTCAAACTGACAAGGCTGAAATGCCATTGACTTCAGTAGGGGTTAAGTCTACACTTCTGCATATAGGTCTGTGTAGGCATGTGTGGCCCTCCCTTGCCACACCTCTTTGCTACAATCTGTCGGAGCCAATAGTATAAACCTCCATTTCTGTAAACTCTTGCATTTGGCACTCGTGAAGCAGGGACTGGAGTCAGGCACAGTACAAGTGACCATCATCACACAGCACTGCCATACCCAGTCCCAACTTTAAACAACCTGCCTATCCAGGCACAGCCTTCTTTTATGCACTGACATCAATGAAGTTGCATATGCATCTTGACACAATGTACAAGTACCTTCATGGGGAACAAATATTTGATAACTGGCTCTTCCATCAAGCAGAGAAAGGTATAACACGATCCAATAGCTGCAAATAGAAGCTAGACAAATTCAGCCTGGAAATAAGGACACATTTTTAACAGTGAGGGTAATTAACCACGCCAAGAGTCATGGCGGATTCTTTGTCACTGGCAATTTTTAAATCAAGTTTGGATGTTTTTCTAAAAGATCAGGTTCATAATGTATTTAGGAATTGCTCTTCCTTATTCTTTCTGCTGAATTCCAACACAAAGCTCCTATTCCCTTTCTTCTCTTTGCCTGTTTTAATTTTCTTAATGAATACTGATGCTCGAGTTATAGCTGAAAGTTATTGACTGAAGACTTCCTGTTATTGACTATCTCTTTGCTGTGTCATCCAAAGTTGACCTTGAGAAAGATACCTAATACATATTCATATCTCCATTTAGTTTAATCATTAGCTCATCTGTATACCTAATTTATCACCATAACCATGTCAACGTATGAAACCTGCAATTTTCCTTTCCACATACTGTTGATGTAGTAATAAGACATCAACTTCATGGTTACTAATATGCTATTCTAAATTAATACCTCCCAGTCTTAGCGGTGGATATAAAGGAGGATGGGTTTTGTCTTTATTTCACACACTGCCATACTGTTCTATTAGCCCAGCCATTATTCATAGCAAATTACTCCATTTGTTCCTTAAAAAAATTCATTAAAAAGAGGCAACAAAGCAATTTTTATCATAAATCCTATGAATTAGATAGGAAACGAAGCCAGAAAGGGCCTGATAGAAAGCTCATGAAGGACTTTCACAGACATCAACAGGGTTTGATTCTAAAAGCGCAATCCTGCATATAGTTATTAGTGGGTGTCGTTCTTACTGTCATGAGTAGCCCCACTGAAGTACAAGCAGTGATAGTAACAATGCCTAGCTGTTATATAGCACTTTTCATCACTACATCCTAATGCTACTTGCCTCCTTCGTAAAGTGCTTTATCTCCATTTTTTACAGATGGGGAAACTGAGGCAGACAGTGGTGCTATGACTTGACCAAAGTCATCAAGCAGGTGAGCGGCAGAGCTGGAAATAGAAATGAGGTCTTCTGAATCCCTGTACACTGCTCTGCCACTAGGCTGCACTGCATCCCAACAGCTATTATGCCCAGGAATATTTACAGGGCTGAGGCCTGAGTTGGATCTAAGCTCAAATATGTAAGTCATGAAGATGCTTTAAGGCTGCCTGCTTGACATTTGAGTCAGCAGGGATTTAAAGGAAGGTGTGTGTCCTTATTCTAGGGGCAGAGGTACAACGGGACAGGCCTCTGGGACCTTGCAGCTGGTGTTCATGAGGGGAGAGCTTTGTTCTGTGTTCCTTTGGGAGTCTGTGTTTGAATTAATAAAGCATGCCCTGAAGAAAGGGCCTGAAAGAGACTTGGGTGTGGCACTGGTGAGGGAGCTCACCAGCATACAGGGTCATATGCAATAATTGTGGCAAGAGAAATCATTGTCAAAGCTTGCCGACAAGGAAAGCAAAGAAATAAAAGCACCATACCGAGGAATGCTATAGCTTAAATATTCACTACAAGAAAGGAACAGAGATGTACATAGCTGCCAAACTGAGGCAACAAGCAGTAGCTCAGAAGATGATGCCTTTGCATGTATCTGATGTAAATGTAGAGCAAAAACCACAAACATAAATAGTTTGAAAGGCTCAGACTAGCACCAGATGCAACATCAAGGGAGCAGCACACAAGGTTACAATTACTTCCTCAGCATAGGCAAGAAGAAAGTGAAGTTGAAACCAAGCAAAGCCAAATTAAAATTATATGACAGCACAATCATAAGATCACTGGGACAACGTACAAGCAGAATACCAAGGAAAAGTACGCAGGATGAAATTTCAGTATTACAGACAACACAGAAGTCAGTGCTGTCAGCTAAAACGTGTGAATTCATGAACATAAAGACACTAGACGTGGAACAAACAATTCATACAATAGATCAGTGGTCCCCAAACTTTTGAGGGTTGCACCCCTCCTTACCCCTGTCTGTGTCTCCTCATTCCCCGAGCCAGGGCTTGGAGCAGGGCCGCGTCTCATGCAGGGGACCACGGACGGGGTAAAGGGGCCAAGGCTGGGGCTGCAGCTTGGGGTGGGTCTGGAGCCGCAGCTGGGGGCAAGGGCGGGAGTGGAGCTGCAGTGCAGGTGCAGCCCCACTCCGGCCTTGACCCCAGCCTCAGCCCCAGGCTGGGAACAGAGCTGCAGCCAGCAGCCGAAGCTGGGGACGGGGCCAGGAGCGCGCAGGGCCAGGAGCCGGGGACATAGTGAGGGGCCAGACCAGACCAGAGCTGGGGGGTGGGGAGGGGCTGGGTGGTGCTCCCTCCTCGCCCCCATGGGGGGTTGGCCCTGGTCTCATCACACCCCGCTGGATGGTCGTCCATGCCACCCTAGCGGGGTGCGCCACATACTTTGGGGACCTCTGCAATAGACACACAAGCAAAATAAAAACAGGGCTAGAGCAGACAACGCACTATGGTGTTCCTGCAGCAAAGCTGCTGAAAGATTAACAAGATGTTTCTGAAGGACTGTGGTGTCTTCCCAGGCACGTTGCGCCCAGAAATAAATAAAACAATTATGCCACTACGGCACCTGCCTCTCAGAGTATCCATTTCACGAAGAGAAAAAATACTGGAAGCAATAGAGCAAGGGAAGGGAAAGAAGGCATTACTGCTCAAGTCACAGAGCTTGCAAGCTGGAGAAGCAGCATGGTAGACCTTGAGAAGCCACACACTCTATGTATTTACATGGACCCAAGCAATTTAAATAAAGCACTTAAAAGGGCTCACTGCCAAATGCCTACAATTGAAGAAATATTACCTGACTTGGCAAAAGCAAAATAGTCTCAGTACTCAGTGCCAAAGATAGATATTGGCAAGAGCTACTGGATAAGGAAGCTGCTATTTCACCACAGTTTGGACAGCAGCATTTTGGCGGAGAGTGCCCACATTGAAAAGGAATGTCTTGCAATAGTGTTCCCATGTGAAAAGTCCAACCAGTATGTTTAAGGACAGGAAACCTTTGAGTAGAAAGTGACCAAAAATCACTATAGTGTTTTTTAAACTCAGCTGCTAGCAGCCCCAAAGCTGAACACCACTGAAATTGCAAAGTTGCAGCTTAAATGTACACCACAAGAAAGATACTGAGATGTACACGGAGATCTTCTTTATCCAAAGCAGCCTTGCAGTTTGAAAATATGGCAACAGAATAAGCATGAAATCTTCAGACTAATAGAAATACAGAAACACAGAAAGACATGGAAAGCATCCTCCATGGCAGTTATGTGCCAGTTTCAAGGCAAAGGCTGGAAAGAATCTGAGAACAAATCATGCAGGACAAAAGACTGACAAGTGCTAACATCTGTCATTCCATCAGAGTGGCCAGACCACAGAGAGAAGCCCACCTGCCTCTCAAGAATACTGGAACTATCAAGAAGAGAGGAGTGTATAAGTTACCATCTTATATAAAGGCAGTCCAAGCATAATACCCAGATAATTGAGACTAGAAACTTTCCCAAGAATACTTTGGAACCATTCTGAAATAGAAGCCTGTATCTAGAAAACCAGAGATGCCGTACACCGGCCAAACATGAACAAAGATATCCAAATCCTGGTGAGCCGCTTTCATACATGTGGGGAAATGCAGGCCAAGCAGCAAAAAGAGGCAATGAAAATACACAGCATTCCCAGCAGACCTTGGTGGAAAGTAGGAATGGATCTTTTCATAGAATCCTACAATCATAGAATATCAGGGTTGGAAGGGATCTCAGGAGGTCATCTAGTCCAACCCCCTACTCAAAGCAGGACCAATACCCAACTAAATCATCCCAGCCAGGGCTTTGTCAAGCCTGATCTTAAAAACTTCAAAGGAAGGACATTCCACCATCTCCCTAGGTAACGCATTCCAGTGCTTCACCACCCTCCTAGTGAAAAAGTTTTTCCTAATATCCAACCTAAACCTCCCCCACTGCAACTTGAGACCATTACTCCTCATTCTGTCATCTGCTACCACTGAGAACAGCTGAACTCCATCCTCTTTGGAACCCCCTTCAGGTAGTTGAAAGCAACAAACTACCTCATTATTGTAGACTAGTATTCAGACTTCTGGGAACTAGACATACTATTAGACACTATCGCAGGGACCATCCTAGACAAAGCAATGAAAGCATGTTATAACAGCAGGCATGTCATATAGACAACAGGACCCAAGTTCACTTGCAGTAGGTTTGTGCAATTTACCCAGGAATGGGAATTCACTCATACCCACATCATTACCAGTCAAGTAGCAAAGCTGTATCACAGTTAAATCTGCTAAAGTTCTAATAAAGAAAGCCACAACAAGCAAATAAAATATACGGCAAGCCATTCTTAAATGGAGAAGTGATTCCACAGAAATCCATACTAGCAGCCTCGGTACAATGTTTGATGTCAAGATGCACATATACCTGGGTGCCTATAGCCCGAGCATTGCTACAACTTGCAGTAGTGGAAGGAGTAACAGACAAAAAAGGAAGAGAGACACACAAAGGCTAAAACCTATTAGGCCTACAATCTAAAGTCCTCCCAAACTACAACTGGAAAACCTTGTCAGGATCAAATTATTTCCCTAGGACAAGTTATGCACTTGGAAGCAATCTATGTGTTGAACAACTAAATCCTCATTCATATAACATAGCAGCAGAAGGGCATCTCCAAAACCACAAATACATTCACCCGCTGCAAACACAAGACATAAGCGTGGACAGGAGGATGGTGAAATACTCACTCTGCTGAGACTTGATCAGCAGGACACCAAAGGAACATAGATCAATTAGCAACCAACAGATATTAGAAAACACTCTCAAAACACCATACCACCAAAAGAACCAAGTGCACAGCAGTCTCCTGTCATCACAGGAAAAACTTGCACTCACTCCAATATCAAGCTGTATGCAAGGTACACAAGGTATACATATATAACCGCGTCTTTTTGCATAATGCAGTAGTGTGAGAAGTATGTATAAAGCAGTAGCATAAAACTACAGGCTGTAGTTATTGGTGTTTAACAGGCTGCTGCAAAAATAGTAATTTGGAGAAGCAATACCCCTCCTCTCTTAGAAATTTATTCCTCATTAACTGTATTGCACTGAATGAGCCAACAGAGCTGGGCAGATGTTGCACCTGAACAGCCAATTCTTCAGAAAAATTGCTTGGCCCTAAAAAGCCCAGTTCTTCATTTTAAAACAGCTCACTGTCAAACGATGGAAAGCCAGAATATGGAGACCCAGTGATTGGCCTATGCTAATTCCCTCCTTCGTCCCACTGCCTTCTCTTACTAGAACAGGGCTTTCAGCTCCTGTATATGAGAGTTCTTTAGCTAACTGCTTACACTGAACCGTTCAGCGGAGGAGGGATAGTCCAGTGATAAGACAAAGAAATCACAGACCATGCTGATGTGATGGTTGCACATACAGTTCAGAATCCTCATTGGCTAATCAGATGACTTCATTTGGTTATCATGTTACACACAAGGGTCCCGATCCTGCAGGCAGTGAGTGCCTCCAGCAAAGTACCCGCAGTTCCTGGTAATCAGCTCTTTGCAAGAGGCGCTCACACTTTTTGAGCAATCAGCCCTGACATAATAGGATCTACTTCTCCCTCAGTGTACACCTATAACTGCTATTAATGGTAATCCTTTGCTAGTGCTACTGACACACATTAGCTCCCCAAAGAGAACTTTTAATTGTTACAACCTTTTTCCACACACGTAGTCCCAAATCACAGGCTTAGTCCCATTGATTTCAATGCAACACAAAGGGCCAAAAGCAATGGGAACTCTGTGTTGCTGCTGCCCAGGGAGCAGGGAAAGAACCTGCATCTTCTTGCATGCTGCAGCGTTCCATGAAACAGCTGCACTCTGGGAAATTCCACAGGGATAAGCAGAAGGAACCTGCAGGCCACAAAGCAGGAGTTATACCCCACTCCATCAGTGGGGTGGGGAGGTAGGCGGTGGACCCATGTAAATGACAGCTGCAATGGAATGGCCTTTGTACCTCCCCCAGTATGCTGAGGTGCACCCTCACAGAACACAGCTCTACAAGGGATGCCAGGCCCTTGTCTGAGGTCCCAGCAGACTACTCCTCTTCTTCCACAGTGGCACTGCACTGGCTATTCTCAGGCAGGCTCCTCCACAATGTTGGCATGTGCACAGGACTTGCAGCTCACCAAGAGGGAAGGAACACGGAACGATGTGGTCTGGAAAGTCAGTCTAAGATGGCTGCTTCCTAAAATGGATCCAGGTTGCAATTAAATGTGCAAACAGATTCTGGCTGGAGCCAAAAGAATCCCTGCTCCTAAATGGTGTCCCTGTGAATCTGCCAGCAGGAGATGCCGCCTTAGCAATGTTTCCCCATTAATTTTATTTCAAGGAGTGATCTCAAAGAAATTGTGGGGTTTTTTTTAAATTATAGGCAGCTGTTTAATGTCAGTGGGCCAGATTCTGAGCTTAGCTATGACAGCTTTACTCCCCGGAGCTCAGCAGTGCTACTCCTGTTTCACACAGATGGAACTGAGATCAACATTTGGCCCCCCTATCTCAGCAGCCATCTGCGCTCTTTGCTGGTGCTTTCACATGATTGGAAAGCCCAGAATCTCAGCTTTCTTGGGATGCCAGGGCAGAGCTGAAATCCAAGGTGGTCACAGAGATATACACACATTGAAATGGCACTCTATTGTTTGCAACTGAATTTAGTGCTCACAAAAGGGGCAAACCTGACAGGCCTGAAAGCTGAAATCCTCTGTCTATGCAAAGCAGGAACATACAAGCTCATCAACATTGCCTTGGAATCCTCCCTCCAAACTGTTCATATCTCCAGTGGGAAGGAAGAAATTCAGCTTCCCTAGCCACTGAATCTCTGGCCCCACTACTGAAACTGCAGGTGCCATCAATGCCAACTGTTGAGGGTTGGGTTGGGTTGGGTGGTGGATGCCAGTGCACCAGGCGTTGGACTGAGACTCACAGCGAAGATAGTAACAACCTTCAAACACCACCCAGTCTGGCTGGTACTGATATTTATAATAAATTGCTGTGTTTCTTTAGGAGTATAGGAATTGACCGAACTGATTAGATCAGTGATTTATCCTGCACAATCTCCTGCACAGCTGGTTGGGAAATGTGGGGTTTTTTTCTGTAGAAATGTTGTGGTAAAACCAAAACCTTCTGTTTTGGTGCCAGAAAACTGAATAATTTCCTCCCCAGATCACTGAAAACTGCAACATTTCTGGCTTTTGGTTTTCAGGTGAAAATGTGAACATTTTTGACAAGAGCAGTTACCCTCTGCAAAATCTTTCATTCTGTGGAAAATCTAATTTCCCTTTGAAAATAAAAGGTTTGATGGAAAATTTTCAAGCAGCCTTAGTCTCCTCTCTGTGAAAGTGGTCAGCAACGGGTCTGCAGGAAATAATTGTTCCATTTGATGCTGTCCCTAGCCTCTGTTTGCCAGAAGCTGGGAATGGGCAACGGGATGGATCACTTGATGATTACCTGTTCTGTTTATTCTTTTTGGGGCACCTGGCATTGGCCACTGTCAGAAGACAGGATACTGGGCTAGATGGACTTTTGGTTTGACCCATTATGGCAGTTCTTATGTTCATATGAATCATTCAAGTTTCCTTCTTTTTCTTTTCAGAGGAAGGATGATCTAGTGGTGAAAGCACTAGATTTGGAGTGCCACAGTCTTCCTCAGTTTCTCATCTGTAAAGTGGGAATAATACTGCTCCCTTTCTCCTGCCTTTTGCCTCTCCTGTCTCTATGTGGAGACTGTCTCTACCATGTATACAAAGCACACAGAGGGCCTTGATCCAAGCTGGATCTATGTGGTGCTACCACGATACAAATAACAATCATGATTTTTTTTTTTAATCAATCATTTGAGAGGAGGAAGGGAGTGTGGGATAGAGAGAAAGACTGGAGTGATCTAGAGTTTACCCTCACTTACACTTGGGCACACCCACTGGAATTGAATGGTATGTGCAAGGGCAGGATTTGGCCACGTGTATGTAACACCAATTCCTTATCTGCAACTGCCGTGCAGCTGCTGTCATTCATTGCTTCTGCTACATAATTACACATGGAGACACACAAATCCCTGATGTCTACATGTAATCAAGCTTCAGGGCAAAAGGGGTGATTCCCACCAACTTGCATACATAACCACAGTGTTCTCATGTCTAAATCCCTCTCACCTGCTGCTCCCTGCCAGTGTGAAACTTATACTAGGCATATGCCTGGGCAGGCCAACTCCCTTCTAAACATTCAGTAAGGAAACTGTATCATGTATCTGATACTTAAGAGTCAGATTATACCATGCTGATTAGCAGCATAAGCCAAGAAAGTCCCTGTGATTTCTCTGCGAGCAAGGGGATAAGAATACGGTAAACTGGCAATGTACAGTAATATATCAGCCTATTTTTCCCTCAGAACCAAGAAAATAGTTTCAAACTACCATCTATAGTATGATGATCCTATACGTGAGATTTATAGAACCAGATTAAGAACATCTTGGAAACAGCTAATTATTCAGATTCTAGAACATTTAGAGACTGAGCCAGAGTCTGACCTTGGGTACATCAGGGTATATCCATTACAATGGAGATCAGAATTGGCCCTGCCACATCAATAACATTCTTATTCACACCAGTGATGAGCTGCCAAAATCTCACCTCCGCCTCCCTGGGCCTGAGCGGGAAGCCACCACCTGCTTCTCAGACTGCCCCGGCTTCCCGCGTGAACAGCTGATTCGTGGGAAACCTGCGGGGGTAGAGAAGCGGGGCAGGGCGGTGCGTTCAGGGGAGGAGGCAGAGGCAGAGCGGAGGTGAGCTGGGGCCGGGGGTGGGGCGGGGAGCTGCCAGTGGGTGCTCTGCACCCACCAAATTTTCCCCTTGGGTGCTCCAGGGCTGGAGCACCCCTGGAGTCAGCACCTAAGACGCCACTTTTGGTCAGTTAAATTTAGATGCCCTTTTAGAACCGGCTGTCCCTCGCGGAACAACTGGTTCTAAAAGGTCTTCTAAATTTAACAACCAGTTCTAGCAAACCTGTGAAAACTGGCTCCAGCTCATCACTGATTCACACCAATGGAAATCTGGGGTAACTCCACCACACTCAATGGTGTTACGCTGGTGTGAAAGTGAGGTTAGAATCAGATCTTGCTCTGATATTCCGCCCCATATTCCATTTGTTTTTACATTATTATTCTATGTGTCAGTGTTAAAAACTGATTTCCTGTAGATGGAAACTGCATACTATACCAGTATGAAAGCAAACAGTCCTACCAGGGGCTTAGATTAAAATAGCAAAGCAATGCTGTCTTCGATATCTTCGAAATCCTAGAAATCAGCTACACGAGCTACCCCACTGTTGTACAGTCTCCAAAATGGTGATGCAAGAATCTGAGGCTAGATATACAGTGTAAATTTCTAACAAAGACCCACAAGTCGAAGAAGAGAAATCACTAAAATTGTAGAAATAAAATAATTATAATGGAGTGCTCAGAAGCACTGATGGGCTACAGCCCATCTGACAACAGAAGCTTCTCAGGGCAGCTAATACCTGCTACTCCAGTTGCATTCAGCTCTAAAAATCTGGACCTTCATTTTCAGCTTTGGCTACTTTCAAATGTCTTCAATTTTCTCTGCTGACAGCAAAGATAAGGACTAACCCCGTGTGGTTTGAAGGCTCAGTGTATCTCAGAATTAGGCCCATCAGTAAAGTTAATTTGACTTTTGGAACATTTCGTCTCAGTTGAGGAAACAGTCTCACCTGATCTTGAATACACACTGCAGGGCATGTTGGGTAAACATCTGGAACTGCTTTAACTCCCTTCCTCCCGGCAGCATTATGTTATCCAGGGGGTGAAAATTATCATTCAATCATCAGAGAAAAGCCAAACATCAGACCCTGGCCTGCTTCTGGGTCCCCTAAGCAGAAGTGTTGTTAGACCATGGCTGGACTGTAATGGCAAGTCACATATTAGTTCAGAGGAACAGGTCATCCTTAGGAAACTAAAACACTGAAGTAGTACTAAGTAGTACCAACCTTCCACACAAACTTCCTCGTGGCTGGACTTTACAAAAACTAGACAAGCCATTTACAAAACACACTTTGATTCTCTACAAAAGAAAAAGGACACTAAGCTATCTAAACTACTATATGCCACAAGGGGCCACAACAATGGTTCCAGTAACCCACCCAGCAATATTGTTAATCTATCCAACTATACTCTTAGCCCAGCGGAAGAATCTGTCCTATCTCGGGGCCTCTCCTTTTGCCCCTCCACCCCCACGAACATGATACAGTTCTGTGGTGACCTAGAATCCTATTTTCGACGTCTCAGACTCAAGGAATATTTCCAACACACCTCTGACCAACATATTAACCCACAGAGACCTTCCTGCCAACACTACAAAAAGAAGGATTCTGGGTGGACTCCTCCTGAAGGTCGAAACAGCAGCCTGGATTTCTACATAGACTGCTTCCGCCGACGTGCACGAGCTGAAATTGTGGAAAAGCAGCATCGCTTACCCCATAACCTCAGCCATGCAGAACACAGTGCCATCCACAGCCTCAGAAACAACTCTGACATCATAATCAAAAAGGCTGACAAAGGAGGTGCTGTCGTCATCATGAATAGGTCGGAGTATGAACAAGAGGCTACTAGGCAGCTCTCCAACACCACTTTCTACAAGCCATTACCCTCTGATCCCACTGAGAGTTACCAAAAGAAACTACAGCATTTGCTCAAGAAACTCCCTGAAAAAGCACAAGAACAAATCCGCACAGACACACCCCTGGAGCCCCGACCTGGGGTATTCTATCTGCTACCCAAGATCCATAAACCTGGAAATCCTGGACGCCCCATCATCTCAGGCATTGGCACCCTGACAGCAGGATTGTCTGGCTATGTAGACTCCCTCCTCAGGCCCTTCGTTACCAGCACTCCCAGCTATCTTCGAGACACCACCGATTTCCTGAGGAAACTACAGTCCATTGGTGATCTTCCTAAAAACACCATCCTAGCCACTATGGATGTAGAAGCCCTCTACACCAACATTCCACACAAAGATGGACTACAAGCCGTCAGGAACAGTATCCCCGATACTGTCACGGCTAATCTGGTGGCAGAACTTTGTGACTTTGTCCTGACCCATAACTATTTCACATTTGGTGACAATGTATACCTTCAAATCAGCGGCACTGCGATGGGTACCCGCATGGCCCCACAGTATGCCAACATTTTTATGGCTGACTTAGAACAACGCTTCCTCAGCTCTCGTCCCCTAATGCCCCTACTCTACTTGCGCTACATTGATGACATCTTCATCATCTGGACCCATGGAAAAGAAGCTCTTGAGGAATTCCACCATGATTTCAACAATTTCCATCCCACCATCAACCTCAGCCTGGACCAGTCCACACAAGAGATCCACTTCCTGGACACTACGGTGCTAATAAGCGATGGTCACATAAACACCACCCTATATCGGAAACCTACTGACCGCTATTCCTACCTACATGCCTCTAGCTTTCATCCAGATCATACCACTCGATCCATTGTCTACAGCCAAGCGCTACGATATAACCGCATTTGCTCCAACCCCTCAGACAGAGACAAACACCTACAAGATCTCTATCATGCATTCCTACAACTACAATACCCACCTGCTGAAGTGAAGAAACAGATTGACAGAGCCAGAAGAGTACCCAGAAGTCACCTACTACAGGACAGGCCCAACAAAGAAAACAACAGAACGCCACTAGCCATCACCTTCAGCCCCCAACTAAAACCTCTCCAACGCATCATCAAGGATCTACAACCTATCCTGAAGGACGAGCCATCGCTCTCTCAGATCTTGGGAGACAGACCAGTCCTTGCTTACAGACAGCCCCCCAATCTGAAGCAAATACTCACCAGCAACCACACACCACACAACAGAACCACTAACCCAGGAACCTATCCTTGCAACAAAGCCCGTTGCCAACTCTGTCCACATATCTATTCAGGGGATACCATCATAGGGCCTAATCACATCAGCCACACTATCAGAGGCTCGTTCACCTGCGCATCTACCAATGTGATATATGCCATCATGTGCCAGCAATGCCCCTCTGCCATGTACATTGGCCAAACTGGACAGTCTCTACGTAAAAGAATGAATGGACACAAATCAGACGTCAAGAATTATAACATTCAAAAACCAGTTGGAGAACACTTCAATCTCTCTGGTCACTCGATCACAGACCTAAGAGTGGCTATACTTCAACAAAAAAGCTTCAAAAACAGACTCCAACGAGAGACTGCTGAATTGGAATTAATTTGCAAACTGGATACAATTAACTTAGGCTTGAATAGAGACTGGGAATGGATGAGTCATTACACAAAGTAAAACTATTTCCCCATGGTATTTCTCCCTCCCACCCCACCCCCCACTGTTCCTCTGATATTCTTCTTAACTGCTGGAATTAGCCTACCTGCTTGTCACCATGAAAGGTTTTCCTCCTTCCCCCCGCCCTGCTGTTGGTGATGGCTTATCTTAAGTGATCACTCTCCTTACAGTGTGTATGATAAACCCATTGTTTCATGTTCTCTGTGTGTGTGTATATAAATCTCTCCTCTGTTTTTTCCACCAAATGCATCCGATGAAGTGAGCTGTAGCTCACGAAAGCTTATGCTCTAATAAATTTGTTAGTCTCTAAGGTGCCACAAGTACTCCTTTTCTTTTTTTGAAGTAGTACTAAGACTGCTAAATCATCTGTTATAGAACTAGAGAGAGAATGTGTTGTGATCAAAAAGAAAAGAAGTACTTGTGTCACTTTAGAGACTAACAAATTTATTTGAGCATAAGCTATCGTGAGCTACAGCTCACTTCATCGGATGCAGTCAGTGGAAAATACAGTGGGGAGATGATTTATATACACAGAGAAGATGAAACAACGCATGTGATCACTCTCCTTACAGTGTGTATGATAAAACCCATTGTTTCATGTTCTCTGTGTATATAAATCATCTCCCCACTGTATTTTCCACTGACTGCATCCGATGAAGTGAGCTGTAGCTCACGAAAGCTTATGCTCAAATAAATTTGTTAGTCTCTAAGGTGCCACAAGTACTCCTTTTCTTTTTGTGAATACAGACTAACACGGCTGCTACTCTGAAACCTGTGTTATGATCTGCGGTTATGCACTTATCTGTATTAAAACAACAATCAGATTAATTAACCCCATTGTCAGTTTAAACAATTTTTTTCATTAGGCCTATACACTTATAACTAAGAGTGAAATTCCCATCACATGTATAAAGATAAGATCAGAAAATAGTTGCCTCTAGCCATGGAAGGTTCAAAGATATAGGATCTTAAAATCACCACTTCATTACAGAATATCTATGGACAAGCTAATTCAGGCCAAAGACTTGATATTTGCTAGTTAGAATTTCTCTTTTCTTCAGTGATCTGAACAGATGGACTCATGCTATTGAGTAAAATATTGCAAAAAATTCAGCACAAACTTTCATTCAAAAAACCTCAGGGTGATAGTATTTACAGACTTGATTATTCACTATCACAGAACATTTGCACATGAGAAAGTGTTGCAAATCCTAGTGAGAATTTGAATTAATGGGAATGTTCTCAATGAAAGCATATTGGAGGTTTAGGAGTCATCCAGGCAAGAAGTAGAAACAGCACTTATTTTAATTCATTATTCATGATTAATCACTAACACATTCCCAAAGCAATAGGATGACCAATGTTAACAGGTAGCATGGTCCAGTTGTTACCAGTTTTGCCCGTTACTTTGGGCTACGCTCATTTATCAGGGTTACTCTTCTGGCAGGGGGGAGGGTTCTGTACTTCTATCAATGTACTATTTGTGTTTTCATATGGTTGCTCTACTTCTCCCTTCTGCAAGTTCCCGCGCAATGGAGCTATCCTGCAGGACCTGGGTTCCCCAGGGCTGGGTTCCTCCAGCCCCAGAATCAGATGAACACACACACATTAATAGAGCGCATCTGAGTGGACCAGGTCCATCAGCACTCCCAAGCTGACCCTTTATATGGCCCTGGACTCCGCAGGTTGGGTCAAGCAGCAGTTTCAAGCTGCCACTCTCCTATGCCACAGGTTCAGCATGTCCCTATCCCCACTTTCACATTACAATTGTTCTGGTAGTAACCCACTTGATGAGCAAACCCCACAGGATTTTTGGGTGCTACAGGGATCTTTAGCTTAGGTAAGAGGAGAGTTGCTGCAGAGCAAATGGGGAAGCCAAAAAACACAAAAGAGGGGGAGAGGGAGAGAAGCAACCAGTTTAACCATAAAAGTTATTTATTGCCAGGTAATAACCATACAACGAGAGAAAAACAGACAAAACAGTTACAATATTAAATCTAGCTTAAATTTGATTACAAAAGCCAGGTTTATAAAACTATACCTGATCACACAAGTCAGGGTTAGAAAGCTATACCTAGAGTAGAAAAAAAACAGAGAGAGTTGGGTTCTCACCACTCTGTGAAGCTTGAATCGAGGGTTCAGAGTGCTGGAGACAGGCAGAGCCCCCAGCATGATCAGTCAGGAGACAATGAAGTCCCAATAGAACAGATTCAGATTTTGGATCCAGGCATCAGAACACTTACTTGAGCATGAATAGGAGTACTTGTGTCACCTTAGAGACTAACAAATTTATTAGAGCATAAGCTTTCGTGAGCTACAGCTCACTTCATCGGATGCTGCTCTAATAAATTTGTTAGTCTCTAAGGTGCCACAAGTACTCCTTTTCTTTTTGCGAATACAGACTAACACGGCTGCTACTCTGAAACTTGAGCATGAGTAGGGGTTTTTTGTAGGGAACCAACAATAGTTCAAGGGAGAACACTAGATTTGTTTATGGGTAAACTGATGAATCAAAGGAGTATAGCAAAGTTCTTTTGTTCAGGCTAGACAATAGGAGCTGATCATTCCTGGCTATGGGCGGTGTTCCTTCGAGGGAGCTCACAATGCAATTAGGCAGCTTCAGTATTTTGGATACCAATAAAGGATTTATTACTAGAATTGGTCTGATAACTACTGAGATGGGTGTGTGCAGGCGTGGGTTCATTAACATCTGAAACAGAGATCACCCATCATGCAGTGCTTCCCTGCTTTTCTGGTCCCAGAGTTCAGTGCGGTTCTTACCTTGGAATCTCTGTTCTACATTCTGTATGCTAATAGAGATGCCTCCCTGTCCCATCTTCGATGCAAATGAGGCTAGGGGAGTTGCCTTAATCCTGTCACCCTTGTCCGGAGAGGTTTAGGTAGGTGTCCCACTGCCTTTTCATTGCCTTTTGTAAGTCTTTCTTCTGATCAGTTTTGGTTCAAGCAGAGGCTGGCGGGGGAGAGGGGGCGCATGTGTCCTTCGTGAGTCAGACAGGCTGGGTACTGCACCCTGGTTCCCTCAGAACACAGAGCTGACTGGTAACACAGTAGAGAGGGCACTGGATTAAGACTCATGAGAGTGGGATTCTAGCCCCAGCTCTGCTACTATGTGACCTTGGGCAAGTCATTTTCATCTCTGTTTTCCCTCCCAACTTTTGTCTCTCTTGTCTCATAAAATTATAAATTCTTTGGGGGCAGAGATGGTCCCTTTGTGTGTTTTGTACAGCACCTAGCACAATGAGGCCCTGATCTCAGTTGAGGCATCTGGGCATTGTTATATTATAAACAACAACAACGTAGGTCCTGAGCATCCATAAGCTAAAATATATTTGCATAAACCATTCATTGATAATTCCAAATAAAAACCAAATATGTAAAAATTAAAATCTGTTCACAGATAATTTATGAACAGAAAAGGGGACTTAAATATTTTAATAAATATATTGTTTGCTACATATTCATAGGTTTTAAGGCCAAACAGAACCAATGTGGTCATCTAGTCCAACCTGCTGCTCAAAACAGGACCAATCCTCAATTTTTAGCCCAGATCTCTAAATGGCCCCCTCAAGAATTGAACTCACAAGCCTGGGTTTAGCAGGCCAATGCTCAAACCACTGAGCTATCCCTTCCATCCTGTATCCTATATAGCTTTTGGGATCTGGGTCCGAGAGTTTAAGTGATTTTCTCAAAATCACACAGCAAGTCAGAAGCAGGACTAGAACTCAGATTTTCTGACACCAAAGCCAGGGCCCTATTTACTGGATCACATGGCCCTCTTGTATCGGGATACTCTGATAGCATCTGGCTGAAATGAAAGCCAAGCAGTCCAGCTCATGCATCTTTCTAGGAGAACTGTGTATCCTGGGACAGAGCATCCTGTATCACAGAGGCATATTGTTGACAATATTCCAAGACCAACTATGTCCCATGACCATCATCTGTCTGACTCTCTTGCTTCTGCCATTTGCTTCCCCTTTTCACAGGGGAATATGTTTATTTGTTTGTTTTTAAACAGGGCCTGAGTTTTCTCCTTCTCCTAATGTGTTTTATGCTTCGGGAAGTGGTCAAAATCACACATTGCTCTTGGATTTTGGGAGCCAGATTCTAATCTTATCTACAGCTGCATCAATCTAGAGTAATCTAATTAACATCCGTGGGACCCCTACAGATTTCCACAGTTGGGCCACATCAGAATCTGGCCCTTAACTTTCTGTGTTATGTTTCAGACACTTAAATAAGAGTCAGTAACTAAAATTTATTTTTAGTCACTTGACACAGATTAGAGCCTCTCCTTTTTATTACCTTGTATTTTTCCTTTAAGATTCAGTTTGGGGGTTCAGAGCACAAAAAAGCAGCATGTTCTCCTGTGGATTCTCTTCATTCCTTATATATTTATGTGTTTATCATCAATCCTTTCGGGTCTGTCAGACATGTGAGAATCTAGCAAATACATATTTTCTATAGTCTTTGTACATTGCAGTTGAATGACACATTGTCGCAGCACCGAGTATTCAGACCAACCACAGTACATGGGAAATGTTGTCAGCCTTGTCCATTGTTTTAAAATGTTTGCCAACATCTCCCTGCTCTGCACATTAAACGTCAGAAGCCCCAGTCAAACCTCAAAAGCAAACAAAGCTTTCCAAGGGCCTGATCAAACACCCATTTGTAGTCCGTGGAAAGACACCAATTGATTTGAACAGTCATTGACTCAGGCCCTACTTTTCCTGTGTCAACGAATTACAAGCATATCAGTTGCGCCAAGGTGCCAGCATTACACGTTGGTCAAACCACAAAGTTTGTGTGTTGGACACATTTTCACAGGTATCCATTCAAAGCTCAATTCCCAATTTACTACATTTGTTTAATAGTTTCATCCTAGCTGAGCTGAGAGTCAAGGAGGAGAACTGGGTGTTTCCCAGCTACAGCTGGACCAGTGCTGTGCACTGATATTTTCACCCAGGGGGTAACTGTGTGGTTCACTGTGTTGTGTGTTTAGCCAGTTCCATGTTTGCAGAGAAAGCTGAATATTTACATTTCACTCTGATCTTTATCTTTTGATCAGACACAAGAAAACTGATTTCTTTCTTCCATTCCTTTACTGCTGCCCTGAAAGAAGCACAGCTGAATACATGGCATAGATTTGGGGAAAGGGGAAGGTAAATTGTATTTTTGAGGGTATATGAGGTTGCACTGAAATAGATCACTCTGTTGAAATTTACAAAATAAATATCTCAGGGGCACTGAGTCTCTCATGACTCAAGTTATTCTTAGCTTTAGGTCACTTGGAAATGAAACTAAATGAAAATTATATGCTCATTTCCTATGGGAAACTGTATTGAAATGTCTGCAGTTATCATCCTGCTTCAGGAAGTGATAAAAGACTGCAAGTTTCATGGTATTTCTATAAGAAACAGTTTGGGTCATATTCTCCACTAGCTAGAGACTTCTGTAGTCATTTGCACTTGTGCGAAGTGGGTGTAAAACCATGCTTCTATTCTGATTTGGAAGCATTTTGCACAGGTGCAAGTGGCTACACAAGGCACAGCACAGCAGAGAATCAGGCTCTTTGTTTAACTGAATCAGTCACACTTAGGTGAGGGTCTAGCCAGTTCCAGTGCAATATTGCTCCTTTATGAACCTGAATAATGTCTCAACACCTACAACTCCCCCAGTGCTTAATTTGTAATGAAAGAGGTGCTGGGGCTCAAGCAATTTTTTTTACATTCATAACTGATGCAGCAAGCCCAGAGGTACCGGGGCTATGAACTGCCAAGCCTAGAGGTGCCGGGGCTAAGCCCTGGCAAGCCCTGGCACAAATTAAGCACTGAACTCTCCCTAGTTTTACAGGCTCTGAGCTAGTATCACCAAGGCTGTTTTGTGTCCTCTCTGGGTTGTGCTCATTATGAAGTCACTTAAGATTCTCAGATCTGAAATGAAAAATCAGGGCACCATATGGTTCTTACCTCTTTTTCTACTTCTTTGGCATAATTGTGTCATTCCATAGGAATAAAATGGAAATAATATTTATGATACATTTGAGGGCTAGATCACATGCCTCTCCTCCCCCCCGATTGTTTGTATTGGCAATACAAAAGGAGCTCATAACTACACCATCCCCAGAGAAGGACCCATAGTTCAGGGAGTCACAATTCCATCAACCCAGAGGTAGCAATTTGCTGTGTACGTATACCAGCAGCAAGCTATTACCCACCCCCCTTACACTGGTCATCTCAATTGACTAGTGAATTGGGGCAAGACTAAAGCTTTTCCCATTCCCCTGTGCCTGCTAGAGGAGGAATGAGTAACAGTCAGGGTGACCCAGCTGACCCCTGTGCACCCAGACTCAGGAGCAGGATATCCCATGCAGGGACATAAGGAAAATTAAGTACTGTCTTATGTCCCTGCACAAGGCCACTGTCCAAGGCACAATGTAGCCTAAATAATTATAGGACCCTGAGTGTTAGAAGCCAGAAGTTTGGTGGCTTGCCAGCACAAAGACACGGCAAGAACCCTTTTTGCTAAATTTAAATGACTGGCCCTGTAAGTTCTTCTCCTCAATCCACACTGTGGATCTCTTAGCTGAAGCACGGATCTGTACTACACACATGCCCTGAACTCCTTCCATGCATGAGACAGGAGTTCCCAGTCTTCAGTCATAGTGGGCCACTGAGGGGAAGTACAGGTGCAGTCTCGCTGAACTGTGACGCCATCTTTATTCATTATATTACTGTAGTGCCTGGAAGCTCCGGTCATTGACCGGGCCCCCTTGTGCTAGGGACTGTACAAACACAGAGCAAAAAGACTGTGCCAGCTCCAAAGAGCTGGTACAATAAATCTGACCGAGCATCTGATGAGCAAGCTCCCTTTCAAAAGGAGCTGAGTATGGCACAACCCTAAGCCTGTGGGAGGCGTGTTATCCTGTGGATAGGACCTTGGACTGGGAATCAAGAGACCTGGTTCTGGCATTGACCTCTGTGTGACCTTGGTAAGTCACTTCCCCTTGCTGTGCCATAATGTGTCTATACAGCAGCCAGCGTAATGGGGCGCTGATCTTATGTAGGTATATAATGGGAATCTTACAATCAGCAGGGTATCTCTGCAACAAAAGATGCTAGAAGCCATGGACTTGTTGTCATCAGGCGTGTGCAATGCCCATGTGTATCCAGGGATGTTTGGAATGCAGAAACGTTAGGCATGGATTGTGGGCTTCAGCCTCCACAGCATTATCTTGTGTCCTGTCTTTGTCAGGCCCTGATCCTTCTCCCAGTGAAATCAATCACAAAAGTCAGAGTTAGCCCCAGATCCTCAGAGGGATTGCGGTGCCTAACTCCCATTGATTTCAACAGAAAATCAATGGGTGTTAGATGCCTAAGTCCATTTGAGGAGCTGGGCCCCAGTCCTTCTAGTGCTCGGGAAGAAAGAATGTAACATTTGGCATCTACCTGTGCTTCTCTCCAGCCCACCCCTTCTCTCCCCGCTGGACTCAGTCCTGGTCTTTTCCATGCAGAGTGTGCACAAGCAAAACATTGCCATGCGATGATACACAGAGCAGAGGGTGGGCAGTTCTGACTTGCAACTCCTCCATTACGGCTGGCTGTGCTGAGTTCATCTGCATGTCAAGTACCCATCCTGTAACATGGTTTTGTAGCTGCAGATATGAACCCTCCCAGGAGAGACTAACCACTTCTGCTTCTGCAGTGTGCTAAAGTTGAACCTGGCCTTTTGAGATGAATGGCTAAGCAGTAAACAGAGGGCTAGCTTGTGACTTTAGACACTTCGTTGAGCAAGGGACAATACATAAACTGCCCCACTATAGGAGTAGCCCTGGGAGGCCTGGTGACTCAGAGATTCACCCCTGAGTCTCAGTTCCCTTCCATGCTTCCTCCTTGTTATAGGATGAGGGAAGGGAGCAATCATGCACTGCTGGCTTATATCTACAGTAAATTACAACACCCCCACATGGGTTGAGCTGGCCAGTGAAGGAGGCCAACGCTCATCCCACTCACTCTATGCTCACCTGCTCTGGACAGAGAGCAAGCAGGCATGTGGCCCTATGTACTCCTGAGTGCTGACTCACTTAAGCTGGCATGTGGTCTGAGTCACCATCTAGCCTTGAGTAAAGACCCTGCCATTCCAGTTTAATAGAGACCCCCAGACCCAGCCCTGAAACACTCTCAGACTGGGTCCAGCAAGTTTTTATCTGAGATTATTACATTAGTCAAGTCCTTTTTTTTTTTTTTTCTTTTCTTTTTCTTTCCTTTTGGAGCTGTGAAGTTCCAAGAGTCACTCACACCGGTAACTGAGTCAGAAGAAGCCCAGCAGTGTCTAGCCAGAGCATAGTTTCTACCTCACACATGGAAATTCCCAAAGCGCATCAGCTGCCATGACTGCAGCATTCTGTGTGGACAGGACCCACAGCATCACAGCTACACTACAATTAGCTCAGCAGCAGCCATAGGATAGGATAGGATACGTTGTTTTGACAATGTAAGAAAGCACTTAGAAAAAGCACTTAGTGTCATCTGATCAGGACCAGCCTTGTAGATGAGTGACCTGGGTGCTATGATTGGGGGGGACACTCTGGTCAATAGGCTTCAGAAGGGCCATGCCCACCCAGGAGGCAAGGAGGGGATAAAGGGGACTGCAGGGTAGGAGCCAGGCGCTCACACATGTCCCCTCTCCGTACTCCCAGCAGCATGACACCTGCAGCTCCGCTGCTCCTGCTCGGCTTGCTGAGCCATCACCCGCTGCTTGGGGAGCAGTACTTAATGGGCGCCAAGAAAGTTCACCCAGGACACCTGTCAGGGTTCCCTCCCCACTCTGAACTCTAGGGTACAGATGTGGGGACCTGCATGAAAAACCCCCTAATCTTATTTCTACCATCTTAGGTTAAAAACTTCCCCAAGGCACAAATCTCTATTTGTCCTTGGACTGAGGTGTGCTGCCACCCCCAAGTGATTTAACAAAGAACCAGGGAAAAGGACCATTTGGAGTTCCTCTTCCCTGAGCAATCCCCCCAAGCCCTTACACCCCCTTTCCTGGGGAGGCTTGAGAATAATATCCTAACTAATTGGTTACAAAATGATCAAAGACCCAAACCCCTGGGTCTTGGAACAATGGAAAATCAGTCAGGTTCTTAAAAGAAAGATCTTATTTAAAAAAAGAAAAGAAAAGAAAAGAAAGGTAAAAATCATCTCTGTAAAATCAGGATGAAAAATACTTTACAGGGTATTCAGATTCAAAACACAGAGGATTCCCCTCTGGGAAAAACCTTAAAGTTACAGAAAACAGGAATAAACCTCCCTCTTAACACAGGGAAAATTCACAAGCAAAACAAAGATAAACTAATCTGCCTTGCCTGCCTTACCTGCAATATTGGAGACTTGGATTAGGATGGGTTGGAGAAGATGGATTTCTGTCTGGCCCCTCTCAGTCCCAAGAGAGGACGGCCACAGAAACAAAGAACCCAAAACAAACCCTCTCTTCCCCCGCCCCAGATTTGAACGTATCTTTTGTCCTCATTGGTTCCTTTGGTCAGGTGCCGACCAGGTTATTTGAGCTTCTTAACCACTTACGGGTAAGGAGGAATTTTACGCTACCCTTATGGTTTTGACAGTATCATTTTCCCTAAGGCCGGTCCTGTGTATGGCACAGGAGCAGCGTATAACACCGCTGTAATAACCACTCATGGTCTTGGGTAAGGCCCTGGACAGGAACTCAAGAGATCTAGGCTCAGTTCCTTATTCTGCCAGACTTCCTGGGTCATCTTGAACAAGACACCAGGGTGCAGATTTTTGAGGGCTCAGCACCAAATCTGAAACTAGTTTTTTCAAAAGCGCTTGGCACCCAATACACTGAACTCTGCTGAAAATCTGGACATTTCATTTAGGTGTTTAATGGGGAGCAGAGCTCTGTTGAAAGCCTGGCGTCAATTGGAAGTGCCAAGTTCTTTTGAAAGCTAGCCTTTAAAAATCGCTCTGTGCCTGTTTCCCATCAGTACTTTTGAGATAATATCTTTCTCCTGCCCTTTATCTGTGTTTTCTATGTAGATTCTTCGAGTAGATCTTCAGGACAGGGGCTGTCTCTTCCTTTGTACAGTGCATAGCACGGGAGGCACTGACACCACTTGAGCCTTTTGGGCACTAGTGCAAAACAAATCAGTGATAATAATTAACTATAAGTTGAGTGATGGGAACTGCAGAAAGCTGCAAGGCAGGTGCTGATGAATTCTTGAGATACGCAGAGGATATTCCATACTCTGTAATATAAGCGATCGGCCATGCTTCTAGAATCATAGGACTGGAAGGGACCTCAAGAGGTCATCTAGTCCAGTCCCCTGTACTCATGGCAGGACTAAGTATTATCTAGACAATTCCTGACAGGTGTTTGTCTAACCTGCTCTTAAAAATCCCCAATGATGGAGATTCCACAACCTCCCTAGGCAATTTATTCCAGTGCTTAACCACCCTGACAGTAAGTTTTTCCTCCTGTCTAACCCAAACTTCCCTTGCTGCAATTTTAAGCCCATTGCTTCTTGCCCTAGCCTCCGAGGTTAAGAACAACAATTGTTCTCCCTCCTTCTTGTAACAACCTTTTATATACTTCAAATCTGTTATCATGTCCCCTCTCAGTCTTCTCTTTTCCAGACTAAACAAACCCAATTTTTTCAATCTTCCCTCATAAGTCATGTTTTCTAGACCTTTAATCATTTTTCAGAGTAGCAGCCGTGTTAGTCTGTATTCGCAAAAAGAAAAGGAGTACTTGTGGCACCTTAGAGACTAACAAATTTATTAGAGCATAAGCTTTCGTGAGTGAGCTGTAGCTCACGAAAGCTTATGCTCTAATAAATTTGTTAGTCTCTAAGGTGCCACAAGTACTCCTTTGCTTTTTAATCATTTTTGTTGCTCTTCTTTGGATTTTCTCCAGTTTGTCCACATCTTTCCCGAAATGTGGTGCCCAGAACTGGACACAATACTCCAGTTGAGGCCTAATCAGCGCGGAGTAGAGCGGAAGAATTACTTTGCATGTCTTGCTTAAAACACTCCTGCTAATGCATCCCAGAATGATGTTTGCTTTGTTTGCAAACAGTGTTACACTGCTGACTCATACTTAGCTTGTAATCCACTATGACCTCCAGATCCCTTTGCGCAGTACTCCTTCCTAGGCAGTCATTTCCCATTCTGTATGAATGTCCTCTTTGTTCCTCCTGCTTAAATGAGAAAATATGCACAAAGATTCTGTTGCAATAGGAATCGCTCTTCTTTTCTTTCCTGACACCTCCTCAGCATGAGAACATTGTTCCTCCACAGGACCTTCTGTGCCATACATGAGTCATATGATTATTTGACTCATGTCATACACTGATGGCCACAAAAAGAAGGCTGATTTTCACTTAGCCCCAATCAATTTACTGTCTGATCACAATTTTCACATAAAAAATGGTTTTACCCAATAAAACACCAGATAATTTTAAAAACACCAGTATTATTTGACTTTGTTCAGCAATCCAGATAACCATTGACATGAACAAGAATTCATGTGTATATGCTGCATATGTAACTATATATTAGGGATTTGTACAGATGCCATCACCATAACATCTGAGCTCCCCACAATCTAAAATGTAGTTATCCATATAACACCCCGTGAGGTGGGGAAGCTCTCTTAATCCCATTTTACAGGGAGAACTGAGGCACACAGAGACTAAGCAACTTGCCCATGGTAACACAGGACATTTGTGGCAGGGGGTGGGAATTGAACCTACATCTCCTGAGTACTGGGCTACTATCATAACAACTGGACCATCCTTCCTTTCCTGAGTGTTCATTTATAATCTATATACATCAATGTATATACTATAGATTAGCTCTAATGGAATCACTCATCAGGGCACCTGACCTTAGCTTGGCATACCTGAGGGATAGAGTGGAGACAGCAGAGATGGTATTACACCCTTTTTTGTCCCCTTGGGTTGTCAGGAGGCCAATGTAACCTCCAGTGTAAACTTAGAACAACCTCAGGACTGCTCTAAATTTACAAGAAACAGGAACAGTTCTGCTGTCTGAGGAGTTGCCAGAATGCTGTGAGTGTTCCAGCTATGCCCCTCCCACAGATCCCCTCCATTTCCCTTGTGATGAGGGATGAAGCAGGTGGTGTAAAAGCAGGCTTTGCACCTCCTTTATCTGGGGGAATCCACAGCTACTCATTTAGGGGATTTGGAATCCAGGGTCCTCTGCAACCCTAGCAAGACTAGGCATCAGCTGGGGGAGAGGGATGTAAAGACACAAGAACAGCCACCTTTTCTGAACACTTGTTTGCAGAAGTCTGAGTGTGATTAGGAAGTCTGACCCAGTTGTAGGCCTGTTCATTTACAATGAAACATGATGTATGCATGTAAAGCAGAGCCAAATTCATAAATATTCCAGGCTATTAGCCACTCCAGATGAGAAGCAAGGTCAGCCTTTGTTCTGATGAATGCATTAGCTTTGAAAGGGCAACCCTGTATGTGAAAAAGGATTGCTGTTTGTATCAGTTCCATCCCCAAAATGAGGGGGGGGGAAGGGTTACATTTTTCCCCAAATCACACACTAGGCCTAAGTACTGCACACACAAAGGGGTTCTGTTCAGTTGCCTTCATTTAAAACACTGACTCAATTTAGCAAAACTGGGCAAGAAATACAGTGACATGTTGATGGCTCAAAGTGCAGAATGTGCTGCTTCTGCTTCATCTCAGCAAACCGAGATGATGGGAACAGATAGCAATCTGAAAAAAGGGAGGCTGTTCCTTTATTTCAGATGATACTTTCTTCTTCTATCACCTTGGTTAAACTGGTTAAAGCCAACCATAGTCTGGCACAGATTTTTCATTGAAAACATTAGGTTTGGATCCAAGGCTTGTCCATACACCAATTGCTTTAACTACTCTGGTGTAGTTAAAGAGGTACAATCCTCGGTGTGGATGCAATTATACAGTCCAATTATACTTTCAGTAAAAAAGTGCTTTGCTGGATCAGAGTTGGGAGTGCTTAGAAATTTGCAGGATTGAGCCCTTGCAAAACGCTTTTCATGAAATATAATGCAGTTTACATTTGCCCATTTCTGCATCCCACAACATTTTGGGAAAGTTGTGTCACAAATATGGTATTTTGCCCGTAACCCTGTTTTTTTCACACCCCCAAACTACATAAATTATATCAACAAAAGTGATAGGGTAGACATGGCCCTAGTGACATCAAGGGTCTGGCTATGTGGAGATAGCCACTCTCAGGTTCCTGGGTTATCCTTCAACAAAAAAACAGACTCCAATGAGAGACTGCTGAATTGGAATTAATTTGCAAACTGGATACAATTAACTTAGGATTGAATAGAGACTGGGAGTGGATGAATCATTACATAAAGTAAAACTATTTCCCCATGTTATTTCTCCCCCCCCCCCACTGTTCCTCAGACGTTCTTGTTAACTGCTGGAAATGGCCCACCTTGATTATCACTACAGAAGGTTTTCCTCCTTCCCCCATCCTTCCTGCTGGTAATAGCTCATCTTAAGTGATCACTCTCCTTACAGTGTGTATGATAAAACCCATTGTTTCATGTTCTCTGTGTGTGTATATAAATCTCCCCACTGTATTTTCCACCGAATGCATCCGATGAAGTGAGCTGTAGCTCACGAAAGCTTATGCTCAAATAAATTTGTTAGTCTCTAAGGTGCCACAAGTACTCCTTTTCTTTTTTGCGACTACAAACTAACACGGTTGCTACTCTGAAACCTGTGGATATGATTGGAGCCTTAGTGTGACCATTTTGTAAAAACAGATCCAGTTTCAAATGTATCTGAAATTTGAAAGAGGAAGGCAGCTTAGGTGAAAATGATCATGAAGTGGTAGAGTGCATGATTCTAAGGAATGGTAGGAGGGAAAACAGCACAATAAAGATAATGTATTTCACCAAGTCAGACTTTAGCAAACTCAAGGAGTTGGTAAATAAGATCCCATGGAAAGCAAGTCTAAACAGTTCAAGAGAGCTGGCAGTTTTTCAAAGAGATGGGTAGTGCTGGGCAAGAAGGGTGACTGGCAGATGTGCATCCCCTCAGCAGCATTCATTAGCAGGGCCAGTGCTTAATTTGTAATGAAAGAGGTGCCAGGGCCCAACCAATTAAGTGCCGGGGCTCAAGCAATTTTTTTACATTCATAACTGATGCAGCAAGCCCAGAGGTGCTGGGGCTACGAACGGCCACAAATTAAGCACTGAGCAGGGCTCTTATGCAGGAACTAAAGATGCCATCCCAGGAATAGCAACACTGGAAATGCTGCCTGCCCTCTGGAGTGGCCTTTATTAGTACAAAATATCACAGTTTTCATCTTCTTGTGCCAGCGGTCATCAATATAGCCAAGGACTGATGACTATCACAACTGGCAAACCAGGTAAATATTAGCTTTTTGTCAGCTTTGCATAAATACAGCACGCGTCACTTTCCACCAGGCCGATTTCACAGAGCGTATCACCAATGCTACCACAAGGCGCTTTAAGTATTGCTTGAAAACTGAGTGCAAATATGGGCTCATAATCCTTGCCCCTGTGCTCTTTTCATACCAGAAGGATGGGACTGAATGGAGATGAAGCCAGGTGAGCATTGTCTATACTGGGAAAGGGCATCATGTTAGAAAAACATGTTAAATTGACCTATGTTGTTAAATAACACACTATAAAAACACACAGGCTGAAATTTTCATTGCTGCCTAGGAAATGTGGATGCTTAATTCCCATTAAAATTAATAGCTGAGTAACCAACTGAGGTGATTTTATACACAACCGTCCTGGTCTATGCCAAGTACTAAGTCATGTTTACATTGTGTTAATTAATGAGTTTTCTAAACCAATGGATTTTCCCAGGATAGGCTTGGTCTTTCATTACTAGGCTTATGCTTTCATAAACCTCTGGGGTGAAATCCTGGCCTGGGATAATGGGGCAAACTCTCATTTGAGTTCAATGAGACCAGGATTTCACCCCTAGTTTCAAACACAGGCTCTGGTTTCTTGGAGGGTCATTTAAGTGCAGATAAATGAATTGTCTGAAGCCAAAGAGTCACTGAATAATAAAGCTCAAACAGTGAATTATGAAAAAGAGAACAGGCAAGCCACAAAGCATGAGAACAAATGTATTAGCAGCGATGGGTGACCTTCAAAAGGATTAGAGTTCAGGTTTCTTTCAGATAAGCAGCCAAGAGTTTGGAGAATCCAATCTTGCCCCTATTTAACTCCGTGGAAGTTTTTCCATTGATTCCATTGCAGCAGAAGCAGAGCCTTGGTGCTTATTCAAACCCTATTAGTTTGTAAAATTGGGCTACCGATATTATGAGAACAAGATTTCAGGTCCCATGTTGGAACAGAGACAGTATCACTCTAGGGTCCAGATGTGGGGACCTGCATGAAAACACCCTAAGCTTATTTTTACCAGCTTAGGTTAAAACTTACCCAAGGTACAAACTATTTTCCTTTTTCCCTTGGACTTTATTGCTGCCACCACCAACAGATATATAACCAGGAAAGAGCCTGCTTGGAAACGTCTTTCCCCCAAAAATCCTCCCCAAACGCTACACCCCCTTTCCTGGGGAAGGCTTGATAAAAATCCTCACCGATTTGCATCAGTGAACACAGACCCAAACCTTTGGATCTTAAGAACAATGAAAAAGCAATCAGGTTCTTAAAAGAAAATTTTAATAGAAGAAAAAGTAAAAGAATCACCTCTGTAAAATCAGGATGGTAAATACCTTACAGGGTAATCAGATTCAAAACATAGAGAATCCCTCTAGGCAAAACCTTAAGTTACAAAAAGACACAAAAACAGGAATATACATTCCATTCAGTACAGCTTATTTTCGCAGCCATTTAAACAAAACAGAATCTAATGCATATCTAGCTAGATTACTTACTAAGTTCTAAGACTCCATTCCTGTTCTGTTCCCAGCAAAAGCATCACACAGACAGAAAGCCTTTGTTTCTTCCCCTCCCCCACCGTTTGAAAGTATCTTGTCTCCTCATTGGTCATTTTGGTCAGATGCCAGCAATGTTATCCTAGCTTCTTAACCCTTTACAGGTGAAAGGGTGTTTCCTCTGGCCAGGAGGGATTTTAAAGGTGTTTACCCTTCCCTTTATATTTATGACAGCATCCAATTGAAAAATATCATGTGACCTAGAAGCTAGTATTGCTAGCTGTGGTATGTCTTGAGTGGGGTTGCTCATGTGTAAGCATGGGAGAGTTTGGCCCATGTCATTTCATTCCATTTGCAAACATATGATGCAATCAGCAGTGATGTGTTTTGTGCTAGCAAACCAGGTTGTTTTGAATTCAAATCCTGTCCTCCAAAGTGCTTGCAACCCCTCACAATTTGGTGTCATCCTTAAATTTATTAGCCTGTTACTCCCCATTTGGTAGTCGTGCATTTGATTTTTCCTGCTTAAGTATAGTACTTTGCACTCATCATGATTGAATTTCATCTTGTTGATTTCAAAGCAGTTCTCTAATTTGTCAAGGTTGTTTTGAATTCAAATCCTGTCCTCCAAAGGTTGCTAGGTTGACAGCAAACCATAAATAACTAAAAGAAAAGGAGTACCCGTGGCACCTTAGAGACTAACAAATTTATTAGAGCATAAGCTTTCGTGAGCTACAGCTCACTTCATCGGATGCATCCGATGAAGTGAGCTGTAGCTCACGAAAGCTTATGCTCTAATAAATTTGTTAGTCTCTAAGGTGCCACGGGTACTCCTTTTCTTTTTGCGAATACAGACTAACACGGCTGCTACTCTGAAACCATAAATAACTACTCTTTGAGTATGGTCTTTCAACTAGTTGTGCACCCACTTTACACTCATTTCATTCATCATGATTGAATTTCATCTTGTTGATTTCAAAGCAGTTCTCTAATTTGTCAAGGTTGATTTGAATTCAAATCCTGTCCTCCAAAGGTTGCTAGGTTGACAGCAAACCATAAATAACTACTCTTTGAGTATGGTCTTTCAACTAGTTGTGCACCCACTTTACACTCAGCAGGGAGAGAGGGAGAGGTGCTGATCAGCGGGGCTGCCGGTGGGTGGGAGGTGCTGGGAGTGTGTGTTGGGGAGGGAGAGAGAAGCTGTTGGGGGGTTGCTGACATATTACTGTGGCTCTTTGGCAATGTACATTGGAAAATTCTGGCTCCTTCTCAGGTTCAGGTTGGCCACCCGTGGCATAGAATCATAGAAATATAGGGTTGGAAGGGATCTCAAGAGGTCAAGTTCAGTCCCCTCTGTGGAGGTAGGACCAAGTAAACCTAAACCACCCCAACAGGTGGTTTTCTAAGCTGTTCTTAGAAACTGTCAATGCTGGCGATTCCACAGCTTCGTTTGGAAGCCAATTCCAGAATTTAACTACCCTTCTAGTTAGAAAGCTTTTCCTAATGTAAAATCTAAATCTTTGTTGCTGCAGATTAAGCCCATTACTTCTTGTTCTTCCTTCAGTGGAGCTGGAGAACAGTTGATCACCATCATCTTTATAACAGCCCTTAACATATTTGAAGATTTTTATCAGGTCCCCACTACAGTCCACTTTTCTCAAGACTAAATATGTCCAATTTTAACTTTTTCCTGTAGGTCAAGTTTTCTAAAGCTTTTATAATTATTGTTTTCTCCTCTGGACTCTCGCTAATTTATCCACATCATCCTGATGTGTGGCACCCAGAACTGGACACAGTACTCCAGCAAAAGCCTCACCACTGCCGTGTAGAGTGTTTTACATATGACAATCCTGTTGTCACCCCAGATTGATATTACCCCTTTTTTTTTTTGCAAGTGCTTCACATTATTGACTCATATTCAGTTTATGAACCACTATTACCCCAAGAGCCTTTTCATCAGCACTACCAATTAGCCTGTTACTCCCCATTTGGTAGTCGTGCATTTGATTTTTCCTGCTTAAGTATAGTACTTTGCACTCATCATGATTGAATTTCATCTTGTTGATTTCAAAGCAGTTCTCTAATTTGTCAAGGTTGTTTTGAATTCAAATCCTGTCCTCCAAAGTGCTTGCAACCCCTCACAATTTGGTGTCATTCTTAAATTTTATAAGCCTATTCTCTGCTCCGTTATCCAAGGAGCCACATATTAACTTCTGAAGAGCCACATGTGGCTCCAGAGCCACAGGTTGGCCACCCCTCTTCTATGCTATTATTGAATGAACAATGCAGGACAGAAGTCAACTGCATAGTCATTCTAATTTGATCAACACTGAGAAAACAATAACAAAGGTATGGGAAGTAAACTGATTATGAGTGCTTCATAAACCTAGTGAATTGTGTTTGACAATGAAATGCAGAAATGAAAAACAAAAAAATGCACACAAGATCTACACCCTTCTATAGAGTCTTGTGCAGACTAATCGAGGCATAGGTGGAGATGAAAATATGACCCTGTACTCTTTTTGGGTGTAAAATAATAATAAGAAAGGCAAATGCTAAATAAAATTACAGAGGAGCCCAGAGCTCAAATAGTACATTTGCGTGTAAAAAGGAAACAACTTTTCCCCATCCTATTCACTCACTCTCTCTCCCTTTCTCATGCACACAGTACTTTATTTCAATAAATTAACATGGAAACCTGTGTTCTTTCCAGTTCCTCCTTCTATTTCACTTCAGTGGGACAGATTTTTGTAAGGTAATGGCCAAGGCTGTTGCAAAGAGACACAGCTCAACTTCATAATTGTCATAGTCCTTACGTCTTTTTCCATTGCCTGCTATTGGTGAGCCTTGCCCTTCATTTCTACATGACAGAGGTCCTCTCACAGCCCAGAAATTCTTCTGCATGGTGTCACTTTTCCTCTCATTCCTAACTGATGCACTGAGCTAACTGGTGTGCAATGTGCACCTCAAATCCCAGATGGGAAGCAGCGTTGCCAATATGAACTTTAGAGTAGGATGTGTGAATTAAGAGCAGCTGAGCAGGAAGCCAGGTGAGTCCCTGTTACAGCTCAGAGAAGCTCCAGATACACCACTTTATTCAAGGGCTCCAAAACAGCTAGGCCTCCCCTTGCCCCCTACTTCAGCGATTCCTAAACCCCAGGAAAATCCCCAAGAAGAGAAGAATAAGAGATCAAACAAAGGAGAATAAACATACTGAAGTATGAAATATCTGGGATTTGTCTTTCTTCAGCCACTGAAGCAGCCAATACCTGAGGACATAAAGCACTTCTATTTCCTGGGTAACAGTTAGCCCTTTAAAAATGAAGCTTAAAACCTATTCATTTCAGAAAAACATTCTTGGGGGCCCATCAGTTTCTTTTGGTGGGGTGTCTATGTTTATTGCATTGGGGTAGGCAAGGAAAGAACCACAGCAATTAAAAGGATTAATTTTTTAAAAATAACAATAGAACTGTGAAGGTTAAGAGCTGTTCCTAAGAGATGCAGTCTCTTTCTCCCCTATTCCCTCCCCACCAAGAACTAAAGTTCTCCCCTCCCACCCTCAAAAAACCCTTGTGTTTTACAAGCAAATAGTGACATCAACATCTCATAGGTCCACTTTTGCTAGTCAAGTTTTACAGATTTCCCAAAGTTGCATATTTATCCTGTAATCATCGCGTGACCTAAATCAAGTGTCAGAAGGCTTGGCTATCCCCAGCCCACAGCAATGGTATTACTGTTCAGGCATTGCAAAACAGCTTCATCCTGACTTTCAGTTCAGCTTTTATCCCTCTCCAAAGTCTGTTGGGTGATGTCACTGGCAGATTCGCTGAATAGAATAAAATGCTCATCAGCTCTTAGCCTGTGGCTAACAATGCTATTCACTGAGTGAGTCAGCCCCTCCATATCTCCACCGGTGAAAGGAGACAAAAGTCCTGATCCCCTGTGGCAAGCAGAAAAGGGCCATGCATACCCTTTCCTTCTTTTTCCCCCATCTTCCCCCCTTTGATGATGATAATAATGTTTAGAAGGTAAATGAATCCTTATTCCTATTTTACAGATGGAGAAACTGTGGCACTGAAGTAACTTGCCAAAGGTCATACAACAGGCCAGTGGCAGAATTGGCCTAAAATCCTAATCCATTGATCTACTCCAGGGTGGCCAACCTGAGCCTGAGAAGGAGCCAGAATTTACCAATGTACATTGCCAAAGAGCCACAGTAATACATCAGCAGCCCCGCCGATCAGCGCCTTCCCGATCAGGTGGGAAGGGATGGAGTGGGGGCAGGGCCTGTGGCAGAGCCAGGGGTTGAAAAGTGAGCACCCCCCAGCACATTGGAAAGTTGGCACCGGTAGCTCTAGCCCCAGAGTCGGTGCCTGTACAAGGAGCCGCATATAAACTTCTGATGAGCCGCATGTGACTCCGGAGCCACAGGTTGGCCACTCCTGTCCTACTCACTGGGCCTCACAGCATCTATTTAGCCTACTCCGATCTTCCCCAACTTCCCCCTCACCTCCTTTTTCCTCTCCTCCATAACCCCGCTCCAGCAACAGAATAAAGGACTTGGGCTCCAGGCCCCACAGTCAGAGAGAGCCCGATAGAAGAGAGAGTCAGTGCCAGGGTAGTGGGTAAGCACACAGATACAAGCCAGCTCCTCTCTGATGTGGGCAGTTTCACCTGGGCGGAAAATGAACTGAGCAGGCAGAGAAGAACAGATCATTGCAGTGGTCCCCTGTCACTAGGCTCCCATTCAGTAGTAGACCCAGGTTTAGGTCCTTCACCTTCAAGGCTCTCAATATGCTCAGGAGCAACTACTGGGGATCGCGTCTCCCTCTGCTCTATGTGATCAACAAGAATACTAGTATTGATGGCACAGAGATGAGCTTCCTGAGCAGGGGACAAGGTCTCTCCTCTTCAGTAGGATTCTCTGCTGCATGTCAAGCTGTGCTCAGGTTGTCTCCCCTCCTTCAGCTCAGAAGCAAGACACGACCCTTTCTCCCAATGGAGGCAATACACTGATCAGTACCAAAACTGCACCGGGGAAAAGGAGAGGCTTTATTCTAGACACCACTGCCAGAGGTGCACTAGACAACTGCATGGGACACGCAAAGAGGACTAGAAGAAATCCATCCTCCCGGCTTTGGCTCTTATGTTGTGTTTGCTTCCTAAAACATTGGGCATGTTGGGTTGTAAGTGAGGTGACATCTCTAGAGAGAAGCTAACAGCCAGAATTATCCTGGCTATGGCCAGGGAGGCAGAGACACTGGCTCCCCAGCTCGCACTCTGTGCACGCTACAAGTTCCACATCATTTTCTGCCACCTGTGGATAAGGTTTCCCCATCCTCCCTCACCCACCTCCCCTCCTCTTCCACCATCTCCCTTCCCCTTCATCAACTCTCCTCCTTCCCCCATCTCCCTTCACCCTCATGCACCCTCCCCTCCTCTTCCACATCTCCCTTCCCACCCTCTCCACCATCTCCCTTCCCCTTCACCCACCTGCCCCATCCCTTCCACCATCTCCCTGCACCCTCCCCTACTGTCCCCCTCACCCACCCACCCTTCCACCATCTCCTTTCCCCATCCCCCTCCCTCCCCATCTCCCTTCCCCCTCCTCTCCTCTTCCACCATCTCCCTTCCCCTTCATCAACTCTCCTCCTTCCCTCATCTCCCTTCACCCTCACCTACTTCCCCTCCTCTTCCACCATCTCCCTTCCCCTTCACCCCCGCCCCACCCCTTCCACCATCTCCCTGCACCCTCCCCTCCTCTTCCACCGTCCCCCTCACCCACCCTTCCACCATGTCCCTTCCCCATCCCCATCCCTTCCCTCCCTTCCACCATGTCCCTTCACCCTCATCCACCCTCCCTTCTCTTCCACCATCTCCCTTCACCCTCACCCTCCCTTCCCCTTCATCCACCCTCCTCCTTCCCCCATCTCCCTTCCCCATCCCTTCCCCCATCCACCCTCCTCTTCCCCCATCTCCCTTCCCCATCACCCTCCCTCCCCTTCCCTTCCTCTTCTAGCACCTCCCTTCCCCGTCACCCCCCATCCCAGATACGGGCCAGGGGGGTGGGGGCCGAGGTCTCTCCTCCCCCTGCTGCAGCGCCCCGCAGGGCAGGGAACGGCTGCCCCGGGGCTGCTGGGGAGCCGCGGCCCAGGCTGGGCGGTGCCTGGGACCCGGCGCTCCCTGCACACGAGTCTCCGGAGCTGCCCGGGCAGCAGGGACCCGCCCAGCGCGGGGCCGGATCGGCCGGGCGGGGTGCGGCTCCTCCACGTGGGACGCTGGCCAGTGGCTGCCTGTCCGGACCTGCCCCGCGCCCGCCGGCGGCTCCCTCCCGGGCACGCACTGGAAGCGGGGAGAGGCTGATCTTTGCTGCCTCGCCTGCCAGCAGCAGCTGCCTGTGAAGGAGAGAAAAACAAGCGCAGGAAGAGCTGAGTAAGACCGTCCTCTCTTTCCCACTGACCCTGGGGGGGCTGCTGCGGGAGACAGGGGGCGGCAAGAAAGTGTCACCGGTGGCTTTTGATTTCTCAAGAGCTCGGGGCTGCGGAATCGTTTCTGGGCAGAGGCAGGCGAGCTCCGCACGCGTTCGGTAGAGAACAGGGTCCCCTGCAGCAAAGCCCGCTGCGTTCAGCTGGAGGAATTTGTTTTCCCTTTAAAAGAATTGTGAAAGATCTGATTGTCTCCGACTCCGCTATGCAAAGAATTTCAGCGTGGAGGGTAACAAAATCTGGGCTGGCTCATCCACCTTAATTCACGGCGGTGCCCCCCCCCCAAAAAAAAGAAAAAGGAAAAAAATCGGATTGAGGGCTAGTCTGTACCTTCAGTCCTAGGCTGCTTTTTAGCAGAAATATGGGAAGAAAAAACAGTATTTTTAGACTTGTGTATGGCAGGGGTGTTTTTGTAGGTATGTTTTGTAAAATGTTACTATATAGAAGGCCAGATTCTGACACCCTACTCTTACTCTGCTGGGGTCCCATTGATTTCAGGTTAAAATCTCAGCATCTGCCCCTTACAAATGCCTTCATTAGCTGTGATGGGCTATAGTGTAATTACATGTTTTAAAATATGATCATAATTTACTTAGAATAACAGTTAAATTGACCTATAAACTGACTGATATGCTCTCTCTGAAAGATGCAGTCCTTCTGGATGAGGGAAAAAAAAGGAGTACTTGTGGCACCTTAAAGACTAACAAATTTATTTGAGCATAAGCTTTTGTGAGCTACAGCTCACTTAATCGGATTCATCTGTAGCTCACGAAAGCTTAAGTGAGCTGTAGCTCAAGAAAGCTTATGCTCAAATAAATTTGTTAGTCTCTAAGGTGCCACAAGTACTCCTTTTCTTTTTGCGAGTACAGACTAACACGGTTGCTACTCTTAAACCTTCTGGGTGAGGCATATTGGTGGTGAAGTCTGGGGAAGTTTCTACTTCTGCTTCCTGTGCTAGATCTAGAGACATACCACATCAACTATATGCTTTTAAAAATTGCTTTTGAAGGAAAGGTTCCAGAGTAGCAGCCGTGTTAGTCTGTATTCGCAAAAAGAAAAGGAGTACTTGTGGCACCTTAGAGACTAACAAATTTATTAGAGCATAAGCTTTCGTGAGCTACAGATGAATCCGATGAAGTGAGCTGTACCTCACGAAAGCTTATGCTCTAATAAATTTGTTAGTCTCTAAGGTGCCATGAGTACTTTTTTTTTTTTTTTTTTTTTTGAAGGAAAGTATCCTGTCTGGCATTTTTCAGCAAGACTTCCCCATATCTTACCCCACCCATTCCTGAGTGCACACAGGTGCACACACCCACTGCCATTTCTCAGAGAGCATTTTCACTGACATCCTAGCAATGCTGTGAAGGGATAACTTCATCAGCGCATCAACAACCTCAGATGAGTTCCAGAGCCATGAGGAAAACCTAGGAGCTCTTCTGGCATCCTGGCCATAGTCTCAGACAGGAGAAACTCTCCAAATCCCGCCCGAGGTTCTAATTCCCAGCACTGTACCCATTTTATGAGACACATAGTTCTTGCCACGGATTCCTTGGACTCAGCGTACATACATGCCAAATGATCTGATGTCGCAACTCCTCTGGGTGGGCAAACCCCAATCTGAGAAGCATATCAAACCAAATATTTTGTAGCTTGCACCGCACTGAGGGGTCAGACTGTTGGCCAAATTCAAGCCTGGTGTAAAGGAACTGAACTGAAGTGAGTAGAGTTACACTAAGGATGAATTTAGCCTACTGCATTTGCCTGGACTTTAACTTCTGTTTCTCAATAGTCAGACTCAACCCTATTTGATCCTTGACTTGATTTTCCATTATGCAGAGGGAATGTAGGTGCTGTCAAATAAGACCTAGAAACATATGGTATGCAGAAATTTATCAAAATATCTGAAAAGTTATTTCTGTCTTGTAATAAATGGATAGTTCTATCAGACTCTCATCAAAGGATCTCACTTTACAAATGTTAATTTTAAAGTCTCGCATGACCATTGTGTATAGGATAATAGATGAAGGATTTCTCCCACTGCTATATAATAGAGCCCTGTCTGCAGGAGAAGATGGAAGCTGTTGATGTAAAAAGAAAACGGTACAGAGTTTAGGCATAGAACTACACAATGGATCACATCAGGAATAAACAACTTATCCAGTTAAAGTTGGCCTGATGTTTTAGGAGGCAGAATGTAATTATCTGAGCTGCCGTTCAAGTCTGGGACCATGCTAGGGGGGAAAGTCCCAGAGCCCAACCTCCAGCCTGAGCCCAAATATCTACAGTGCAATTTTATAGCCCTGCAGATCAAGCCCCCCCCCATCCCCACCCACACCAGCCTAAGTTAGCTGACATGGGCCAGCCACAGGTGATTTATTGCAGTGTTGACATACCACAGAGCCCTAGGAATTATCCATGCTTTTTTACATTTATGATCTTGTTACTTTTTACTTGATTGAGTAAAAATGTTAAATGTATTGTAAATTCTAGCTGTAGTCTTACAATGTGATTTAACACTATTCTGACTTTGCCATGGCAAGGAGCTCACTACTTAACTCTTAAAACATTATCAAAGTATTTTCCTAGTCATTTTCACAGCACACTTTATTAGGAGTCTCTGATTCCCAGCTAGAACCAGAACTCAGGTTTATTTACCTGTTTTATGGAATCACATACATACAACAGATTATTATAGGGATGCTTATAAGTGCTGTGCTCCCAACATTGACTTTATCTTATAAGGTGAACAAATGAACACTGAAAGCACAAAGTACAACATGGATTTTGCAAACATTTATCTTTTTAAGATACTTGGGAGGCACTCATATACTACCGTGTAAAGGGCCATGCAAATACTTACATAAAACGATTAGATCAAATCAATAAGGCTGAGATTTAGACTATCATCCTTGATTATAGTTTTTAGCTGGCATTGTTTCTGTTAGTTCTGCTGTGGATTTGGTTTCAGAGTAGCAGCCGTGTTAGTCTGTATTCGCAAAAAGAAAAGGAGTACTTGTGGCACCTTAGAGACTAACAAATTTATTAGAGCATAAGCTTTCGTGAGCTACAGCTCACTTCATCGGATGGATTTGGGCGTGGGCTCTGACGCAATGTTCTAGTAGTTGTTCCAGTTTAGGAGCGTGCTGGAAGAATACTAAGGAAGGAACAATTAAAAGAATCTTGCAAAAGAAATGAACCAAATAGTTCTGTGCCTTAGCCAAGCAACTAAACTTTCTAATCAGAGGCAGGGCACTGTCTGTTTTCCCTGGGAAAGTGACTGCTGTATAACAGACAAATTTTGTAATTGCTTCCAGATGTCGACAGCTTGGATGAGTAGCCAATTTTATGGAACTGAATGTGAAAATAAGTACAAAGAGGGTGTATGTATTCATGTACTGTTGAGCCATAGCGTATGCATATAAAGAGTTATTGCAGTTGAAAGTAACTAGTTTTATAAATGTGACAGCTGAATATTGGTTGTGATTTGTCAGCATAGTCTTTTATTCCCACAGAAAGTTTAAAGTCAGAGGGGTCTTTGTTGATTAGCAGTACAATAACTTTTCCATTTGACATAATGATCAATATTGTTTCCAAGTTCAGCTATTTCCAACAGCCTGGCACCTTACCTGACATTTCAAAATGTTTCAAAATAATGAAGTCAGAAATAAATGAAAACATGGGATTTCATGATATACTTAAAGTGACCTTAGAAAAGCTGTGAATGAATAAAGGGCCTGACAAATAAAATCAATGGAATTATACTGGGCAGGAATTGGACCCAAATGATAAAATCCTGGCTCCATTGAAGTCAAATGGAGTTTTGTCATTGACTTCAGTGGGATCAGGATTTCATCCAAAATGTTAAAACCACCTTAAAAGTGAGAGCTGCCTTCAAAAGAGACATTAGACTAGGAATAATCTAGTTTAACAACAAGCAGCTGTAGATCTGTCAGATTTTGGAGTTGAAAGGGTCCCAAGTATGGTTCTGCTCACTATGGTTATAGTTATGGCAGTTGTCACCAGGTGGTGCTGTTAAACATCATCTCCCAAGTTCTTCCTCTTAGTGCAGTACTTGAGCACATTTTTAGACTGGGAAGACATGCTCATGGTGGTGTTAGTTTGGGGGTTTTATATATGAGGTTCTGTGCCAGGAGATGGAGAGTTTATTCTCTGCCTTGGTGTCCAATTAGAGTCATAGGCCTGGTCTACACTTAAAAGTTAGGTCAAAATAGGTATGGTGCTTTGGGGTGTGAAAAATTAACACCATTGAGTGCTGTCATTAAGCCAACCTACTCCCTGGCGGAGGCACGGTTAGGTCTATGGAAGAATTCTTCTGTCAACCTAGCTACTTCCGCTCAGGGAGGTGGAGTTCCTGCATTGACTGAAAAATTCCTTCTATCGCTGTAGAAAGAGACTACAGTAAGGTGCTACAGCGGTATACTTGCAGCATTGTAGCTGTGTGGCTGTAGCACCCATGATGTAGACATGGCCATGGAGTTTAAGGCCAGAAAGGATCACAAGACCACCTACTCTGACCTCCTGTACATCACAGACACTTAAGGCCCACTCATTCACCCTTGTACTGAGCCCAATAACCTGGATTAGACTCGAGTCCGTTCTTCAGGTAGAATTGCTCCCTGAGAAACTGGGCATTGGTGTTGGGATGAGATTCCTGAAAGAGAGGAATACAAGAAGGGAAAGTCTGATATATGTGTAAATAAAGCAGTTACAGTTACACTTAGAAGATATCCAGATGTCACTTCATTGATTTTCTCCTTCACTGGGAAGCCAACCTGAAAGGCCTTAGACATCTGCTACTGCCTAGCAAAGAGACAATGCTGTTATCAGAACAGGAGACTGGGGTCAGGAGAAGGGGCAACAATAAGTACCTCAAAGCATCTGAGCTCCACAGTGGTTTTGCTCACTTTAGTGTCTCTGGCTTGGAAAGCTGAACCATGTTTTAGTGAGCCAGGACATCAAAGCCCAAGGATAGAAGTCACGAGAGGAGAGTTGGGCAGAATGCAGTCCAGCTCCATTCCGTGCAATGCAGGATGCTCGATATACTGAGCAAGACTGTCCCCAGCCCTTGCACAGGTCACAGTGGGTAAGAAGGGATGGAAGTAGACTTCCTTCCTTGGTAGAACCTGTGGCCAGAGTAGCACAGGAACTAATCCCTTCCTGTACTGCCAGGAATATATGCCACTTCCAAAGGGCCAGGGAGGAGGTGGGGCCATCATACCCCCCTCTTTGTACTAACCTTCCTAGCACACTAGCAGAACAAGTGGCATCTTCCTAAAGGATGTTCACCAAGGTGAGCCCATGCCTGCTTGAAGCACATTCCTTCGCTGAGCTTCTGCGTCTACGTGCAGCCTTGTGTCTCTGCACCGTTACCAATACAAAGCTGTGCAGAGACGCCCCAACCTTCACAGCTGTCCAACAAAATGAATGAAGATGACATCGTTTTTAACTTAGCTGAGCCAGGTCTGTTTGTCTTGATATAGCTGGGACGTAACTTCATTACAGTCCAATCACTGGCAATTAAACTACATTATTTTTAACAAGGCAGCTCTCTCTGTGCTTCTTATTCCACATTGGTTTTATCTATCTGCAAGCTGTCTTCTGCTTATCCGTTTGGATGGCATTCTCTTCTGTTAAGTCATGCACATCCAGCCCAAAAAGGGATGTGTTGTATTTTCTTTCGAAGATGTTTGCACCATCCGTTCTTAGGGCCTCCAGATGGAAGCACAGGCTTATCTAATACAAGGTAGCTTAGTTTTGTAAATAGATTTTCTTCTATAGTTCAACACCCAAGGGCCTAATTTTCCATTGCCTTTGTGTGGTCGTGCACAGCAGCAATAAAAAGCCACCATTCTGAGGCCTTGTGTACACACCAACTTGCCCCTGTTTAATTCAACTGGATTAGTTAAACTGGTGCAAATCCCTGTGTGGACACTCTTATTTCAGGTTAAGAGTGTTTTATTTCAGTTCAGTTTAAACATCTTCATAATCAATTTAAGGTAAACCACAAAAATTCTGGATTACAGCAAAATTAGTGTCCACACAGCTTTTGCACTGGTTTAATTAAATTAATTTAAGATCATACCTTAAGTTGAATCAGTGCACCACTGTGTAAAGACAAACCCTGATTGGGTAGCATTTTACACCCGTTTTTCACAGGTGTAAATGACTACAGAAGGTGCAGGGCATTGGAGAATCAGGATTCTTTCCCTACCAGATCCAGACCAAAATTTTATCTTCCAGAAGGCCAGGATACGCCCAGATACTTTGCCTTGCATCTGCTTCCCAGATCACTACTTCATCTCTGTGAACTGTTATCTACTTGGTTCCACCCCCTGCCACTCCCAGTAAATTATGAGAAGCTATTTTGCTTTCAGTTGTCAGTAGCTTTCTCTCCTGTAAGCATGGCTCTCCCGTTCTCCAATGGCATGGAGAATCATTTAAGTTTCAGCCATAGCTAGAATGTAGACATAGTGGGAATAAAAAGCTTGTTGGGAGAAAGAAAAGTAGATTGCAATATTTATACAGGATATTAGTGATTCACACTAAGATATTGTGAAGCAAACATTGACTTGCCTTGTTCGTGTGAGCTAATGCACTGAATCAAACCTTCCCCGTGGCTAAACTGCAGGAATAAAGACACCTAATGTTATAGACTAGAAATAGCTAAATCTTTCTCTCCATTTTAATTAGTGAAGTGTGGCTTTTAGCTCATTCAGTTTCAGTTTCTATAAGTAGCAAGGTTGAATTACTCAATTTCTCTCTATTACATTGATTTCCTAAGGGCCAAAACCTGATCCCACTGAACAACAGGACTCCAAACTGCAGAACATAATGTCCAGTATTTGTGAGCTGTTTAGTGTTTATCCACCTCTGAAGAGCACTTGCTGCTTTTGAAAGCCTGGGGACAAATTCTACTCTTCTCCAATTTTACTATTATTCCTATCTAGATATTGGAGTTACATTGGATTTACACTACTGTAACTGAATGCTAAATGTGCCCCACGAGGTCTATAAAGGTATGTTTACACTGCAGTTAGACACCCATGGCTGGCCAGTGCCAGCTGACTCGGGCTTCCGGGCTCAGGCTGAAAGGTTACTTAATTGTGGTGTAGACTGTTGGGATGCAGCCTGGGTTCTGGGATCCTCCCACCTTGCAGGGTCCTAGATCCTGGGCTCCAGCGATTAAACAACCCCGTAACCCAAGCCCCACTAGCCTGAGTCAGCTGGCACGGGCCAGCCACGGGTGTTCAATTGCAGTGCAGACATACTCTAAGACAGTGGTTCTCAACCAGGGATCCGGGACCCCCTAGGGGACCTTGAGCAAGTTTCAGGAGGCCTCCACGCAGGGCCAGCATTAGACTTGCTGAGGCCCAGAGCAGAAAGCCAAAGCCCCACCACATGGGGCTGAAGCCCAAGTCCCTGAGCCCTGCCACCTGGGGCTGAAGCTGAAGTCTGACCAATGTAGCTTTGTGGGGGCCCCTGTGGCATGGGGCCCCAGGCAATTGCCCTGCTTGCTACCTCTTAATGCCAGCCCTGGCTTTTACATGCAATAACCCAGTTGCTATGGTACAGGTGGGCCATGGAGTTTTTATAGCATGTTGGGGGGGCCTCAGAAGACAAAGGTTGAGAATCCCTGCCCTAACAGCGTGAAAGGAGCTCTATCACTTGGCCAAATTGCTTAAACTTTCTCAGATTGGTTAGGAAGTATGCAAGCCCCAAACTGTTGTTCTGGGTGCACTCATAAGAAAGCATTGGAACAATTCATATGTGTAGAGCTGGACTGCTTTAATAAAAAATGTCATTATATTTATTCATTTAAAGATATTGGACAAGTCTAGTGTCTTCTATATATTAGGCCAGGCAGTGAGAGACAGCTCCTAAGCTGGTGTAAAGTGGTACAGCTTCTTAAACTTCAGTGGAGCTTTGCTTGTTTACAACAGCTGAGGCTCTGGCCAAGGTAACTTAACCCACTTTTCTGTTTATTTGGAAAGACAGAGTAAAATAAAACTTAATGCCAACAAACTGTTTATGAAGTTCTTGAGATCCTTGTATGGAAAGCATTATGGAAGAGCAAGACATTATTACTACTAATGGAAACACACCGTATATAACTTTAAACAATATTTATAGCAAAGGCGTTTTGCTACAAGCAGAAACATAAATATTACTCATAAAACAATTTGCTTTCAATCTACCCTGTATATCACTTCAATTACAAGACATTGACTAGATTTGAAAATAAAAGGTTTGAGAAACACAATTCTAGGCCCCCAAAACTGATGTCTGAAATAATTGATACCTCATTGATACAAATTCTGGAGCAGAGCAATGGAAAGATTAAAATTGGCCAAGATGTTTTAGAATTACAGAACTGCAACATGAATAAGTTTTTTAAACTGGCTTCAAACTTTTCTATAAAAAGAAAAGGAGGACTTGTGGCACCTTAGAGACTAACAAATTTATTTGAGCATAAGCTTTCGTGAGCTACAGCTCACTTCATCGAAAGCTTATGCTCAAATAAATTTGTTAGTCTCTAAGGTGCCACAAGTACTCCTTTTCTTTTTGTGAATACAGACTAACACGGCTGCTACTCTGAAACTTTTCTATATGGCTCTAGAGCAGTGGTTCCCAAACTTGTTCCGCCACTTGTGCAGAGAAAGCCCCTGGTGGGCCGGGCCGGTTTGTTTACCTGCCGCGTCCATAGGTTCGGCCGATTGCAGCTCCCAGTGGCCACGGTTCGCTGCTCCGCGAACCGCGGTCACTGGGAGCCGCAATCGGCCGAACCTGCGGCCGCAGCTTTCAGCAGCTCCCATTGGCCTGGAGCAGCGAACCACGGCCACTGGGAGCCGCAATCGGCCAAACCTATGGACACGGCAGGTAAACAAACCGTCCCGGCCCACCAAGGGCTTTCCCTGCACAAGTGACGGAACAAGTTTGGGAACCACTGCTCTAGAGAAAGTAATTGGATTAAATTTAAAAGCATTTCTGGAGGGGATTAGTTTCTAAAGCACACTAAGCCCCTTTTCTACTTTATACAATAAATGATTTTAAACAGCTCAGATGCTTAACTTTTAAAATTAGTGATTGAGTATGCTCAGTAGCAATTCCTCATGTTTATTGGAAGCTTTGTTTGCATACAAAGTACAATAGAGAGGCACAGCCACAGATTGTAAGGTGGGGGAGGTAAAAACTTTTATTGGACCAACTTCTGCTGACAAAAAAGAAAAGCTTTTGAGCTTACACAGAGCTGTTCTTCAGGTCTGTGGAAGCTCAATATCTTGTCTCTTTCGTCAGCAGAAGTTGGTCCAATAACAGATATTACCTCACCCACCTTGTTTCCCCAGTATCCTGGGACCAACCCGGCTACAACCCGGCTGCAAGCAATAAATTGTGTGGAAGAGAGAAAGGATCCAGTAACTTCAAAGAGTGGGTGTGTTCTGGAAATCCCAGCTAAGGTTAGTTTTGTTAGAATAGGGTGTGTGTACATATCGGGGGTGTGAAATTAGGCCGCTTGCTGTGTACGATAACCAACCAACCTGGTTCAATATAATGCCCATAAATATTCATTCAAATTGTGAGTGGCTCTTTGGTTGAGCCCTGTTTTTGCCTCATTCATTTGTGAACATCCATACAAATATTTTTTGTTCTCATGGATGTTTGGGAAGTGGCTATTCTATGTATGAATGTTCGTCTTCTTGTGTGAATATCCATCTTGTATTTGTGCACAGGACTGGTCCAAAAGTTTTGAATTAAACATTTTCCATCGAAAAATGCAGTTTCATTAACATCAAAACTTTCTGCTTGAGAAGATCAATTTTGGTGGAATTTTCTGTTGGTAAAATCAAAATGAATCTCTATCTTCCATGAGGCACAGCAGCAGTTCAGGCACAGGGAGAAACTTAGGTGCATCATGGGAGATGTAGTCCAGCCAAGAGTAGGGCCCATAGAGAAGAAGGTATATAGGAGGGGCCTAGAACTACATCTCCCATAAGGCACCATGGTGGCTGAGGCAGACTGAGAAATAAGTGTCAACCTAACTCAAAATGAAACATTTCAATATTTCTGAATCAAATTTTTTCTGAACAATGTTTTGATATTTAGACCTGTCATCCAGATTCAGGATGAAAACAAATGTCAAAATATCCCAATTTCCTGCAAGACAGAAATTTTATTTTATATTAGCTTTATATTCTTTATCCTCCACCTGCCATTCACTGTGTTTGAGAAGTTTCAGGCTTCCAGTCAGGGGGCAAGAATAATACCATGTGATTTAGGTTTCAAATCACACACCAAAAGCAGTATGAAAAACAAAGTGAACGGTCTGTAAACAACCCGTAGCCTGAAAATTTTTCCACCAGACTCTTTGGTGAATACTCATGCCCACGTTAGCAAGAAAGCTGGATTGGCTTGCAAACAAGTTGTAAACACAACGAAGGGATACCTTGGATAATTTATTCACAGTAAATAATTTGGCCAGCTCTAACAGAAAAACCCATTTTGTTACGCCAAAGTAACATTATTATTAATTGTTCATGTTACAGCAGCACCCAGAATGCCCTAGCAGGATCAGGGGCCCATTTTGTTAGGTTCTATATAAACACATAGTAAGACAAGAAAGTGAAAGTGTGGGACTCTTACTGAATGGGGGAGGCAACCTAGTGACAGGTGACGTGGAAAAAGCTGACATACTCGGTGCTTTTATTGCTTCAGTCTTCACAGACAATGTCACCTCCCAGACTGCTGCACTGGGCAGCACAGTATGGGGAGGAGGAGAGCAGCGGTGGTGAAAGAACAGGTTAAGGACTCTTTAGAAAAGCTGGACATGCACAAGTCCATGGGACCGGATACAATATATCCAACAGTGCTGAGGGAGTTGGCTGATGTGATTCCAGAGCCATTGGCCATTATCTTTGAAAACTCGTTGGTGATCGGGGGAGGTCCTGGACGATTGGAAAAAGGCAAATATAGTGCCCATCTTTAAAAAAGGGAAGAAGGAGAATCCGGGGAACTACAGACCGGTCAGTCTTAACTCAGTCACTGGAAAAATCATGGAGCAGGTCCTCAAGGAATCCATTTTGAAGCTCTTGGACACGAGGAAGGTGATCAGGAACAGTCAAGATGGATTCACCAAGGGCAAGTCATGGCTGACAAACCTGATTGCCTTCTATGATGAGAAAACTGGCTCCTATGATGAGATAACTGTATATGGGGAAAGTGGTGGACGGGATATACCTTGACTTTAGCAAAGATTTTGTTATGGACTCCCACAGTATTCTTGCCAGCAAGTTAAAGTATGGATTGGATGAATGGACTATAAGATGGATAGAAATCTGGTTCAATGGGTAGTTATCAACGGCTCGATGTCTTGTTAGCAGCCAGTATCAAGTGTAGTGCCCCAGGGGTCAATCCTGGGGCCGGTTTTGTTCAACAACTTCATTAATGATTTGGATGATGGGATGGATTGCACCCTCAGCAAGTTTGGAGATGACACTAAAATGGGGGGAGAGGTAAATATGTTGAAGGGTAGGGATAGGGTTCAGAGTGACCTAGACAAATTGGAGGATTGGGCACAACAAAAAAATCTGATGAGGTTCAGCAGGGACAATTGAAGAGTCCTACACATAGGACGGAAGAATCCCATTCACTGCTACAGGCTGGGGACCGACTGGCTAAGTGAGAGTTCTCAGAAAAGGACCTGCGGATTACAGTGGATGAGAAGCTGGATATGAGTCAACAGTTTGTCCTTGTAGTTAAGAAGGCTAACAGCATATTGGGGTGCATTAGTAGGAATGTTGCCAGCAGATCGAGGGAAGTGATTATTCCCCTCTATTTGGCACTGGCAAGGCCACATCTGGAGGCCACATCTGCATCCAGTTTTGGGCCCCCCACTACAGAAAGGATGTGAACAAATAGGAGAGAGTCCAGTGGAGGGCAATGAAAATGATTAGGGGGTTGGGGCACATGACTTATGAGGAGAGGCTGAGGGAACTGGGCTTATTTAGTCTGCAGAAGAGAAGAGTGAAGGGGGATTTGATAGCAGCCTTCAACTACCTGAAGGGGGATTCCAAAGAGGATGGAGTTCAGCTGTTCTCAGTGGTGGCAGATGACAGAACAAGGAGCAATGGTCTCAAGTTGCAGTGGGGGAAATCTAGGTTGGATATTAGGAAAAACTATTTCACTAGGAGGGTGGTGAAGCACTGGAATGGGTTACCTAGGGAGGTGGTGGAATCTCATCCTTAGAGGTTTTTAAGGCCTGGCTTGACAAAGCCCTGGCTGGGATGATTTAGATGGGATTGGTTCTGCTTTGAGCAGGGGGTTGGACAAGATGACCTCCTGAGGTCTCTTTCAACCCTAATCTTCTCTGATTCTAAGATCCTTCACCTAAAGAGCTTACAATCTGTGGCTTTGGTCTTGGAAAGATGTACACACGTGCTTAGAGTTAAAGAATGTAAAAAGTCTTTGCAGGATCATGGCCTAATTTTAGGACACAATAAAAGCATGTTACAAACATTAGGCAGGAAGGTGGGTAGGAGGATGAGTGTAACAGAAATACAATCAAAGGGTTAATTAGGCAAGTAATATGTACAGTTTGATGGCTCAAAAATCTCATTATTTATATATGATAATAAAAGCTGGTTGAAATTTCTGAATATATTTATGAATTTTTTATTGATATTTCAAATTTTGATGAAATAAAGACTGAAAAATCATTGTAGAAATGTACACAAACATTTTTATGCTGTTTTGACCAGCTCTTTCTTTCTCTCCTTATAGGAGGAGCCAATAGCTCCATCTAAAGTTAAGCTTGCCTCACACTTTCAGTTATAAGACCTAATTTTCAGTTGTTTATAACTTTGCAAAGCTTCAACTATTCAGGCTGAAATTTTCCATGCCGGGTGTCTGCCTCAGGCTGTACTTTTTTTAAGGTTAAGTAAAAGTGATTCAATTCCTTCCAAGATTAGGGGGAAATCCATTGTTTTGCCCATGTTAAAAGAATTGTATAGCTGTTTCTTTGAGAAGCTTTAGCCCCTTCATGGGTTTGAGCAGAGGCTTGAAATCTGGCAGGACTATTGCTTGGTGCCAAGCATGTGCCTTTTATAGATCCCAGGAAAAGGGACCAAATTTGGCCAAGCTATAAGCCTTTGCAAATCTCAGATTGCACACGCTCATTAGACACTAGTTAGAGCTTCGAAGCTTAGATCTCTGGAGATTCAGTCTGCACTGAGCATTCACCAACCTAGGGCTGCAGGACCAAGCAGGACTTCCCTTGCAATTTGCACCTCCCAGTTGCTGTGGTGTTGGGCACTGGAACTGTAAGCAGAGAGACTGCTTTTCCTGTGCTCACAATAACTCCCATGCTGGGCCCAGACTATGTGGTGGAGGAAGAATAGCATGACTCAGATGCAGAGGGAAAAGACCTGGACCATAAGGAGTGATGAGAAGCTAAGATCAGATGAGGAACTGAGATAGGGAAAGACTGGAACTGGCTGGACATGGAGACTGGACCTGGGAGTTGAGGGTGAAGGGGACTGAGATCTGAGGAGGAACCTGAAGGAAGGGACTTGAAGGCCAGGAGACTGGTACAAGGAGGACAGACCGGGATGAGTTGCCCAGAGATGGAAAGTAGGACAGAGCACTGGGTGAGAGGAAGACTGGGACTCAAATGGGCAGCCCAGAGTGGGAGACAGACTGGCTAGGCAAGGAGAATGGGACAAGGAGCCCAGGGGTCGGGGAAGTGACAGGAGTAGGACAAGGATAGGCCAGAGGTGGCAGGGGCAGAAGGATCTGTGACCACTAGCGAATAATCTCTTCCCGAACCTAGGGTGACCAGATGTCCCAATTTCATAGGGATATTTGAGGCTTTTTTTATATGGGTTGCTGTTACCACCCACCCCATCCCAATTTTTCACACTTGCTATCTGTCACCCTACCTGGAATAGAACCCAAGACTGCTGAGCTCAATGGTTCCTCTGCTGTCAGCACATGCCTATGAAATGCCAGAATTAAGGTTGCCTGTGCATTGTGATACAGTCTTTAATTACATGATCACATACCTTTTTTCCAGAAGTTCCCTGCCTCATTTAGTGCACAGGGTGGACATGCCTGGGGATGAATCAGGATTGTGCAATGAAGGAGGCTGTGGTCTGTAGGACCCCGTCTCGTTTCTTGGAGTAGTTGGAAAGTGTGTAGTGAGTGAGAAAGGGGACTGAAAGAACAGAAAAGAGGATGGCCTCATGGTTTATTTAAGCAGTTGAATGCTGTCCTGCAGAATTAGATTCTGTCACTACCTCAGCCACTCCTGTGTAATGCTGGGCAGCTCACTTGAAACAAACTTTTCACAGGTAGCCACTAATAGCATGTTCTTCATTTCCTGGGTACCTAACTTGAGACTCCAGGGGTCTGATGTACAGAAGTGCCTAGTCCTCACAATTGCAACTGAAGTCAGTGGAAGCTGTTTTTTGAACATTTAAAGTGCCTTATAATGCTAAGTACTTTGAAAAATCAGGACTGAGGCTTCTCAAATTGGGCACAGAAAATTTTGGATGTAACATATATGTATTCAGAATAAATAAATAATAAATATCAGTACTACCCCACTGGTTCTCTGTATTGGCATTAGTAGTTGGCATAAGCACATCTGTTTGAAAATAATTTGTAAATGTTTCCCATCTATATTAGTATTACTGTGTTCATCACTCAATATGACAGGTTTCAGAGTAGCAGCCGTGTTAGTCTGTATTCGCAAAAAGAAAAGGAGTACTTGTGGCACCTTAGAGACTAACAAATTTATTAGATGCTGTTTTTTATTTTGTAATCTCCGTTCCAAGCTGAACAAAGCCCAAAGTGTTGCGCTGAAGCAGAAGATCCTTCTGTACAGCTGCATGTACCCTCCTGAAAATAGGATGTCTTATCTCACTATGTTTTCCTAGTTAAAAAAAATGCTGATATTTTTAACTATGTATCACATTTAAAGAAGACATTAAATAGAAAACCTCTGCCAAGAAGCAGGCACGTTCTGGCAGCAGTAAAGCCACTGCAGCTAGTCCTAATTATCCATCAGATAAAGAATTTTCCCAATTTGTTCTTATAACGTTCCATACATACAGAGTATATTTTATGCAAAGGTGGTAGGAGAAATAGTTGTGAGGAGGAGAGGGCTGTAGTGTTACCAAGGTACAAACACATCCAGAGGTCGGAATCTCCTTGCTTTCCATGGTTTTCATCTCCAAGGGAACTAGGGAAGTGAAAGTAGGTAGAGAGATTCAGGAGGTGGCACAGAAAAGAATTGGCTTTCAGCCCTATGTGTTCCTCCTTGAGGCTTCCTATTCCTTATGTGTTCAGAATGCATTGTTAAGACTATGGTTATGTCATGAAGGTTGCGGGAAGTCATGGAATTCGTCACTTCCAGAGACCTCTGTGACATTGGGTCCCGCAGCAGCCCAGCCACCGGATCCTCCCCCAGCTCCCAGGGGACCCAAGAGCTTTCCAGTTGCCACGGGCAGCAGGTGCTTTCCCCGCAGCTCCTATCTGCCGCAGGGGGATCCTGGAGCTCCCCAGCCACTGTGGGCGGCAGGCTCCCCCGCCAGCTCCCGCGGGCGGTGGGCCATCCCCCCAGCTCCCAACCACTTGGCAAGGTCGAGGAAGGGGCTGTAGCTCTCAGCTGCTGCATCAGTGGGGCAGGGTGCTGTACCGCATTTTGTCAGGGATGTTTTTAGTAAAAGTCTGAGACAGGTCACGGCATCCGTAAATTTTTGCCCATGACATATCCCTGACTTTTACTAAAAAATATTGATGACAAAATCATAGCCTTATGCATTGTTCATAAATGAAGAAACAAACCAGACTGATTTTAGATAGCCAGATATCAAACCTAGAAAATACTTCATCTTCACTATTGCCTCATAGGCCATTCCCCATCTATCACCCAACCAACTACTCTAAGGAGTTTCCTGCCTTTTTGCCAAGTAGGTACTGTGCCAAGAAAACCATGTTCCTTCCCTTCTTTGCAGTTAGCAGGAGTTATACCCCCTCAGTTTCCTCTCCATGCACATTTGGAGAGAGGACACTTAATTTAAATAGCTCCTCTTGTACCACGGCTGGCCCTGATTGCTGAGGCATTGGTTCAGTGCTCAGTCAGAGGGAAGACCTGACCATCTCCTGAAGCGCCAAGATTACTTCTTGCAACACCCTACAGCTTTTCCCTAGAACTCTCTTAAACAAGTACTGACTCAGTCTGACCTGGCTTCCAGCTTAAGAGACAATGATTAACATTCCTGTGCCATTACTAAAGACTGGGTAGCTTACCACAGAGAGGGTTATGGAGATATATATTGTAACTCTCTGGTGCTAGTCTGTTCCAGTATTTCACAGCAAGTCAGTCTTCTGCCTAGATCACCCAAACAGAACACTGCTGTTGCATTTGCCGAGTTATTGGCCTGGGCCAGCTGGAAATGTGTTGTGCATCTAGTTTCTAAAATTCTTAACACTCAACCTACAAGAGCAATCTGAACCACTTGGATGGTGCTGATTAGTCACATAAATCTACAGTTGCAAGACGACACTGATTGCTAGAATTCAGAATAATCCAATTTTTAAAGGCAAAATTGGCTTATTTATATTTAAATAGTTTATTTCATTTCATGTATCCATTGTGTAACCAGAGAATACAGTAAATTATGGAGGCAGCAGTGAAGATGCCATAGTTCAGTGGTTCTCAAAGCCGGTCCGCCACTTGTTCAGGGAAAACCCCTGATGGGCTGGGCCGGTTTGTTTACCTTCCGCGTCCGCAGGTTTGGCCGATCATGGCTCCCACTGGCCATGGTTCGCCGCTCCAGGCCAATGGGGGCTGTGGGAAGGGCGGCCAGCACATCCTTCGGCCCATGCCACTTTCTGCAGCCCCCATTGCCTGGAGTGGCGAACCGCGGCCAGTGGGAGCCGCGATCAGCCGAACCTGCAGAAGGTAAACAAACCGGCCCGGCCCACCAGGGGCTTTCCCTGAACAAGCAGCGGACCGGCTTTGAAAATCACTGCCATAGTTAAGGATGCACTGGGCTTTTTGCTTAAAGCAAGATTAAAATCTCTCCAGTTCACACAGCAGTGAATGAATTCAAATTACCAAAACTTACCATAATTATTGCTCAGAGAAAGTACATTTTCTGCAAGAGATTTTGGAAAAAATATTTGCTAATTATTCCTGAGACAACAATTAGAAATGAGTCACTCTTGAAATTTAGCCTTGATCATCTCACATTTTTGGCTAAACAACCTCAAGCTCAAAAACTTCACACACACACACAGACACAGGTCCATCCTCATCATCATACATTGGAAGAGACATCTGTAGCAGGCAAATTTGCCTGACAAACAGTTTGAGCAGCTTGCAATCAGGCCTGGTCTACACCTAAAACTTAGATTGACTTATTTATGTAACTTAAGGCTGTGAAAAGTTCATGTCTGAGCACTGTACTTAGGTTGACCTAACCCCTGGAGTAGGCAAAAGAATTCTTCTGTCGATCCAGCTGCTGCCTCTTGAAGAGGTGGATTAACAACATCAACAGAAAATCTCCTTTCCATCAATGTAGGAAGTGTCTACATTACAGTGCTATAGACTGACTATGGGAGAACTGAAAGCACTAGGGCAGGGGTGGCGAACCTGAGCCTGAGAAGGAGTCAGAATTGACCAATGTATATTGCCAAAGAGCCACAGTAATATGTCAGCAGCCTCTCATCAGCTCCCCCACACATACACTCCCAGTACCTCATGCACACCGGCAGCCCGGCTGATCAGTGCCTCCCCCCTCCCTTCCTGCACCTCCCGATCAGCTGTTTCATGGCATGCAGAAGGCTGGGGGGGGGGAGGTAAAGGAGCGAAGGCACCGCAGGCTCAGGGGAGGGGATGGGAAGCGGTGGAGTGGGGGCAGGGCCTGTGGCAGAGCCAGGGGTTGAGCAGTGAGCACCCCCTGGCACAGTGGAAAGTTGGCACCTATAGCTCCAGCCCCGGAGTTGGTGCCTGTACAACGAGCCGCATATTAACCTATGAAGAGCTGCATGTGGCTCCGAAGCCGCAGGTTGGCCACCCCTGTACTAGGGGTATGTCTACATGTATGTCTATACTACAAGCCGTACTGTGGCACAGCTAGACCACTGTAGTGATGCAGTGTCGACACGTACTATTGCAACAGCAGGGCTTTTCCATCACTGTAGTAAATCCACCTGCTGGAGAGGCGGTAACTAGCGCGATGGAAGAATTCTTCCATCGACCTAGCTGCATCTACAGTGGAGGTTAGGTTGACCTAACTGCATCACACAGGGTGCTGCTTCCAGCCCAGCTACCTCATTCGCAGGGTCAGGGTGTGGATGGAGTTCTACGCAACCAGTGGAGTTGGAGAACCAAGGCAGCAGCAATTTAATGTTGAGCTGAGGTTTTCTTCAGCAGCCGGAACATGTCATAGAATTTACCAGTAGGAGTGGGCCCCTTTGTAAGCAATGTTAATCTTGATGAGGTCATGGCTTCAGTGTGATTTTGAGCAACGGGATCAGTGCACTGTGGGAGACTATTGCCTATCATTCTGACCAGTATTGTCTCATTGATGCCTGGTACGCTCTTATCTGTCTAGATCTATCTGTTGTCTCTGGCCTTGTACTTGGACTGGAAGCCCCTTGGGCAAGGACTGTCTTTTTGTTGTATTTGTACAGCTCTCAGCACAGTGGAGTCCTGGTCCATGACAAGTGATCCTAGCCACTAAAAGAATACAAATAAATAATAAAATAATAATTATTATTATGTTGTGGAGCTAAGGCTTGCATAAGTTCAGGTAGCTATTATGATGCAAGACCTGTAAATTGAATTTGGTCTGTATTTTAATGTTGTCTCAACTGGTGATCTCTTTGACGACTGTTATTAGTATTTTTTTTGTATTGCACTAGTGCCTCGGGGACACAGTGAAGAATCATGGCCCCATTGTGCTAGGCTATAAACACAGAAAAACAGTGCCTGCCCCAAAGAGCTTGGAAACCATGTATAAAACAAGAGACGAGAGGTGGATACAACAGACAGATGGCATAGCAATGAGATGACTATGATCAGTTCAATAAGCAGTGATCACAGCACACCAGCTGCCTCACCCGTATTGAGATTTTTGTCAGCATCACAGCAAAGGTGAGTTTTAGAGGGAAATTTAATTGAGGACATTAGGTGGCTTTGACTGTTAGGCCTTGTCTACACTAGAAAGGGGTTGCTGGTATAGCTATGCCAGTTTTGCTATATCTCCAAACCCTCCTATGGAGACATACCTTATACTGTCAGAAGGGTTTGTTTGCCAGTATAGCTTATACCTGTTCTCTGAACAATAAGACTTTTTTTTTTTTTACAAGTATAACTGCATCTACAGCCAGGCGTTTGCTGCCACAGCTATGTCAGTTGGGGTGTGATTTTTCCAATCCCTTAATTGACAAAGCTATGCAGCAAAGCTTTGAAGTGTCGACCAGGCCTTAGTGACTGTGCTGATAGGAAGTTCACTAGGGCAACTGTGATACATGGGGGGCAGAGGGGAAGTAGCTCCCTTTGATGGACAACCAGCCAGGCAGTTAGCTGTAAAATCCCTCTTGGTAGCTGTTCTCTACTTGCTTTACCTGTAAAGGGTATAAAACTCCCCCAGGTAAAGAAAAAAAAAGTGGGCACCTGACCAAAAGAGCCAATGGGAAGGCAAGAACTTTTTAAAATTGGGAAAGAAACTTTCCCTTTGTCTATTGTTCTCTGGGCTGCAGGGACATGAAGCAGGAATGCTGTGTAAGGTTTGAACCAGGTATGAAAAGGTATCTTCCATACCTAGAAGAAATAATTTGGATAGGGAATGTTTAGACAGACACAATCAGGTTTACTTCTTATTTTGGCTTTTGGATCTCCTCTATGCTAACCGCTGATGCTTTTGTTTGCTTGTAACCTTTAAGCTGAACCCCCAAGAAAGCTAGTTTTGGTGCTTAATTTTTGGAATTGCTCTTTTAAAATCTAGCAAAAGCCTAAATTCCAGATGTATTTTCTTCCTTTTTGTTTTTAATAAAATTTACCTTTTTTAAGAACAGGATTGGATTTTTAGTGTCCTAAGAGGTTTGTTGTTTGATTAGCTGGTAGCACAGCTAATTTCCTTTGTTTTCTTTCTCAGTTCTTCCCCAGGGGGAGGAATTCCCAAGTGTTCCTTCCTGGATCCAAGGGTGGGTTTTTTTGTTGTTGTTGTTTTTTTGCATTTGGGTGGTGGCAGCGTTTACCAAGCCAAGGTCAGAGAAAAGCTGTAACCTTGGGAGTTTAATAAAAGCCTAGAATGGCACATATTAATTTTTAGAATCCTTGCAGGCCCCCACCTTCTGCACTTGAAGTGCCAGAGTGGGGATTTAGCCTTCACAGCAACTTTAACTCCAAGCTAACTAAGGTCATGTCTAGGCTACAGCTGCTACAGTGGCATAACTACAGTACTACAGCTGTGCCATTGTAGTGTAGATGTTTCCTACATTGACAGAAGTAGTTTTTCTATCACTGTAGTTATTCCATCTCTCTGAGGAACAGTACCTGGATTGATGGAAGAATTCCTCTATCAACCTAGCCATGTCTATATCAGAGGCTAGGTCGATCTAACTATGTCAGGGGTGTGAACTAGGTCAAACTAATTTTTAAGTGTAGACCAGAGTGGAAATTCCCCTGTTTCTTTTAAACAGGCAATACATAATACAAGTAAAAAAGGGATTGGGGTGTAAAGTCTGCAGATGAGAAGATTTTGCTACTTTTCCATCACAGATTAAAATAATGTTAAAAATGGAAGTTGCTTGAAACTGCCATCATAGACTCATCACAGCAGACAGAGCATGGTCAGTGTACTCACAGCCAGCAGCCATACCAGCAGTGTTGGAGACACCTGGAAGGAATGTGTCTGACTGATGAGCCACAGGCTTGGTGTCAATTTTTTAACTCCTGCCCCGTCCCCTCCATGTCCCTTCATTGGCAATGTGATCCTGTGCAGGGAGAGAGAAATTCCAATCCATCCAGTGGCAGTATGTCAGCAGCCAAAGAGCTTTTGGATTAATTTGTTCCCCTCTGTGCATGAACACAAATGGTTTTGGCACGATCACACCAGTTCAGGATTAAACTGAGGTCTCCTGGCAGTTGATATCCCTTTAAATGTCTTCTTGCAGCAGTGAGGGATGGAATTTGAAACATCAATATCCTTTTCCATGTCTTTTTTTTGTCAACATAATCTACTGTGAAACTAATTCTGCTTTAAGAATCGGCTCAGCAGCCGACATTGTCAGGATTTGTGGATTACACCTCTGGAAGGAGCCTAACATAAAACGAAAATGCATTTACTGATGTGAAATCCATCAGGGATTAACATTTCTCCTCTGTTATATAAATAAAGCCCCAGACTGTTTCCTACAGCAGGATGGAATGCTTTGCAAAGTCATTTCCCTGTACAGTGAATTATAAGGGTGAAACTGCTAATCTTAGAAAGTGCCTGGGCCAAATTCAACTCTGATTAAAATAAGATGAATTTAGCCTAAAGGGCCAGCTCCTCAGCCAGTGTAAATTGGTGTGTTTCTATTGAGACTTGAATTCATTTTATATCAGCTGAGGATTTGGTCCTTCATGGAATATGAGACAGATGTTTGCAGTACGAGATCAGCAGAATTTATATTATGCTCTAATTTCTGACTTTTATCATTCAGTGGTATGGGTTAAATAGGGGCACAGAGGGGAATAGCACTCAAACTACAATCACAGTCCATAGCCCCAGAGTAGCTGGAGGCTTCTGCTACACTGTTCAGTCAGTAGTGAAACAGTTAGTGTTAATTCCAGTGGCACCTTAAAGACTAACAGATTTATTTGGGCATAAGCTTTCGTGGGTAAATAACCCATGAAGAAGTGTTTTTTTACGCACAAAAGCTTATGAAGTGTTAACTTTTAAATAATCATTAGGCTTTAGTTAACACCTTGCAGTGAAATCACAGAATCATAGGGTTGGAAGGACCTCAGGAGGTCATCTAGTCCAACCCCCTGCTCAACGCAGGACCAATCCCCAATTTTTTTTTCCCCAGATCCCTAAATGGCCCCTCAAGTATTGAACTCACAACCCTGGATTTAGGAGGCCAATGCTCAAAACACTGAGCTATCCCTCCCCCCCCAAAGAAAAAAGTAAGAAACTTTTCAGTAATAGTGTGCTGTGACACATTTGTATTTTTATGTTTGAAATGAATGGGTGCATTCCATACCTTTAAGAGCTATTGTTCCAGACTACCTCCAGCTACACCTGCTCACATTTGGGAGGGTTTTGTCCGCAGCCACAAGGGGCTAGAAACTTTTTCTTTCAAAATTAGACATTAATTTCTGCAGAAACTGATTGGACTACAAAACAGATATGAGCATACGTTCAATGCATTCCAGCTCAGTCTGACTCCCATGTGTACAGAAATAACTGTAGGATTCCAATATTCATGTACCTGGCTAATATGCTCATTGTCTAAATGCTGGATATGTTTACATGATGTTTCTAGCTGCAGACTCCAGAGAAAGTGTCATAGTCAGCCATCATCATCACTATAATACTCTGCACATAGATTCATAGATACTAAGTTCAGAAGGGACCATTCTGATCATCTAGTCCGACCTCCTGCACGACACAGGCCACAGAATCTCACCCACCCTCTCCTGCAAAAAACCTCTCACCTATGTCTGAGCTATTGAAGTCCTCAAATCGTGGTTTAAAGACTTCAAGGAGCAGAGAATCCTCCAGCAAGTGACCCGTGCCCCATGCTACAGAGGAAGGCGAAAAACCTCCAGGGCCTCTTCCAATCTGCCCTGGAGGAAAATTCCTTCCTGACCGCAAATATGGCGATCAGCTGAACCCTGAGCATATGGGCAAGATTCACCAACCAGATACTACAGAAAATTCTTTCCTGGGTAACTCAGATCCCACATCATCTAACATCCCATCACTGGTCATTAGGCCTATTTACCATGAATATTTAAAGATCAATTAATTACCAAAATCATGTTATCCCATCATACCATCTCCTCCATAAACTTATCGAGTTTAATCTTAAAGCCAGATAGATCTTTTGCCCCCCCCACTGCTTTCCTTGGAAGGCTATTCCAAAACTTCAGTCCTCTGATGGTTAGAAACCTTCATCTAATTTCAAGTCTAAACTTCCCAGTGACCAGTTTATATCCATTTATTCTTGTGTCCACATTGGTACTGAGCTTAAATAATTCCTCTCCCTTTCCGGTATTTATCCCTCTGATATATTTATAGAGAGCAATCATATCTCTCCTCAACCTTCTTTTAGTTAGGCTAAACAAACCAAGCTCCTTGAGTCTCCTTTCATAAGACAAGTTTTCCATTCCTCAGATCATCCTAGTAGCCCTTCTCTGTACCAATTCCAGTTTGAATTCATCCTTTTTAAACATGGGAGACCAGAACTGCACACAGTATTCCAGGTGAGGTCTCACCAGTGCCTTGTATAATGGTACTAAAACCTCCTTATCTCTACTGCAAATATCTCTCTTGATGCATCCCAAGACCGCATTAGCTTTTTTCACGGCCATATCACATTGGCAGCTCATAGTCATCCTATGATCAACAATACTCCAAGGTCCTTCTCCTCTTCCGTTACTTCTCATTGATGTGTCCCCAGCTTATAACTAAAATTCTTGTTATTAATCCCTAAATGCATAACCTTACACTTCTCACTATTAAATTTCATCCTATTACTATTACTTCAGTTTACAAGGTCATACAGATCCTCCTGTATGATATCCCGGTCCTTCTCTGAATTGGCAATACCTCCCAGCTTTGTATCATCTGCAAACTTTATTAGCACACTCCTACTTTTTGTGCCAAGGTCAGTAATAAAAAGATTAAATAAGATTGGTCTCAAAACTGGCCCTTGAGGAACTCCACTGGTAACCTCCCTCAAACCTGAGAGTTCACCTTTCAGTAGGACCCGTTGTAGTCTCCCCTTTAACCAATTCCTTATTCACCTTTCAATTTTCATATTGATCCTCATCTTTTCCCATTTAACTAATAATTCCCCATGTGGCACGGTATCAAACGCCTTACTGAAATCTAGGTAAATTAGATCCACTGCGTTTCCTTTGTCTAAAAAATCTGTTACTTTCTCAAAGAAGGAGATCAGGTTGGTTTGGCATGATCTACCTTTTGTAAAACCATGTTGTATTTTGTCCCATTTACCATTGACTTCAATGTCCTTAACTATTTTCTCCTTCAAATTTTTTTCCAAGATCTTGCATACTACAGATGTCAAACTAACAGGCCTGTAGTTACCCGGATCACAGTTTTTTACCTTTCTTAAAAATAGAAACTATGTTAGCAATTCTCCAATCATACGATACAACCCCTGAGTTTACAGATTCATTAAAAATTCTTGGGAATGGACTTGCAATTTCGGGTGCCAATTCCTTTAATATTCTTGGATGAAGATTATCTGGGCCCCCCAATTTAGTCCCATTAAGCTGTTTGAGTTTCGCTTCTACCTCAGATATGGTAATATCTACCTCCATATCCTCATTCCCATTTGTCATGCTACCATTTTCCCTAAGATCCTCTTTAGCCTTATTAAAGACTGAGACAAAGTATATGTTTAGATATTGGGCCATGCCTAGATTATCCTTGACCTCCACTCCATCCTCAGTGTTTAGCGGTCCCACTTCTTCTTTCTTAGTTTTCTTCTTATTTATATTGCTATAGAACCTTTTACTATTGGTTTTAATTCCCTTTGCATAAATAGAGCCATTCATCCAAAGATCTAAAAGTACTCTAAGACCTGGTCTACACCTAAAATTTGGGTCAACCCAAGACCCCTGAGAGATGTAGTTAAGCCGACCTAAGCCCCAGCAACCTAGATGTTACGTCTGAAGAGAGTGGATTTACTACAGTGACAGAAAAACCCCTTCTATCGCTGTAGCAAGTATCTACTCTACAGTGGTGTCATTGCAGCGCTGAAGCTGTGCTGTTGTATTGCTTGTAGCATAGACAAAAACACCCCTGTATGGTAGGTATTATTTTTCGGATAGGGATGAGGCAGAAAGGAATTTAAATGACATTCTGATGTGGATCAGAGAGCAAAACTGAGCTCTTCCTGTAGCTTACATGAAAGGCATGTGCTTTCTTTCATCAGAAGCTTTATAAGAATGAGTTGTAGCTCACGAAAGCTTATGCTCTAATAAATTTGTTAGTCTCTAAGGTGCCACAAGTACTCCTTTTCTTTTTACATAAACATCGACATCCTGTCAAGCTTTCTGATACAGCACAACTTTCAGACACATTCAGGGATTAAGCCTTTATTAGCAAAAGGTTGCTTGGCACAGAGCAAGAATGATGGAGGTTTGGATGTGAAAGTTTACACAGCTTTTTTAAAGGAAGCTGATTTGCTTCAGTGTAAGAAAAGACTGCAGAATGCTTTGGCTTCAGCTATTAAACTCATGAATTCCCTCCTCTCTGCCAATTTTACCATCCTCTTTTACAAGGAGCAAAAATGCTACCAACGATGCTCTGTGGCACTAGTTTTCATAGCTGTCCTCCAACAGCTTCCTGCTGAGATATTAATATAATTGTCTTAGAAAGTTACAAAAGCATTTTCCATGTTGCTGGGTAACAAACCATTTCTGTTCTTCAGCTGATTAAAAAATTAACTGTTAACAAGTTGCATCTTGAAATGCCAGATGGCTTAAACTTTGTTACATGTAAATTAAAATTGTCCTGGGGGTGAGGGAGGAGAGAGAGAAGGAGTGTGCTGGGAAGATGGGGGGTGTGGAAAAGAAGGAAGAAATCAGATTATACCCAGCCTCTAGGGATAGAAGGAAGGAAGGAAGGAAGGAATGTCTTAAGGAGTTAAGGGGTGTGTGTGTGTTAATGAGACAAAGGGTGTGTGTTTCATTTGTGTTACTTCAATCATCATCTTCTCCTTCTTCCAACACCAAGGTTAAGTAGGGCCAAGCTTGTTTATTTTGTTGGTTTCGTGGCTTGAGTAAGTACCTAGACTGCCAGACACCTCAAGGGTGTGCAGTCCCCTCCTATTGGCTACCCATTAAGGGTATCTGGGTTGCACTACAAGGAGGTTGGGATGGAATGTTGGGTTTGTGGACTGATTGGTTGGTACCCCGCTCCCACTAAGGTACCATGAGTTTGACCCTGCCAGTATTTGAGCCTCCAGCAAGATCAGCTAGCTGGAAATCCACTGACCCTTTGCAACTCTGTTCATTCAAGCGAGCTAGTTTAACACAAGCCCCTTCAAGATAACACATTTGAAGCCCTGTTAGCTAGCCAAGTTGCAGGCAGACTCTTCCAAATAGACTGGGAGGAGATTCAGGTCCATCATAGAAGATTAGGATTGGAAGAGACCTCAGGAGGTCATCTAGTCCAACCCCCTGCTCAAAGCAGGACCAACACCATCATGCCTGAAGAAGTTGTTTTCAGAAAGCCTAGAGCCATAATTTATTTTCCTTTAAGTGACTAAGTAGTCTGGCATGCTGAAAAAGAAAAGGGCTTGGCCTCTTTTCTGTGGCTGGATGAGCATGGGGTTTGCATAGAAGAAAACCATATAATTAAAATTCATTTAAACAGAGTAGTATTCTGAATGCTCTCAATACGCGTAGGAGGACATAGCAGGAAAGATCTGTGCCTTTAAAAGGAGCTGCCACTGTTCTCAGTTCAAAACAAGAGGGAGCAGGAATGCTCTGGACTGAGCAGGGAACAGAACCAAGAAAAGCAGCACTTAGGGTTAAAATCCACTGATCAAGACAAGTCAAACCTTGTGGATCTCAGTGCAGAGCTTCTCTTTCCCTGCTCACCTCCCAATCCTCCAGCACAAGAAGCAGCATGGCTGGCAGTGTTGCTTTCTGTGCTGCCCTGGCTTTCTTAGCAGAGCACATGGCCCCTCCTCCTATGTGGTTCACAGATCCCCAGAATGACAGTCACCACGGTGGGTAGTTACAGCCGCCTGTAGCCACAGTGCTTTGGGCCAGCAGTGTGCTGGAGGAGGCTCTGATGGTTACAACGGCATAGTGCAGCATGTTACACCCAAGGGCCTGTTCCAGGTTATGCTGTACTGGCAAACTCCAGGCCCATGGCTGTGGGGATTGTGGGTGGCTTGTGGGGTTGCATCCACACTCCAGTTAGACTTTCTGAACTGGGGGGTTCAGACCTGGCTTTCAGGGAATGAATCAGGACCAAGAAACAAGTAGACCAAGTTTGGCCTATAACTTCCTATCCCCATCAGTTTATATAGGAGGGGTCCCAGCTGCCCTTCTACATGACTTTATTCAGCTGTGACATCCCTCCCCCCATCAGCAGAACGTGTAATTATTCAGAGCAGATCCTCTGCTACGTAGCTCCACTCTCCCCAAGTTCACAACCAGAAGGAAGTGTTTACTCCCCCACCCCAGTTACCTCCCATAGACAGACTTCCAGTGAGTCACTGGTTCATATTAAAGAGAATGTGTATTAGCACAGTACACAGAGGATTCCTAAGTATTAGTCAGAGGGGAAGAACAACAGGGTAGTTGGTTCAACAAGCTGGGTTGGATGGATTCAGAGCACACTTAGCATCGCCTAATGGCTTTGCAGATCCCACTGCTTAAAGAGACCGTCTGGCACCATGAACCACATCACCATCCTAGACAAGTGCAGGAGGAGGAGCACTGTGATAGCTTGGCCTTTCCCCAGGGAGGTTCTTTACATCCTAGTATTTCTGCACTGACACTTCCCCTGTGAGCTTCCTCGTGCACGCAGGCCTAACCAGCCTTACAGAGCGAGACGTGAGATCACGACAACTGCATTGATCAGAATGGAATATTCTGGGGCTGGCTAGAGGTGCTCCAGAAGGGCAAAGACCCTAGTAGAAAGCTTCCCATTGTATATAGTGTTCCTCACAACCCCAGGCACCTGCTGCCAGATGATAGCAGTACGGAGTGTGGGCTTTTGGTGCACTAACCCTACCCTGCTTGGCACCCAGGAAGCACTACTGTCCTCATCCTGCCTGGGTCCACACTGTGAGGGGCAGGAAGGAAGGGATGAGCCTCCTCTCTCCTCCATCCCCTCCTCCACACAGAACAAGGCAGAACTGAGTGTGGTACATTGTCTCCTTTCACAGGGAATCTCCTTGATCCAGCCAACACAGAGCTCAGTTTCTTCTCCCTAGGACATGAAAAACATGTACTGCCCTGTAAAGGGGCTAAGCCAGGGCTCAGCCCTCTCCGGGGCGGCGGGGAGCCACACCGGCTCGCTACACACAGTTAACTTTGGGGCATTTGTCCAACCACCGGAGTCTCCCTCAGCAGCCCTTGCGGTAACTGGACTGAGCACCGTAGGTCCGGGCCCTGAGTCAGGGCGGGGCACCAAATGGTCAGTAGCTCAGGCCCTCAGGTAGGGGCTGAGCAACACAGCATGTGTGAATTAGCCCAGGCCTCCACAGACCTGGAAGAGGCGGAGACGGCCACCCACGAGTTGGGTGGCAGGGGGGACGCAGGCCCTCCCACTCCACTGCGTCCCAGCCCGGGGCCCTAGCAGCAGCAAACGACCCACTGCTGGGTCAGTGGGGATCCTGACCGCAACACACTGACATGGATTCTGGCAGAATTACAGCCAGACTAGGGTCGGCTGCCCCCGGGCTACTTCCTAACTCCCCTCCTTCTGGATCTGGGTCCCAGCGGTGTTCTCCAGGGGGATCCAGCACCATGGATTCCTCAGGGCAGTGGACAAGCAGCTGGCCTAGTAACTCCCCTGGATAGCCAGCGCAGGGCAGGTCCGGTAACTCCCCTGGATAGCCAGCGCAGGGCAGGGCAGGTCCGGTAACTCCCCTGGATAGCCGGCGCAGGGCAGGTCCGGCCAGTCTTGGTGTGGACCTGGGACCGTGGGGTTTTCCCAGTTGCAGGCTAGGCTGGCTACATCTGGCCTCCCCAACAGCTGGTCCTCTAGTGAGCTCTGAGGGAGGGGCCCCCTTTATACTTCTGGGCCGCGCCTTTCTACTTCCAGGTCGCCACCTGTCCCTCTGAGGGGCGGGCTCAGAGCTTCCTGGCTCCGCCCACTATGGTGTCTGGAGGGGCTCAACTCTCTCCAGGGCTGGGGGAGCCATAGCGGCTCGCTATACACATACACCCCCCCCCCCAAGTCTGGCTCCCGCTCATCGGGGCCTGACTCTTCCATCCCTCTTAGGCGGGACAGGAAGTCTGTGTTCGCATGGTCCTTACTAGCCCTGTGCCGGATGGTGAAAGCATAGGGCTATAAGGCCAGATACCACCGCGGTAATCGATCGTTGTTATTTTTCATTTTCGTTAACCATTGGAGGGGAACATGGTCCGTGACTAACGTAAATGGAGCCCCAAGGAGGTAATACGGCAGGGCGTCACAGGCCCACTTCACGGCGAGTGTTTCCTTCTCGATCATGACATAGTTCTTCTCGCGAGAAGAACTGTTTTCAATTGAGGTATAGGACCGGGTGGTCATCTCCATCCACGTCCTGGGACAGGACAGCCCCGAGCACCACCTCCGAGGCATCAGTGTGGAGGATGAACCCCCGTTCAAAGTCCGGACTGTATAGGACTGGCTCCTGACAGAGACACGTCTGGAATGTCCGAAAGGCATCTTCATGGTCTTGGGACCCATTGCACCCGCCGGGGACTGTTCTTCTTCAAAAGTCCAGTTAAGGGGGCTGCGATGGAAGCAAACTGTGGAATGAACCACTGATAGTAGCCGGCGAGCCCCAGGAACTGTCGTACTTGGTGTTTCGTAGTAGGAGGCAGACAGGCTGCCAGGGCTTGCACTTTCCCCACGAGGGGTTTCGCTTGTCTTTCCCCTATGGTGTACCCAAGGTACGTGGCCTCCTGCCACCCGATGCGACCACTTTTTCTGGTTGGCTGTCGGTCCTGCCTGCTGCAGTGATCTCAGGACTGCCGCTACGCGTTCCAGGTGGTCCTCCCAGTGGTGGCTGTATATCACGACATCATCCAAATAGGCCACCGCATAGGCTTGATGGGGTCGCAACAGGCGATCCATCAGTCACTGGAACGTCGCTGGAGCCCCGTGGAGGCCGAAAGGCATCCAGGTAAACTGGTAGAGTCCCGAGGGGGTCGCGAATGCCGTCTTCTCCCTAGAGGTGTAGTCGAGCGGGATCTGCCAGTACCCTTTACTGAGGTCGAGGGTAGTAATGAACTGGGCTTACCCCAGGTGGCCAAACAGTTCATCTACATGGGGCATAGGGTAGACATCGAACCATGAGATGGCGTTCACCCACCGGAAGTCTATACAAAAGCACCGGGTGCCGTCGGGCGTGGGCACCAAGACCACCGGACTACGCCACTCACTCTGCAATGGCTCAATGACTCCTAAGGCTAACATGGCCTGTACCTCTTCCTCCACCTCCAGTCGCATTCGGTATGGCAGCGGCCTGGTCTTCTTCCGGATTACCTTCCCCGGCTTGGTCTGGATGGAGTGATGAACCAGGGTCGTATAACTGGGTAGGGCCGTAAAGGTTCTCCGGAACGCCTGTAGGAGACATTGAGCCTGCTTGCACTGTTCCTCCGTGAGGGTATTGCTGAGCTGGGGGCTGGCAGGGTTCTCGGTCAGGGGCTCATGGAGGTAAGGGTTAATCAGCAGACCCTCCCGCTCTCGCCACGGTTTCAACAAATTCACATGATACCGTTGGGTCTTCTTGCGCCAATCGGGCTGGTGGATCTAGTAGGTGATGGGCCACCTCACAGAGTCCCTGCCAATGGGGCAAGCAACTTCGATTCGCTCAATGCCAGGAGGAGGACCCGATCCCCTGGTTCAAAGGCATGCACCTGTGCATCCTGGTTATAGGTTTGTTCCTGTGTCTCCTGCGCGGCCTTCAAGTTCTCACGAGCTAGGGCTCCAGCCTGAGCAAGATACTCCTGCAGCTGGAGGACATATTTCAGGAGGCCCTGGGTTGGAGAAGGGGACTGCTCCCATGTTTCCCATATGAGGTCCAACAGGCCCCATGGATGGCATCCATATAGCAGCTCAAACAGGGAGAACTTTGTTGATGACTGGGGTACCTCTTGGATGGCTAGCAGCAAGGGAGGGAGCAGCTGGTCCCACCAGCGTAGCTCCTCTGGGGGGAACTTCCGCAACATCTCCTTTAGTGTCCTATTGAACCGTTCTACCAGCTCGTCCATCTGCAGGTGATAGACGGAGGTGAATAATTGTTTCACCCCTAGGAGCTCGCATACCTGCTGCAACAACTGGGAGGTGAAATTGGTGCCTTGGTCCGTTAAGATTTCCCGGACCAGGCCCACTCGGGCAAAGGTCTTCACCAGTTCACTGACGATGGTCTGGGTGGTGGTGTTCTGCAGTGGCACGGCCTCCAGGAGCCGGGTGGCATAGTCAACGATGATCAGGGGTTCTCAAACATCATTGCACTTCTGACAATAAAAATTACTGCATGACCCCAGGATGGGGGACCGAAGCTTGAGCCCACCCAAGCCCCATTGCCCCAGGTGGAAGGGCCAAAGCCTGAGCCCCACCACCGGAGGGCTCAAGCTTTGGCCCCAGGTGGTAGAGCTTGGGTCTAATGCCAGCCCTGGTAATACTCTTAAAATGGGTTCACGACTCACTTTGGGATCCCAACCCACAGTTTGAGAACCACTGGATTAGATCATTTACCTGGTAATCTATCCTTGTGGTCAGGAGATACAAGGAAAATGAGGAGCTCTTTAAAGATGAGGCTAAATGAACTTAAAGAACTACTGGTGCTTCACAGAAAATATGGAAAGACAGTCTGTTTATAACATCTCACCAATGCTATCTGTGTTAACATGTTTATCACATCATTGGTATAACAGTATCATCTTTTCCTCTCTGTTTGTTCTCTTCCCATTTATGTAGCACATTTTTGGATATTTATTCCCTTCTTTTTATGACTAAAGATGTTTCCACAATAATAGGCACTTTCTTGCTTATGGAAAGAGTTTATTCTCCTGGTAATATACTGCAGTTAAAGATGAGAGTTTATTTTAATCAATCCAGACTTTTCAGCTTAATGCACAACCATGAGCCTTTATTCTTTTCAGATGCACCTGTTTGGAATTGTGCTGAGCGCGTCTTCTCTGCAGATCCGTTTAGTGCAGGTGGTGTGGAAGGCAAAGTGCTGATAAACAGGAAGCTGTAATCAGGATTTCCTGTCTGTGCTTGGAGCTGATTTAGCTTCAGATATTAACTTGAAAATATACCAAAAAGGCAGCACAATTCTGTTATCGTCAGACTTTTATGGATGATTTTTAATTGATTTTATAACAACAATATATTTTGATTAGGGCTGTCGATTAATCACAGTTAACTCACGTGATTAACTCAAAGAAATTAATTGCAGTTAAAAAAATTAATTGTGATTAATCACAATTTTAATCATACTGTTAAACAATAGAATACCAATTGAAATTTATTAAATATTTTGGATGTTTTTCTACATTTTCATATGTATTGTATTCTCTATTGTAATTGAAATCAAAGTGTATATTATTTTTTATTACAAATATTTGCACTGTAAAAATGATAAACAAAAGAAATAGTATTTTTCAATTCACCTCATACAAGTACTATAGTGCAATCTCTTTGTCATGAAAGTGCAATTTACAAATGTAGATTTTTTTTTGTTACATAACTGCACTCAAAAACAAAACAATGTAAAATTTCAGTCTACAAGCCCACTCAGTCCCATTCGTATGCCCCTTCATGCTTCGGCCACCATTCCAGAGGACATGCTTCCATGCTGATGGCGCTCGTTTAAAAAATAATGTGTTAATTAAATTTGTGACTGAACTCCTTGGGGGAGAATTGTATGTCCCCTGCTCTGTTTTACCCGCATTCTGCCATATCTTTCATGTTATAGCAGTCTGAGATGATGACCCAGCACATGTTGTTCATTTTAAGAGCACTTTCACTGCAGATTTGACAAAACACAAAGAAGATTATGAAGATAGCTACAGTACTCGACCCAAGGTTTAAGAATCTGAAGTGCCTTCCAAAATCTGAGAGGGACAAGGTGTGGAGCTTGTTTTCAGAAGTCTTAAAAGAGCAACTCTCCAGTGTGGAAACTACAGAACACAAACCACCAAAAAAGAAAATCAATCTTCTGCTGGTGGCATATGACTCAGATAATGAAAATGAACATGCATTGGTCTGCACTGTTTTGGATAGTTATCGAGCAGAACCCGTCATCAGCATTGATGCATGTCCTCTGGAATGGTGGTTGAAGCATGAAGGGACAAATGAATCTTTAGCGCATCTGGCACATAAATATCTTGTGACGCTGGCTACAACAGTGCCATGAGAACGCCTGTTCTCACTTTCAGGTGATATTGTAAACAAGAAGCAGGCAGCATTATCTCTTGCAAATGTAAATAAAATTGTTTGTCTGAGCAATTGGCTGAACAAGAAGTATGACTGAATGGACTTGCAGGCTCTAAAATTTTACATTCTTTTATTTTTGAATGCAGGTTTTTTTGTATATAATTCTACATTTGTAAGTTCAACTTTCATAATAAAGAGATTGCATTACAGTACTTCTATTAGGTGAATAGAAAAATACTATTATGTTTTTTCACAGTGCAAATACTTGTAATCAAAAATAAATATAAAGTGAGCAATGGAAACTTTGTATTCTGTGTTGTAATTGAAATCAATATATTTGAAAATGTAGGAAACATCCAAAAATATTTAAATAAATGGTATTCTGTTATTGTTTAACAGTGTGATTAATCACAGGTTTCAGAATAGCAGCCGTGTGAGTCTGTATCCGCAAAAAGAACAGGAGTACTTCTGGCACATTAGAGATTAGCCAATTTATTTGAGCATAAGCTTTCGTGAGCTACAGCTCACTTCATCGGATGCAAGCTTATGCTCAAATAAATTCGTTAGTCTCTAAGGTGCCACAAGTACTCCTTTTCTTTTTGCGAATACAGACTAACACGGCTGCTACTCTGAAACCATACAAACTGTGAGAGGCTAATTAGTTAAGTTTCAGAGTAGCAGCTATGTTAGTCTGTATTCGCAAAAAGAAAAGGAGTACTTGTGGCACCTTAGAGACTAAGGTGCCACAAGTACTCCTTTAATTAGTTAAGATGAGCTATTATCAGCAGGAGAAAAAAACTTTTGTAGTGATAATCAAGATGGCTCATTTAGACAGTTGACAAGAAGGTGTGAGGATACTTAACTTAGGGAAATAGATTCAATATGTGTAATGACCCAGCCACTACTAGTCTCTATTCAAACCCAAGTTAATGGTATCTAGTTTGCATATTAATTCAAGCTCAGCAGTTTCTCATTGGGGTCTGTTTTTGAAGCTTTTCTGTTACAAAAACCTCTCCAGCGCATCATCAAAGATTTACAACCTGTCCTGAAAAATGATCCCTCACTCTCACAGATCTTGGGAGACAGACCAATCCTCGCTTACAGACAGCCCCCCAACCTGAAGCAAATACTCTCCAGCAACCACACAACAAAAACACTAACCCAGGAACCTATCCTTCCAACAAAGCCCGATGCCAACTCTGTCCACATATTTATTCAGGTGACACCATCAAAGGACCTAACCACGTTAGCCACGCCATCAGGGGCTCGTTCTCCTGCACATCTACCAATGTGATATATGCCATCATGAGCCAGCAATGCCCCTCTACCATGTACATTGGCCAAACCAGACACTCTTCTAAGAAAAGAATAAATGAACACAAAGCTGATGTCAGGAATCATAACATTCAAAAACCGGTAGGAGAACACTTCAACCTCTCTGGCCACTCAGTAAAAGATTTAAGGGTAGCAATTTTGCAACAGAAAAACTTCAAAAACAGACTCCAACAAGAAAAGGAGTACTTGTGGCACCTTAGAGACTAACAAATTTATTTGAGCATAAGCTTTCGTGAGCTACAGCTCACTTCATCGGGTGCATTTGGTGCATCCGATGAAGTGAGCTGTAGCTCATGAAAACTTATGCTCAAATAAATTTGTTAGTCTCTAAGGTGCCACAAGTACTCCTTTTCTTTTTGCGAATACAGACTAACACGGCTGCTACTCTGAAGACTCCAACAAGAAACTGATGAACTTGAATTAATATGCAAACTAGATACCATTAACTTGGGTTTGAATAGAGACTGGGAGTGGCTGGGTCATTACACATATTGAATCTATTTCCCTAAGTTAAGTATCCTCACACCTTCTTGTCAACTGTCGAAATGGGCCATCTTGATTATCACTACAAAAGTTTTTTCTCCTGCTAATAATAGCTCATCTTAACTAATTAGCCTCTCACAGTTTGTATGGCAACTTCCAACTTATCTGTATGTGTGTGTGTGTGTGTGTGTGTGTGTATGTATATATATATATATATATATATATATATATATATCTTCTTACTATATGTTCCATTCTATGCATCCGATTAAGTGGGCTGTAGCCTACAAATGCACTAATAAATTGCAAAAAGAAAAGGAGAACTTGTGGCACCTTAGAGACTAACAAATTTATTAGAGCATAAGCTTTCGTGAGCTACAGCTCACTTCATCGGATGCATTTGGTGGAAAAAACAGACTGTTTAAAAGCTTATGCTCTAATAAATTTGTTAGTCTCTAAGGTGCCACAAGTACTCCTTTTCTTTTTGCGAATACAGACTAACACGGCTGCTACTCTGAAACCTTAGAGACTAACAAATTTATTTGAGCATAAGCTTTCGTGAGCTACATCTCAAAGCACTTTACAGATGCTTAGGAATTAAATCTCAAAACACCCCAATGAGTTAGGAAAGTATTATTATGGTATTTTACAGGAAGTGAAACTGAGAATCAGAAAGATCACTGACTCAACCACAGACACACAGAGCAATGAACAGGGCTCCTTATTGCTAGCCTCTGCCTTGGTCATTAGACCATTCTTTCCTCCCAGGAGAAATGCTATGTGCAGAACTAGACGTAGACAAACATTAAGGTGTGGGTAGCAATTACTGGTGCCAAGACAAAGTTGCTCACATAACAGTTTGAATTCTTCCATGGATTCACACACCTTGGCTCCAAAGCCATTCCTCACACCCATCCCCACCCAAAGAGACACTGCAGCAGGAAATGTGCCTGAGGAAAACAATAGCCCATTAACATTACTCTGCAGGCAGAGGTGGCAGTCTTGCTTTTATCTGCTTCGGTATAAAACACTGACATCATCTGGCAATATAGAGAGGTGCTTTTATTTATTTATTTCCTTTAGCCGCCTCCTCCTCCTGTAAAACTAGAGGGCCCTGCCTGCAGTGGGCACCTGGTCTAGAGCTCATTGAAGTCAGCCAGCTGGATCTGGCCTTCACGTGGGCTTGGCATCTGACCCTGGAAGGAGTGTGGTTTTCATGCAGAGCATAGGGCAGGATTTGAGGCACATGGGAAATGGGTTTGCTGCATCCCTGCCTGCATCAGAGCCCTGCTTCCTGGGGAGTTCCTTTGCAGGAAGAGAACAGGCGGTGACATTAAATCCACTGAGCAGCAACGCCACTGGTAAGAGGGCTACTTCTGCCTCAGGACTCTAGCAGGGACTGCACATAGCTCCACAGCTTTTGGGGTGGGGGAGGATTTTTTTTCTTCCCCTCCCCCACAGATCACTGCTTTGTGCCAAGCCCAGCTTCTTGTTCTTACTACAGCGGTAGAGAAGCTTCATCCCAGTGAATTTAATGAGGCTTTTGCACAAGTTAGGACTACTGCAGAATTCAGTTGTTTAATGACAGATCATAAAAGTCTGGCTGCACTTGGAATGGATTTTTGTTTTGTGTATTTTTTAGCTGTCCAGTACGTGCCTAAATGGCTCATTCGCTGCTTCACATTTTCCATTGTGACAAGTTTCAGAGTTGCAGTTGTGTTAGTCTGTATTCGCAGTGGAAAATATCCACTGAATGCATCCGATGAAGTGAGCTGTAGCTCACAAAAGCTTATGCTCAAATAAATTTGTTAGTCTCTAAGGTGCCACAAGTACTTCTTTACATTTTCCATTGTTACTGTCATTTTTTCAGTCAAACAGAACTGAGAGTGAGGGGGACACAGACTAAGCGGTGCTGAAATTTTCTTTGTAGCTTCAATAAACATTTGACATCAGGAACTTTTTCTGTAAAACTCCCCAGAGTGACACCACCCCTTTTGACCCCTCACCCAGTTTTAAATCAGTACCCATTGACTTTAGTGTGGCTGGCAAACTTGCATGATCAGAGCTATTCTACTGAAAATAGCAGTCAATCCAAATGCAAAAGTTCTGAAAAGCTAAAGTAGTTACAAGTTTAGTACATTCCATTCCGATGACACATCCGTACTGCAAGGAGACACACTTTAAAGCAACAGCTCCACATCTTAAATGCCTGGTTTCAGACTAGCAGCCGTGTTAGTCTGTATTCGCAAAAAGAAAAGGAGTACTTGTGGCACCTTAGAGACTAACAAATTTATTAGAGCATAAGCTTTCGTGAGCTACAGCTCACTTCATCGGATGCATTTGGTAGAAAAAAAACCTTTTTTTTCCACCAAATGCATCCGATGAAGTGAGCTGTAGCTCACGAAAGCTTATGCTCTAATATTTTTCTACCAAATGCATCCGATGAAGTGAGCTGTAGCTCACGAAAGCTTATGCTCTAATAAATTTGTTAGTCTCTAAGGTGCCACAAATACTCCTTTTCATCTTAAATGTCTGTGGCTGCTGAATAGACACATATATGCATACGGAAGGAAGGGGAGAGTAAATAAAGTTCCCTCTGAATCTCAAAACCTGGCTGTATGTACAACAGCAAATGGACACAGGGGTAATCACTGCTATTGTCCCAAACATTCAAAAATCACAAGTCAGGCACCAGAAAATTGTGAGATTGGCTTTAAAACCACGACACTATTTTGGAACAATTATAAATGTGGGTTTCTTTTCATTTGTCTTCTGAACCTTTTGATACACTCAGTTCATGCTTTCAAACTTTTCTCCACAACCAGAAGGGCTAGAAACTTCCTGCTTCAATGGGGTTATGTTAATGGAAGCTGAGATTCTGATATAATCACGTGACTTCAGGAGCTGGGACTTTTAAGAAAAACCTCAAATATTGCAGGACATGATAAAAATCACAGGAATAGGCAGTCCTGTGTTACTGTTATAGTTCAGCCATTTTCTCATGGGACTGCGCTGTTTCTTGCTGCCCTGCAGTTTACGTGTGCCCTGTGCTGCAGAACATTAGAGAGTGAGGATCCAGAACGCTAATTACTGTAACCCATGTGACTGTTTCATCCCTTATTATAGAACCGCTAGGCCACTGTTGTCCTGCCTTTGGCAGCGGAAGGGATGAGCTCCTGGTGGACTGAAGCAGGAGCAGCATAGACAGTGGTGCTACCTGTGTGCCGTCTTTCTCTCTACTCCCATCTATATGGAAGCCACTCTTTCAAAGTTGCGCTGAGTTGATGCTCTGTGGCTGAAGGGAGCTATCAGAAATTAGAACAGGGGAACTCTCTTCACATCAGTCCACCCTTCTCCTATTTTGTGGGCCTGACTCCACTAATTTAGCTTGGTTTCCTTTGTCTGTATGGAATTCCTCATCCAAGAGAGGTGGGATTCTGGGAGCTGTAGAGATTCCCTGGCAGCACAGCGGTGTTCTTAAGGGAGCTGGCGGGAGGGGAGGTGCTCCAGGAGGCCAGGTGAGGAACCAGAAGCCAGCAGAGTGTTGAGGCTCAGGGCCTCTGCGTGGAGGGCTCTAGTCTCTGAGATCAGCTGAGTTTAGGGGCTGAACTCTGGCCTCTGCTGGTTCAATCGTTCCTGACCTCCAAGAGCAATGCCAGAGAAACTTTATAAGGCAAATTTTGGAGCTTGTAGCGACCTAGATGGATAATTCCCTTATTATTTTGATTTGAACTGTCCTGTTAAAATGCAGCATAACGACATAAACCCGCTTGACAGACCGTCAAGAGTGACTTGACTCTAGTTTGACATTGCTTTCAATCCCTGTGCCTCCTTGCTGCAATAGAATGCCTATTGCATACTAGGTCCTCATGGTAGAGGGGCCTTAAAATGAGGTACCTCATAAAATGTACTGCTGTTATAATAGCCTCACACCTCAGTTCTTCTGCACACAACCCATCACACTTTCACATATGCAGGACCGGATTAAGACCTTTAGAGGCCCTAAGCACTGAAAAGATTATGGTGCCCCCCCATATGTAATTCAAAATAAAAACAATACATCTCTACCCCGATATAACGTGACCCGATATAACACGAATTTGGATATAATGCAGTAAAGCAGCGCTCCGCTGGGGCAGGGCTGCGCGCTCCGGTGGATCAAGCAAGTTCGATATAACGTGGTAAGATTGCGGTAAGATTTTTTGGCTCCCAAGGACAGCATTATATCGGGGTAGAGGTGTACTATACCGTAAAATAAATTTTTATTTTTCGAAATGACACAAAAATTACATGTATGCTGAAATTAAAATAGCTTCTTTCTAGATTTTCTGATTGCAAAATTCTGGATAAGTTCATCGAAGCTGACTCGACGAAGCATGTCCCCTTCCATACACAATAAGGAAAGCGAATCAAGTCTGTCCTGACACATTGTTGTTCTCTGAGGGTTTTTTATTCTTTTCAGTTGAGAAAAGATTTTTCCCATGATGATTACTTCGATGTTTTTTCTGAAACATCAAATATCAAATTTTTGAAAAAAAATCTCTTTTTTTTGGTGCCCCCTGCTTTGCTGGTGCCCTAAGCACGTGCTTAGTCTGCCTATTGGATAATCCAGTCCTGCACATATGATATGCAAATAGCACATTTTGCAAGTGATGTCCTATTAGAATGGAAGAGGAAGACATTAGGAGGCTGTTACCAAATTAACCTCCACATCAATCAAAAGGAAACAAAAGAAAAGAAAACATTTGTGATAGGATGTGCTTAGGAATGGGATTTGATCAAACTGAGTTCAAGAGCATGTTCTGAACACTTAGAAATTTTAAAACAGTACAGCTATGGTGAGATCTAAAAAAACAATTAAAGGGAAACTCTCAGATGCCATAATCGCATATTTTTAAACACATTATTAATTATACATGTCTGGAAATAAAGCCAGAGATTTGTGCAACTAAAAGAATTTTTAGAAAACTAATTTACTCTCCCTTGTTTATGAATGCATGGACAGACAGAGGATAGGTCTTTGTCAATTGTTTACGTTGCGTGCTCTGTTTAGCTTGAACAATGAAGACGGGTTTATCAGGCTGACTGTTCTTTCTGGCAAGAAAGCATGAACCTTTCAGGGTTAAAGATTTTGAAAATCTTTAGTTGATGTTCACAAACCATTCCCCGCCCCCCCATAATTTAAACCATGGGGCTCAGTCCTCTGCTATGTCCAATGTCTGCTGCCTGCCGCAGAGGTAGGGAAGCCGTAAAGGAAGTGGTTGCAACTCCCCAGGCATGGGGCAGCTGAGAGCCAGTTTTGCCCTCAGCGTAGATTAGAACAGCCATGGAGTTGCCCTAAAGTATCTCAAAAATATAGTGACCATCAGACCACGGTCTGCCACACCACAGCCAGCCAGACACACTCCCCCTTGCCCTAGCACATCCCCAAGAGATCCACTTTGCACCATGCAGATGTTCTTCCTACATCAGGAGAATCCCTGGCTGGCAGTTTAAGCAGAATGGAGCTGTTCTGAGTCTCAGGATTCAGTCCATGTGTTTCCCAAGTGTGGTTCAATTAAAAAAAAAAAAGAGGGCAAAAGAATGTTGCTCTAGCTGAAGGGAAGCCTGTGCTAGGTGTCAGGAGGCAGGGCTGGATTTACACCTTACGTGCCCCTAGGCACAGCATCTTCCGCGCCCTCCTGCCCAGAGACCCATCCACAGATCCCCCACCACAACTGCACAGAACCCTGCACACCACCACCTCCCACCCAGCGCTCCCCTGCCCTCAGACCCCCCCACTGCCCAGCACCCCCCCACAGCCCCACCACCACAACTGTCCAGTGCCCCACACAGACCCCCCACTGCCCAGCGCCCCAACACACACAGACCTCCCCAACCCCCCACTGTCCAGCACCCCCCACAGATCTGCCCACTGCCCAACACCCCCTCCACGGCCCCACCACCACAACTGTCCAGTGCCCCACACAGACCCCCCCCACTGCCCGTGCCCCAACACACACAGACCTCCCCCATCCCCCATGGGCCAACACCCTCCACAGACCTCCCTACTGCCCAACACGCCCCCCACACACAGCCCCACAACCACAACTGTCCAGTGCCCCAACACACACAGCCCTCCCACACCCCACACTGTTCAGCACCCCCCACAGACCTCCCCACTGCCCAGCACCCCAACACACAGAGACTTCCTCCACTCCCTCACTGCCCAGCACCCCCCACAATCACCACACTGCCCAGCATCCCCACCCCCTCACTGCCCAGCACCCTCCCACAAATGCCCCCCAGAGACCCCCTTTCTTGTGCCCTACCCCTCCGGCCACATTCACCAGCCCCGCTGGGAGGTGACTGTTTCTGCCGAGCTGAGCTGGCAGCGCGGCCGGGGCTGGCGGGGATTGCTCTGGCCTCTCGGGAGCGGCATGATCAGCCATCCCCAACAGGAGCAGGGCCTGCCCAGGCTGGGCTCCCTCGGACCCACTTACCCAGCAGGGCCCCCGGCGTTGGACTGCTGAGCTCTTCCCCGTTGCTTCGCCTTCCCTGCCATCAGGAGCGCTCCAGCAGGGTTGTGTGGGGGCCGTCTCCCCCTCAACTGGCCCCGCACCCTGCCCGGATCTGCGAGCGGCAAACTTTGAATTTTTAGGCACCCTTAGAACTCGGGTGCCCCTAGGCAAGAGCCTACTGTGCCCAATTGGAAATCCAGTCCTGTCAGGAGGAGAACTCCTTCTTCAGCACGTGTCCTTTAGAGGCAGTGTATTTAGTTTTTCATTAGAATGTTTCCATCACTCTTTCTCTGCTCCTCTTTTCACTGTCTCCTCTAAGGAGAACACGAACCCCCTAATGTCCAAAACTCATGATGCTCCATATGAGGTACAATAGCTTCACCCCTCTCCAGTACCTACCTGGCTTCATTTTTCATTCTCTTGCACCATGCTGCAATGCTGGGGTTGGAAACACCCCAGGGGGATGTTTAAATCCATACACTAAACCTCTGTGTATATTGAATTAAGAAAAAATTAATAGAAATTATTATTAGCTTTTGAATTTTTCTTTTCTTTTTTTTTAAACAATGTAGACAAATTCAACAGGAGGGCTGGTCAGATTTTTGCCATCCAAGTTATTTAATGATGGAAAATTGGGGTTTGACCAAAGATTTTTTTGGGGTTGCAAAAACAAGGGTTTGTTTTTTGTGGAAATTTCTGATTTTTTGTCAAAACAAAAATCATCCAACCCCAATAGTGTTTTGCTTTTCTGCCAAAATCTTTCAGTATTTGATTTTTTGCCAAAGAGAAAAGAAAATTTCTGTGGAAAATTTAGATGAAACATTTTCTGGATGGAGGGGTAGGAGGACCCAAACATTCTTCAACCAGTTCTGTTCAACAAAACCTAGGAGACTGCCTGATTTAATCTTCTTCAAGCACACAGAGCTGAAGGAAAATACCAAGCCCACACCTGATTATACAGCACTTACACCACCATCCTTTCCATTGTGTGAAAACTAGCAAGTGGTTATTGAGTGATGTAAGTTAATTACTTTTAAAACTATGGATTCCTGTTCTAATGGTTAAACCAGTCTGGACAGATTGCAGTGATTGGTTGTGATGCGAGTGGATTAAATGCAATGGTATCTTCTTTCAATAGCTGGAGGGCTACTCATCCAGTTGATCAGAGTACCTGCTGGGCGAGACAGACCTTCAATATCGGTGATTTAAGTCTCTGATCACTATGGGAAATGCCCTTTCATTTGAGGAGATGTTGCCAAATCCAAATATTTCTCACTTTACCTTTTCGTTCCCTTTAAAGGAGAGATTATTCATGATGTCTGTCAAGAAGGAAGGTGCCCAAAAGAAATGGGCTGCCGTAAAGGAGAAACTTGGGCCCCTAGAGACTGACCAGTCAGAGGCCAACCTGGAAAATGCAGAGCCAGAGCTATGCATTCGCCTCCTACAAATGCCCTCAGTAGTGAACTACTCTGGTCTCAAGAAGCGATTGGAGAGCAGTGATGACACCTGGATGGTCCAGTTCCTTGAGCAGAGTGGCCTAGATCTGCTCTTAGAGGCCCTGGACAGGCTGTCTGGAAGAGGAGTATCTAGGATTTCTGATGCCCTGCTTCAGCTCACCTGCATTAACTGTGTGCGAGCTCTCATGAACTCCCACAAGGGGATCGAATACATTGTCAGCAATGAAGGCTATGTCAGGAAACTCTCTCAAGGTAAGAACGCTTATTGTTCCTTTTAAACACACACAAGTCAGCTTCGCAATAAGGCTTCTTGTTGCTTAGTCACCAGCTCCACTCTGAACATATTATTTCACAGATAGATATTAAAGAGTTTTTTATATTTTCATCATGCTGTTTTCTTTTAAATATCATAGGGCTTTAGCAGCTTTCTCACAAGGACATTAGAGGCTATTCTTATGCCTGCTCATTTAATAAAACAGGGATTTTTTACTCTAAAAAAACCTACTGCTTTTAAATGCCACTTCCCCCAATTTTTGGCATATGACAGAGAAGAAATATTGGACCCGTTTCCACACTGAAGTTTTTTATGTTTTGCCATCAAAGTGTAAGACATTCTCTGTCTTAAGATAGCATAGGAACTACTGGTTCCTTACCGCTCTGACTTCACTTTGTAGACAGATATCTGTCACTTATTGTTTGTCAAGTCAAAAAGCAGAGTGTGGACAGTTAACCAAATGGACATCAACAGCTCAATTGACAAAGAAGAAGGGTGTCTCTGTGGTTAAGATTCAGGACATCCCAGTTCTATACCTGGTGCTGCCACAGATTTCCTGTGCGACCTTGAGCAAGTCATTTAATTTCTCTAGGCCTTAGTTTCCATCGGTAAAATAAGGCTAATGCTGCCCTCTTTCTTCCATCCTTTGTGTGTCTTGGTTGTTTAGATTTAAGTTCTTCAAGACATCTCTTACTATTTGTATAGTGCTAACCAGAATGAGGCCCTGATCTTAGCTGAGGTCTCTAATGTTACTCAATGCCACATGGATCAGCGTTCATGTCGTGCTCCCCATCAGCACCTGGCCTGGGCCGGGGAAGCTAATGATCCAACCAGTGGACCAAATTCAATGATGAATCCTAGTCACATGTTGCGCATATACTAAGAAGAATTGCCATATCTACAAACCCATTATTTATAGCTATTTAAACCCTCCACTGTTTGATAAGCTTTTCTATTTTAAAGTGATCTTCCTTTTTCTCCTCCCAAAAAAGAAAAGACTTGTCTTTCCTAACAGCAATAAAATATAGGAATGGGCATTTTTCACTGCGGAAGTAGGAGCATTTGTAGGGTTATTCAGTAATGCAATCTCTTTAATTCAATGTAAAAGATCAATATGGTATATCCTGGCCAATGCTCTGTGGAACACACAGGGAAAGGAGAAGCAGAAATATAGGATGGCTGATGAGAGCAATTCATAATGCACCCATTTAAACTCAAAGAATAAGACTGTTCAAACAAAAACCTGCAAAGTTTCTCCTGCTTTTCAAGAAACTGAACCGTTTTTGTGAATTTGCAACAAAATGTGTAATTCTTAAGTGTCCAGGTGTTTGAATCTCATTGCAAATACTTCCTGTAACACTTGCACACATACAAGCCACAAGTACATTGCTTATGTACGTCACAGACTATGGATGTTGATGGAGTTTCAGAGAAGTATACACTAATATACATTTTCTCTGTTTGGCAGCACTGGACACATCTAATGTCATGGTCAAAAAACAGGTGTTTGACCTGCTAGCTGCACTCTTCATTTACTCACTGGATGGGCATGCCATGGCTTTGGATGCTCTGGACCATTATAAGGCAAGTGCATAGTCAGAGTACTATATAGTGTTATTATCTAGTTCCCTGCATGATAGGTAGACCAGTGTGCTCTATTATTTTGGCTCTGATCCTGCAGCTGGATGCACATGGGTGCCTCCCTCCACCTGGGGGCACAGCACAGGCATAAGGATCAAGTTGCACCATTCTGGTAGAGAGTCAGGGACTTAAAGACAGAGCTTTGTAGCAAGTAAAAAAAAAATAGATGCCTTGCTTGTCAGCAGAAGTCTGAGTGGCTGCACAATGACTCAGCTAGAGGCAGCTGGCTGGCAGCCGTAAGGATCTTTGTGGCAGCCCGACCAGCATCAATGGAAAACTCACAAAAATCAAAGGTACCATGCCTGTGGGTTTCACAGCCCTGGATGGCTGCACCACGGAGCAGGAAGAAGTCTCAGGTCAAAGAGAGAACCTTTCCAATGCAAGTGATCAGTTTCCATTTACTTTCCCTGCTGACTAGATGTCTGCTCAGTGATTGAAGGAGCTGTCTCTAGCACACATTTTTCTTTCTCATGTTTAGTGAGATATGCTGATAAGGAGTTAAGATACTGACTTTATTTTAGAGTCTGTTTTTAAAAGGGAAAAAAAAGTTTCTGAACTGGAACGTCTGCGATATCACTTGTGTGTTAACAGACTGTGAAGAACCAGCAGTACCGATTCAGTGTCATAATGAATGAGCTCTTCGCTACAGATAACGTGCCTTACATGATAACACTGCTAAGTGTTATTAATGCTGTGATCCTTGGGACTGAAGAACTAAGAATCAGGACGCAGCTCAGAAATGAGTTTATAGGTAAGAAAGTTGGTTGGATCTAACCTTATCAAAGGAATTAAATTCTTGAACTCAAGCCACTTCTGTGGTAGGTTTTCAAAATACCTAAGATAGTTAAATGAAAAAAAAAAAAAAGTTGTGCAAATTGCAATGTGTCATACCTGAGACACCAATAATGAGCCTAATTTATTGCTAGTGCAGTAGCCTTTGACTCTTGTTTTATATTTGATAAACTTTCTTTAATCCCATTATTTCAAGCTTTGTTCTTCTTTTTCACATAAACTTGATCTTTTCTTCTTGTATGCTAACAGAATTCCATCTTCATCTACCCTAATTATACACTGTAACCTCTATTCCATGAGCTAGTTTAATCAACTCATGTCTGTAGCAAACCAGTCTTTATTCAAGCCTGATCTACACTACACAGTTATGTCAATGTAAACTGCCTTACATTTATCTAGTTGTGAAAGTGTCTCCACTTAAATTTGGCTTGCACCGATTTAGTAACAGTACCCAAACGGCATAGAGTCACGGTTGATATAATTAGGTTGATGCAGTGGCAGTGTAGATACTGCGTTGCTTATATAGACTGTAGCTTTCAGGAGCTGTCCCACAATGCCCCATACTGACCATACAGTTGATACAAGCACTCCTGGTGGGACACGCACCACCCAACACAAAGAGCCAAGTGTGCACACACCCAAGCGATTTAATAACTGTGGTGGCTGTATGCTGATGTAAATTAGGTCAACATAATTTTGTAGTGTAGATATGGCCTCAGTAATCCAGGGCCAAACTGAGATCTGTTGCAACTCCTCTCACAGTTAATGGGAGTTGTGCTTTCTTTCACCAGGACTCAGTTTTAGCCCATCCAATGTAGCACGTGATTTAAGAAAATAGTAGTCTCTAATTCCTTGAACATAAGGAATGTTGGGGTACAGCGAGACCAATGTTCAAATATTCCATTTTAAGAAACTTCATGTGCAGTTGAGGATAATACACCTATGTTTTTCGTAACATTGTAAACTAAAGTCCTGATCCTGCAGATATTTAGCTCAAGGGTATTACGCACCGGCACAAATATTTGCCAGATTGGGATCCAAACTCTTTTTAATGAGCATTCTCCTTTCTATGTCCCAATCTTGCAAACATTTATGCATATGCTTAACTTTACTCATTCTGAGTAGTTCTGTTGAAGGCAATGGAACTGCTTGCAATAGTAAGTAGTACTAAGCATGTGCATAAGTCTTTGCAGAACAGGGGTCTTCATTTTTTTTTTTAAATTTTTTGTACAGCCTTGCAACATACAATAGTTCAAGGTTCCAAGAGGAGAATTAAGTCATCTTGGTCATAATAAAAAAATGTAACTTTAAATAGCAATTTAATCCTTTGCACCTGGGAAATGTTAGATGTAATGCATATACAAACTCCTTACAGAAGTACTTAACATCTAGTAGATTAGAATGACAACAGTTTTTATTTTCCTCTGTCAGGTCTTCAGTTGTTGGATATTTTAACCAAGTTAAGGTAAGGTTTTCTTCTTTTAAACTTTATTTTATAATATGATTCATTTTGAGACAATTGTAAAAATACTTAGTGCTTATTTTAGCAATTCTTTCACTTTATACAAATTGCTATTTTTATTTTATTTCCTTTTTTAAAAACATGTTTGGCTTATCTATATTTTTTTACTGCTTCCTTTCTGAGTTCTCTCCTGGTTAAAAATTAAAAAAACATGGTATTTCACTGCACTTTTTCCTGTGGTATCTCATTTTTTCTCCCTTTATTTTAACCATGGGCCAGAACCAAAACACAAGAACCACACCCTCTCCCCAAACTTTTGCAGTGTTCCGAATCTGAATCGAGATCTAAATTTTGTAAATAGCTCCTTTTTCCTAAACCAAAACCTAGGATCCAAGCACCCCAAATTCTGGAGTGTTTGAAATCTAGATCCAGATCCAAATTCTGATGCTTGAGCCCATCTCCATGTTGTAAGGCCCTGATCCTGCAAGTATTTGTGCACATACCTAACTTTCAGCATGTGATCATAGTCCTGTTGAAGTCAAGTGAACTACTCCATGCTTAGCTTTAAGAATGTGTTTAAGGGTCTGATCTACATAGCACATTGATGTCAAAGTGAATCTTTCCATTGACTTCAACGGACTTTGGATAAGGCCTGATGTGTGTTATTGGACTGGAGCTAAAGTGATCAGCACCTTTCAGAGTAAGCAGGGCCGTCCTTATCCATACACAAATTATGCAGCTGCATTGGGCAGCAGGAAATTTGGGGCACCAAATTTCCTGGTGCCCTGCGCAGCTGTGTGCTGCTCCAGCCCCTGCTCTGGCTCCACCCCAGGCCCCCGCCCCCAATTCCCACAGCTCTGCAGCAGGGTTGGGTCTGCACTCACTGGCGGCTGGAAGTGCAGCGACCCGGCCCCAGCCGCACCGCCGATGATTGCCGGGGGTAGTTCCTCCCTGCCCCCCAAGCCAGTCCCCCGCCCCGCGGAGGCCTGGGCCCCCCCACCCCCCGCAGGGGCGCTGCGTAGGAGATAGGAGCCCAGAACAGCTAGGGACAGCCCTGAGGGTAAGCCCTAAGCGACAGGAGGCAGATGCATCAATGTTTTCCATGTGACAACTGGATTCTTGCTATAGGCAGCCCTTGACATATATTTGTGTTGCCAAATAGTTAATCAACAGGATGGATTAAAAGATCAGGTCCAAAATCTGATTTCCTTTAAAAGATTTCCCCCTCCCACACACACACTCCAACTCCCTTTTATGGCTTGTTTCTAATTTATCAACACAGTTGTGCTTTAAAACACAGTGGAGGTGCCAGATTCAAACTCTTTCAGGTTTCCATGGCACAGGAGAACTAAAATCAGTCTCGGTGACACAGAAAGCCAACAGTGGTAGTAAATTAAATCTTCGTTTTACCATATTTTTTTTCATTTCTGGAGGCTTTTGGAATCCATTTTTTAAGCAACAATTTCATTTTAGCATTGTTGAAAGATAAGCTAAAAATCACCACCAGACACAGAATTACCAACTAGCTGGGAAGTGAAAATTCACAGTTGTGGGTAGGGTGAGAAATGTGTTTTTTTCCCCAGTAGGTCTGTAATACATCTAGCACATTGAATACGAATGCTAATGCTACTACTACTACTACTAATAATAATGTAAAATCCATATATCCAAGGGTTTAGACCAGGGGTTCTTAAACTGGGAGTCGTGACCCCTCAGGAGGTCATAAGATTATTACCTGAGGGTCATGAACTGTCAGCCTGCACCTGGTGGGGTTCGGGCTGACAGCCCCATGCCCACATTAAATTAAATTAAAATTAAAATTTCCATTTTTAATTTATAAGGGGGGGGTCGCACTCACAGGCTTACTATGTGAAAGGGGTCACCAATACAAAAAGTTTGAGAACCACTAATTTAGACTCTTCCTATAGATATCTGCAATTCTCTAGACTGGAAGGCCCATCCAACAGCTATCACCATGGTCAAAAACAGTTGTTTCTGTGGATTCGGTCACCCTGACTGGAGTGTACAGGAATTTGTAGTCAATAATCATATAATCCGGGGCGTGGGTGGGGGAGGAATCATATGGTATTAAATGCTCTTTCAAACATCTTTAATCTCTAGTAACCATTTAAACATGGTTTGTCTGGGTAGTGTAGAAAGGATGCAGCTGTTTTAAAATGAAACTTGAGAAGTTTTAGGCTGACATGGCTTAAAGCCTCGCTCACGTGGCGTTTTTGGTTTTTATTTTGGGTCAGGGGACACATTAAACAAAACAAGTTTTGCACCATCCATACTGACCACCGCTTTAACTGGGGCAGTTTTCAAGATTGTTTTTTGCAAAGAGTTTGCAGACTTAATCCAAACAGATCATTGTGGATCAAAGTGCTGTTGTCTTGTTGAGTCTGTATCTCAGCTCAGTTTACAGTATCAATAGCTTCTGGTCATTGAACAGTTTGAGGACATTTTACCATTTGATTGCTGATTCTTGTCCCAGAAACATCCAGCTAAGACACATGGCTGGACGTGCCTCTCTGAACAAATTGTTCATTTGGAAGGACAGTCCATGAGGAAACCATGCCAAGTTTTAAGATATGTGCATAATAAATGTCAATTATTCACACGGTTGGGATGTATGCTCCAGTCCTTTAAAAATTAAGAGATAAGTGATGTTTCCATTGCCATCAGCTAACAAGGGTTGGATGCCTGTTCTGTGACTCCTGCAGACTGTGATTCCCAATTAAAAAAAAAATGTTTTTGAACAGGGAGTTGAAACAGCAAATAAATCATTTGAATGATCCTCCTTTGTCTGAATAAATAACTAGTGTCAAGTGAAGAGGGAAGAATTAAAAATGGGAAATGCCATGATCCTGTCAAAACTCCCAGCAGATTTTTCTTTACCCTGCTTGCAATCATCCGGGGTCAGGTTCGGCCACACTTCTTTAGCTTGAGTAACACCTTCTCTGGAAGCTGTCCCGTTGATTTCAGGGAGTTACTTGCAGAGGAAGGTACTCTGCAGCAGGGGAGAGGATGGTGGGATTGGCTCCTTTATAAATAAGAAGGAAAGGGTCATTTCAGCAGTGAATAGTCAGGTTAGTGGGTGAAGACGTACAAGCGACACCAACACAGAAGTTTTAACTGGAATTGGTGCTAAATGCTTTCCAATTAAAATGGGTGCTGTGATATTGTAGAGATATTGAGGACGATGACCTGTTTATCCAGTGTGAGACATTTGAGGAGTCCAAGGCCGAAGACGAAGAGGAATTGTTAAAGATATGCGATGGGATTGACATGAACAATCACCAAGAGGTCTTTTTGTGTCTTTTCAATAAAGTGAGTAGGACCTACTTTGGGGATACCATTCTGCAGTGGGAATGACAGCAGCCAGCCCTGGAGACCAGAAGTGGGTGCTGCAGTGATGTTTGAAAGGGAAAGGATGCAATTAATAGGAAACTGTCTTGTATTTCAGGTGAGCAGCTCTCCGGTCGCCATCCAACTGCTGTCCATTCTCCAGACTCTTTTGCATTTGGAACCTTCTCATCAGTCCAACCTGTTGTTGTGGGAATCTTTGGAAATCTTAATGAACAGAGCCATTTTGCTTGCAAATGACAGTAAGAACTTGTCTGCTACTTCAGGTTTTGCATGTCCCCCACCTCCAACTTCCCCAAATCAAAGGTACATAAATTACTTCCATTATTGAATCCACTCAGAATTAAACAGAACCCAAGGAAAACAATCAATATGTAGTCTGTGCTGAAATCCTCGGGTGAAACGCTGACCCTATTGAAGTCACTGGGATCAGGATTTCACTCCTTGGCCTTGTCTACACTACAGAGCCGTTAGCTACAACAGCAGAGCCCCTTACTGGAAATATGGCAGAAGTCAACAGAAGGAGTTCAGCCAGCATAGGCATAGCACCTCCCTGAGATCCATTACCTTAGCCGCCATTACCTTAGCTTAGGTGACATTACCTTAGCTAACACAAGCACTCTTCTGTTGGCACAATTGCATCTACCCAGGTTTTTTGGCTGGCATAGCTATGTTGGTGAGAGGGCATGATTTTTTTCACTCTCCCAGCTGACGTAGCTCCACTGGCAAAACATTGTAGAGTAGACTAAGTCCTTGTCTCTACAAACGAATCCCAGGGTTTATTCTGATCCAAAACCTGTTGAAGTCAATGGGAGTCTTTCTGTTGATTAAAGAAAAGGAGTACTTGTGACACCTTAGAGACTAACAAATTTATTTGAGCATAAGCTTTCGTGAACTACAGCTCACTTCATCGTGAGCTGTAGCTCACAAAAGCTTATGCTCAAATAAGTTTGTTAGTCTCTAAGGTGCCACAAGTACTCCTTTTCTTTTTGTGAATACAGACTAACACGGCTGCTACTCTGAAACTTTTCTGTTGATTGCAGATGGTATTGGATCTGGCCTGCATTGCTGGGCAGGGCAGCACCATTTACATACGCAAAGGTGTTGTTAACGTGTGAGACCCAGTTCCTGCGGCGAGCTCAGCAGGAAAAGCTCACTGCAGCAGAGATCAGTTCCAGAGGTTTCTGTAACATAACCGATGAAACCTGTGCGATGCTCATGTCGCTGCTGATCAGTTGCTCAAAAGGGGATCTGGATAGTCTTTAATAACGTTTAGTTTACATTTGTTTTCCCCTCATCTGATTGTTACAGTCCAAGGGAACAGCATTGAAGAAGTCCTGGAGAGACTGTTATCCATAAAGAAGTGCCCAAACCAACAAAACTTAGAACGAAAGCTATCAGCTGAGAGAGTGAACGAAAGCACTCAGACCGACACAGATTTAGGGGAGTCCCTGAGTGCAGCTCAGAGCTCTGCTATGACAGCCTTCCCTCCGGTGACAGCAGCACCTCCACCAGGGCCACCAGGAGCCACAGAGAACATCTCACCCTCCCAGCTACCAGCCTCCTCCACTTCACCAGGGCAGTGCATATCCCTGCCTGGTGCTGCTCCTGCTCCTCCTCCTCCCCCACCACCACTGCCCGGCACGGCAGCTGTGCCAGCCCCTCCTCCCCCACCACCACTGCCCGGCACGGCAGCTGTGCCAGTCCCTCCTCCCCCACCACCACTTCCCGGCACGGCAGCTGTGCCAGCCCCTCCTCCCCCACCACCACTGCCCGGCACGGCAGCTGTGCCAGCCCCTCCTCCCCCACCACCACTGCCCGGCACGGCAGCTGTGCCAGCCCCTCCTCCCCCACCACCACTGCCCGGCATGGCAGCTGTGCCAGCCCCTCCTCCCCCACCACCACTGCCCGGCATGGCAGCTGTGCCAGCCCCTCCTCCCCCACCACCACTGCCTGGCATGCCTCCGCCTCCCCCACTGCCTGGCCTGGGAGGCATGCCTCCACTTCCTCCCCCACTGCTCGGCCTGGGAGGCATACCACCTCCTCCCCCGCCAGGAGGCAACGTGGAGAAAGTAGTGGTTGCCCACGTTGACTATGCTTTGGGCTACGCCAGGCCTTTCCCCAGGAAGGTGAAGACTCCGACCCTGAGAATGAAGAAACTCAACTGGCAGAAGCTGCCCTCCAATGTGGTGCGAGGTAGGTGTGTCTAATGCTGCGCTCAGTCATTGTTTTTGTAGCTGCTGTAGCGAGATGCACACACACATGGCTGCCCCAGTGTGTCCTACGCTATCCATTTCCACTGGATTTTGTTGGGTTGGGGGTTGGGTGTATAGTGTTTTCCTTATATCTCCCCTCTCCTCCCCTCCCCAAAACAGCCTGAGGTGCCCTAGCACTGAGTCTTCCCGTCGGCTTCATTGGGTTTTGGCTCCAGTCCAGGGGTGCTGAGAGCCATTGAACCAAACTGTAAACCCTGTATATGATGGAAGCCACTTCAAGCCCAGGGGTGCTGCAGGACCCCTAGTTCCAGCACCTATGGTCCAGTCTTCAGAACTAGTTACCCCACAGCGTCTATTGCTGCACATTTAAAAAGAAAAGGAGTACTTGTGGCACCTTAGAGACTAACAAATTTATTAGAGCATAAGCTTTCGTGAGCTACAGCTCACTTAGTCTCTAAGGTGCCACAAGTACTCCTTTTCTTTTTGAGAATACAGACTAACACGGCTGCTACTCTGAAACCTGCTGCACATTTAGTAATTCATTGTGACAATAGCCAGAAAACGAGATTAGAGAAGCAAAATGGCCAGACTGTGGCCGGTGCCTGTGTATGCATGTGAGGAGATGGGCAGGGTGCTAGCCACAAAGCCATGCCTCCCCCCCACCCTACCCCACAGCCCCCCCAGTCACTCTAACCCAGCCAGCTACGCAGGAGAACACCATCTATATCCTTTAAGGAACACGGCTGTGCTGCCCCTCCATGCCTGGTAGCTCTTGCCCTCATCACAGTACTTTGGTGTAAAGTCACAATTTAGCCCCCAAACAAATTAAGCTTCCCCTTCCGGCATGTAGCAGAATTCTCTCTAGTATAACTAACACTGTGGATAGTTTCACATACTGGGGAGCCCAGGAGTTATTTAGAGGGTTCCTAATGAGTCTAGCGGTGTTACTGACCTTCGAGAGCCCTTACGAAGTAGGGCTGTTTGCATCTCTGTAGGCAGAGATGATAACCTAACCGGAGCTCAGTGTCCCATGCAGACACCTGTGACTTTGCAATACATAGCCGATCAGCTAGAGCAAACAGACGTTAGTAAATCCCATTTAGCTCGGCTGCTGCCTTCAGCTTGGCTAAATTGCTGACAGCTGTAGATTTCCTGGTTTAATTCACCTTCAAACCTTTGGGATCCTGTCTGTGGGAGAAGCCACTCTTAAATAATTAGCACAGGTCCAGGGCTAATCTGTCTCTTTTCTTATTTATTGCATTCATCTTTCTCAGTGTTTCCCTTTTAGTAAGTAGGGTTGCCAGTTTTGGTTGGACGTATTCCTGGGGGTTTCATCACATGAGCTAATTTTTAATTAACGACTAATCTTTAATTCCTGGGGACTCCAGGACAATCCTGGAGGGTTGGCAACAAAAGTAGTGAGGAGCATTACCTTGATGTGTTGAGTTTTCAGATGCCTCTGTACTATCTTAGTGCCTCATCTCTTTCAGAAAGTCACTCCATGTGGGCGTCAGTGAGCAGCAGCAGCGATGAAGCTATAGAGCCTGATTACATGAGCATTGAGCAGCTTTTTTCTTTTCCGCAAACAAAGCCCAAGGAGAAAGCAGCTACCCCAGTGAAGGTGGAACCAAAGGAGGTAATGGGCTATTTCTCATCATTTGAAGATTATGGTAAAAGGCCACTGCACATGGCTTATCTAACATAAATTATTATTTTTTAAACAGATCACATTCTTAGACTCCAAGAAGAGTCTCAATCTGAACATATTTTTGAAGCAATTTAGATGGTAAGCTATGAACTGGTTTCACGGTTGTTGAATAAAGCAACAGTCTGGCAAGTGAAATTAGCATAGCAAAAAAAGTTTTTTTCCACCAAATGCATCCGATGAAGTGAGCTGTAGCTCACGAAATCTTATGCTCTAATAAATTTGTTAGTCTCTAAGGTGCCACAAGTACTCCTTTTCTTTTTGCGAATACAGACTAACACGGCTGCTACTCTGAAACAGGGCAGTATATTTCCCACAGTTCGAACACATCCTGGATTCTAAGACATAGAGCAAGTGACTGACCATCCAAGGAGTGACTATAAAATGACATGCCTAAATACAAACAAGGAAAACAGCTAGTTCAATCTTATCTATTTTATAATTTTTCTATATTTTCTGTAAATACATATCTATTCATGTTCACAGTTACTGATTTTAAAGCATCTTGCTTATGTTCCACGGTGTTAAAAATAATGGAAGGTAAACACAAGAGGGGAAAATAGTAATTTTATTTGAGACAGTGGCCACTTACTCCTACATTATCAGTCCCTCTTATCTTCAGTTTATTATAGCTATCTACTGAAGATAAATTTATAATTTTTTTAAAAAAATTAATATATTTATCATCACAACAACCCAGCAGGGAAGGGCAGTGCTATTTATACCCCATTTTACAGGGGGAAACTGAAGCACAGAGAGACAAAGGGCCAGATTTTTAAGTGCCTAAAGATATAGACAGGTACCTGATGTGTAACCTTTGGTTTTTGTGTTCCCAACTAGTAGTGTAAAGATAATAAATAAAACCAAACTGAATTCTGTAAGGTTTGAGCTTTCAGGGCAGTTGCAGATAGTTTAATTAAGTGGAGGCCTGTGAATGACACGAGTGATAACATTTAAAACTTGTTAAAATAAACTGGTTGGTTAAAGCAAACAGGTCTTGCAATATAACCACGCACTGCGCTGTTACTCACCGGCTAAGGTGGAATGATGCCTCCCGGGGTGATCAGTACTTGGATGGGAAGAATAGCCATATCTCTTTCTCTAATGGTACCCCGAGAGTGAATGGGTGCACCCCATCTAAAACCAGCATGCTACCCTTTTATAATTCTGAGTGCCAGGCTACTGCACTAATCCAGGGAACAGTCTGCCTGTCAGTAAGGCCTAATTATGCACCATTCACTAGAGTTTGTAGGGCCTAACCAATAGCATATGGTCATAGGGAGCTGGCCAGTGTTGTTGTTCTGTTGTTGCTTCTAATTACATGCCTATTCTCTGCAGCTCAAATAAAGAGGTAGCTGACATGATTCAAAAAGGGGACAGGACCAAGTTTGACGTGGAGGTTCTGAAGCAGTTACTGAAGCTGTTACCTGAAAAACATGAGGTTAGATAGAAAAACTCTTTTCATTCAATCCACAAAGGCTGCAGATATGATGCAGTTCTGGGGTCTTGAGTCTTGTGTTTTCTTGTTAGATAGAAAACCTGAAAACCTTCAAGGAAGAAGAAGCCAAGTTAGCAAGTGCAGATCAATTTTATCTTCTCCTGCTCAGGGTTCCCAGGTAAGGCAGATCATTAGCAACTTCAGCCTGATCTTTTGCTTGCATATTGTTTTCCATAACAACAAGCTTCACTTTTTGATCCAATTGGATGTAGCACTCTGTGTCATTTAAAAGGATACTGAAAGGACTCTAAATTAGAGCATTATTCTGCAAAACATTCTGAATGCCAAGACGTTGGCTGCACTTAGGGAAAGTCAGCTTTAAAGAGTCTCTTTTATTGTGATAACACTATAGAAAGGCCATCTTAAAAAAAAAATCTTTCTTTTAATGGATTTGTTGCTTTAAAACTAAGCCTTTCTTAAAATGCTTTTAGTGTACTCCATAGTTGTTGGGTTTGTTTGTTGGCATTCATATTATAATATTGCACTTGTATATTTATTTGCATTTCACATGCCTCTCCCATCAGAGACTCTCAAAGTGCTTTACAAATATTAATCATCATCACCTGTGTCAGGTAGAGGAGTAGTCTCTGTGTCAGAGAGGAGCAGACACAGTGGTACAGTGAAATGTAAGTTATACATCGCTGGGCCAACCTGGCCAGTTACTCAAGAGATAGCACCAATGCCCTTCTTCTGGGTTTGCAGCCAGAGGAAACAGTCGTAAGGCAATCGGAATTCCTGCCAGCAGATCATGATGAGAGGATGTGATGGCCATACCCTTCCACAGTTAGTGCTGCCTCTTTTTTAGGCTGAGGGGGATGTCTGTGGCCTTGTAGAATGTGGCTGCTCCCGCACAATCTTCTGAAATGAGATGGCAGAAGCTGGCATAGGCCCTGGGTATGGCCAACTGGTTAAGTAACTTGCCCCGTCACACAGGAAGGCTTTTGGAGTGTCAGGAATAGAATCCAGATCTCCCAATAGCCATGTGGCCATCCTCCCTCCCCACGGAGATCAGTGTATCCTCTACTGCAGGAGACACCATCTCCGTGCTGCCAGTTATGGCCTGCTATTGAAAAAGAACCGCCCCAAGCCACAGACAGAGCTGTGCAGTATCAATGTGATGCAGATGTGGTAGCTGGTCATGAGCCTGGAAGTGGCTTTTGGCAGAGGTTAGAGTGTGATAGTTTGGGGAATGGGAAGGGGGAGACTCTGCTGGCAGGGTCAGGAATCTGTTAAGCATAACTGTATATTTGTGCCGACTCCCTCTCTTAGCTACCAGCTGCGGATTGAATGTATGCTGTCATATGAAGAGACTGCTGTCATGCTAGATATGCTACAGCCAAAAGCAGAAGCAATCAGGAAAGCCTGTGAAGGTAAATGGGACAGTGTCACCCCATAGCACGTTGTGTTCAGAGCCATGTGAGGCCTCATTTCGGCTTGTAGTAGTATATCTATCTTACTTGAGAATTTAAGGAAGAAGTGGCCTTTTGTTGTCTCCATCTCATATATATGCAAATCTGCAACTAGCCAGAAGATTGCACCCTCATCCTATCAGACACAGACCTGACCAGGATGGTCCATTCATTCATGGCCACCAGGTTCAAATTATTGCAACTCATAGCTAGGAATAGAGCCACAAGCCTTGAAAAACCTCCCAACAGGTACAAAGCTCAGCAGCCTGTTTGCTTAACACCATTGGCTATTATAAACACATCACCCTAGTTCTCCACTCTCTGCCCTCGCTCACCAATGAACATAGAGTGTAGTTCAATCTGTCTTTCCTGATGTTCAAAGCCCTACTATGGAGCTGGCACTGGGTACCAGAGAGAGGACACTTCACCCTCTATGACCTCCCAGGATACAGTACACTTGAACAATGACTTCGTCAATCAGTCGGAGGCTTGTTAATGCAAGTGACACAGCTTTCAGAGAAGCAGGTTTTAGATTATAGAACTCACTCTTGCATAGGGTGACCAGACAGCAAATGTGAAAAATCGGGATGGGGTAGGGGGTAATAGGAGCCTATATAAGAAAAAGACCCAAAAATCTGGACTGTCCCTATAAAATCAGGACATTTGGTCACCCTACTCTTGCAGGAGTTAAGAATGACCACATTTAGAAGTTAATGCTAAACAAATTCATTCAACTGAGCTTTCCCTCAATAAATTCCTCACACACAATCCCACCTCACCTCACAAAAAATCCCACTACCAAATCCTCCTATAAACTAATCAAAACTCGAGATTTTGGAGGACGAGAAAGTTTGTTATGTTTGCTTTTCTAAATAGGAAGTGCTTGTATACAGCAGCAATGTAGGCCGTCATGGATATACCTTGGTAGATCACGTGGTAGCCTTCACCATATGTTATGCTTCCTTTTTTGGAGTACGTGAAGTTGTTTAGGGAGCACAGGGCTGATATGAAAAGAACAGAATGGGAAATGCTTCTGGAAATAAGGTGGCAGGGGAGGAAGGAAGAAATAAAATGTATTGAGCGATTCTTAGGGTAGGTCTAAGATCGGCGAGTAGCGATGGATATATCGGGGGTCAATTTATCGCGTCTAGTCTAGACACGATAAATCGATCCCCAAGCGCTCTCCCGTCAACTCCGGAACTCCAGCGCAGCGAGAGGTGCAAGCAGAGTTGACGGGAGAGCGGCGGCAGTTGATTCACTGCCGTGAAGACGTCGCAGTAAGTCAATCTAGGTACGTCGACTTCAGCTACGCTATTCTCGTAGCTGAAGTTGCGTACCTTACATCGACTCCCCCCGCAGTACAGACCGGGGCTTATTCAAGATCTCCCGCTAGTGGAAATAAAGTCACTAGCTCCACTTTTAGGGCACCTTCCAGGCTAGAAGCCCCAGCGTCTTCACCTCCTAGCTGTAAGTGGCTGCCCCATACGTGGGGGTGGAGACAGGCAGCCCAGATATGCCTACCTTTAAGACGCAAATACTATATTGTGCCTATATTGCTTTTTTGGGGGGGGGGAGGGTGTCTCTGCCGCTGCCTGTTTGGTTACTTCCAGTTTCACATGGTGTCTGCTTGTCGTCCATAACTCTGGTGTTTGCGGGTCTTTGAGGTTCTACTGTATGGAAATCCTGCCTTGATACAATGGAAATTCTGATCCAATTTGGGAAACATTCAGTTTTGAAACTGACCCTTATGTAAAGGATAACTTTATTTTTCAGATCTTCTAACGACCCATCGCCTGCCAGTTTTCTGTCAACTGATTCTCAAAGTTGGAAACTTTCTTAACTATGTAAGAAATCTTTTTGTTGTCGTTGTTAAGAGATCACTACATTTTATAGATGAAAAGAACTTTTCTCCTCTCTTTTGCGTGTATAGGTTATAAATATAGAGTAAGTGTTTGAGTTTGACATGGGTTATTCCTGCCTCTTCTTTCTGTCTTTCAGGGAAGTCACACTGGAGATGCTGATGGCTTTAAAATTAGCACTTTACTGAAACTAACTGAAACCAAAGCAAATCAAACCCGTATTACTCTGCTCCACCATATTCTGGAGGTACTACTGCAATTTCCTTTGGGAATTTTGGTTGGACATGAACTATTTTTCCAGCCATAACTTCGGTTGATGTTATGTACATGTGTTTATATGCTCCTCACTTGTTTGTGTAACCCACACACCTCCTGGGTGTGCTGCTTTGTCCCATCTAGTGGCACCGAGACCACCTAGAGAGAGATTAATAAGTCTGCTCTTCAGCCTTAGCTAAGAGCCATATCACTTTTAACTCATGCAGTAGAGCAGTGGTTCTCAACTGTGGTCCGTCGCTTGTTCAGGGAAAGCCCCTGGCGTGCCAGGCCGGTTTGTTTACTTGCTGCTTCCGCAGGTTTGGCCGATTGCGGCTCCCACTGGCTGCGGTTCACTGCTTCAGGCTTCACTGTGGGAAGCGGCGGGGGCCAAGGGATGTGCTGGCTGCCGCTTCCCGCAGCCCCCATTGGCCTGGAGCGGTGAACCGCGGCCAGTGGGAGCCGCAATCGGCCGAATTTTCGGACACGGCAGGTAAACAAACTGGCCCGGCGCGCCAGGGGCTTTCTCTGAACAAGTGGTGGACCACAGCTGAGAACCACTGCAGTAGAGGCTCAGGCATTTAGCTCCAGAGGACCCAGGTTCGATCCCGTCCGTTGATGATCTGGGTCTGTGGGTGTTACATTTGCATAGTCCTGGAGAGATTGCTTGATTTGCTCGGGCTCATAATACTTGGGCTGCAGGTGCTACCTAGATTTAAAAGAATTCTAAACAAAGAGTTGAGAAAGCAAAGAATCTCATCCAAGCCTTAATCATTTTCCACCTTGATTTCTGTAAGTTCCTCCTCTCTTGCTTCCTTGACGCCCATCTCACCCCCATCCAACCCATACAAAATGCAGCTGCCAGGAACATATTTCTGGCCTGTAGCTCCAGTGAAGTCACCTCCAGTGTTGGCACGTTGGATCTCCCCTTTCCACCAGATCACATTCAAGCTTTTTGCCCAAGCGTTAAGCTCTTTCATAGCTTTCTCACTGCTGCTTAGCTGCCCTTATATTTATTTTTTGTATTATCATAGTGGCTAGGAGCCCTAGTCATGGACCCATCGTGCTAGGCACTGTGCAAACAAAGAACCAAAAAAAATAGTCCCTGCCACCCAGAGTTTACCACTTCTCCCTCTCTTCTGCCAGGGATGCCAGTCTTATTGCCCTGTTCATTGAGCTTTCCCTTTGCCAATCCTATGATTCAAACCCTTTTTTGGAGTCCCACTTTTACTGTGACACCTAAAAAAAAATTAGCCACCTCCTAATTGCTATGCTGAGGTGCTCAGACACTATGGCAAAGATGGTTGTATAAGTTAGTAGATAGATAGTTAGGCAGGCAGATAAACTAGAACACAGATATTCTTAATGCATAGACAGACCCATCAGAATTGCCGATTGGATCAGACTAGTGGTCCTTTTAGTCCTATATCCTGCCTTCAGCAGGGGCCTGGACCCTGCACTTCAGAGGAAGGTGAAAGAAACCCCGCAGTAGGAGATTCTGGGATAATCTACCCACTGGGAAAGTTCCTTCCTAACCACCCATCAGTTAGAGATCACTCTCCGCCCTGAGGCATGAGGGTTCATACCCCTTTCAATACTCTTGTATATTTTTTTAATTTGTACTCTTATAATTCTGGATAGTCTTGGCAACCATAGAAACGGCTGGTCCCCCTTTGAATCCTGCTAAACAAACAGTGGGGGGTGGAGTGGGAATGAAACATTGCGCACACAAGTCATTCCCTCTGTTTGTAACCCTTCCCCTCCTCCCCCCCACTGTGCACCAGCTGTGTACGAAAAATAAATACAAAAATAACAAACGTTTCTGTTTTAGGAAGTAGAGAAAAGTCACACAGACCTCCTGCAGCTTCCCAAGGACCTTGAATGTGTCTCAAAGGCAGCCGGGTAGGATTGTGAACCTGATACTTTAAATAAAAAAAAGAAGAACCACTCAGATTCAAGAAATTAAGACATAAATGGCTGTTATTATAATCCATACATTAACTGGATAGAGACTCAATTAGTTGTAACCAAAGGATTTCCTTTTGCAAATTCTGAAGCCATTTTAAAATGCAAATTAGCTATATGCACAGTTCAGCAACAAGCAAGACAGTAACTAGGGTCAGAAATAGTTCGGCATTCAATTAATTCTGCTTTGCAGGAATTCACAGAAATGGTATGGCGTTCAATGAGGCTCTGTCTTTTTAATCCTAGCTACCTATAAGCAGTGCTGAAGTACCTGTCACTGCTGTATTCAGGGACAATAGCCTAGCAGCTTCAGAAGAGCCCTGAATCTGTAGATTAGGCTCTCTAGTGTGTTAGTGAAGCCAAACAATTAAAATCCGTATGTATCCATTTCCAAATGTACAATGCACAAGATTCCAGTTAGACCTGGCCCTCTCTTCATAAGTGCTGCTGGGGGATGTTCTCATGGCCAAACAACTGGCTTGTTAACAAAGGTGTTTGTGTTGTTGCTTGAAGGTTTTGGGGGGACTGTTTGGATTTTTCATGTCTTACACTAGTGACCCTTTTGCTCTTGAGAACAAAACATTAAGCACAAAAAGATATGTGTGGACAAATGTCCCCTGAGAATTTGCACAGCCAGATAATTTTGAGCAAATATTAGCATGATCCATTCTAGCTGGTGATGCTTTGTACTATCAGGGGATTTGAAAAGTCCACCTAAAGTGTTTAGTGACTTAGTAGCACAGCCCCATTGAAACACAAACGCTATTGAAAGTGAATGGAGCTGTGCTCCTAAGTCATTGAGGCACTTTGAAAATCCCACTCTAAATTCATGAATTATTTGCATCACAGTAGTACCTGAGGGCCTAAAATGAGAGCAGGGACCCTTTGTGCTCAGCGATTGGTGGGCCAGGCAGTGAGACAAGTGAAGTGATTTGTCCCAGGTACAGCAGATCAGTGGCAGAACTAGGAATGGAACTCATGTCTCCTAACTCCGTCCAGTGTCCTAACCACTAGGCCATGTTGCCTTGTGGTGCTACCTAGAATGACACAGGCATAGTTCTGTGCTTAATACCATAGAGTCACTGGAAAACAGAAAAGGGGGAGGAGAATGGGAAATCATTGCTGTTTTTCCTCTCTTTTAGTTAGCCCAGCTCTCCGAGAAGTGAACTGTGTTTAATCTCCTGCGGCTTTGTGTTCATTTTCAGAATTAACCTTGAAATCATACGTGCGGAGTCCAGTTCCAATTTAAAGAAGTTGCTAGAACTTGAGCGAAAGATTTTGTCATCGAAAGACGACGTGAAAGCCCAGTATGAGATGCCCATCCAGGTCAGTGAAAGGAGTGCCCTCCCTTGAGGAGAGAAGAGCTGAGACTCTGCAAAAACAGCATGTTCAGGGAGGAGTGAAGGGTGGAAACATTTGTCCCCTCATTGCCTCTCATATTTGAAAATGAATGTAAATGCCACACAACCCTTTTGTGTTCATTTGCCATGACCAGCAGGTACTGACTAGAAAGGCAGAGAGCAGGGATAAGGGAGAACCCAAGCCATCTTTGCACTTCTTCTCCTAACTGCTCCAGGAGCTCCTGGGTCACAGCCAAGGATCTGGGCCTTGGAACTGAACTCTGGTTACATTGTCATTCTAACTATTTTTTTCCATTAGTCTTTCCTTGCAATGTCTGATGCACAATGCTTTGTAACTTGGCCTAAATGCATTTCAGGACAGCATAAACGCATCAAAGAAGTTGGAGGAGGAGTTTGAAATCATTGAAAGGAAGAAGGGGGAACTTGCAAATTATCTCTGTGAAGATGCAAACAAGCTGTCATTAGAAGACATATTTAGCACCATGAAAACCTTCAGGGATCTCTTCATCAGAGCACTAAAGGTTTGCATTTGTGAACATTATGCAGTAGGATCCAGGTGCTGGAACACATGCATCAGTTCAGATAGTAAATAGGACCTGATTTTCCCTTACATCTGAGCTCCATTTGTTGCAGGGGGCAAGGGCAGGGCCATCAAGGAGATCATTATGGCCCTCTGATTCAGCACTGGCCCAGCCCTGGTTTTCATTAGAGCAACCAAGTGGCTGCTCTAACTTCTCCACAGGCATAAGGTCCCTGAGGGACTATGTGCAACTGGAGAACTGGTGTAACAAAGCTCTGCTCCGCCATACCCTCAGCTGACCCCCACCATGCTCCTTGCCCTATTCCATCCATCTCTCAGGATGTCCCCTAAGCCAAGTGGGCAGGATTGCAAGAAGTGTTCTCCACTGGCCATTTCCAGCTGGAATCTATCCACTTTGAACCATCTGATCACATTGGAGGATATGAACCTGAGGGTCAGATCCTGAGCTAGGGTCTTCCCCTGCTAAAGTCCATGGGATTTTTGCCACTGACATTACTGGGCTGTGGGTGTGGTCCTGAAACAGCCAGCTTGGGGATTTGACTGAGATCTGCAGGGAGCTTTCAGATTGTGATATGCACTAATGAAGGAACCTCTTTGCCGAATGAGGATGGAGAGCTCAGTGAGCTTTGCACCACCAAGCTAGAGCTGTTAGGCTAGAGGTTGGCATTAACCCAGAGTTTGAGTGATGGACCCTGGACGCTCTTTCTTCCAGGATAAGTTTGTAGAAAAGTTGTGGATTTATAGTGGGTCAGAAACTGATCGCTGAGTCCAGCCCAAGCAACCAGGTTTGACTCAGAGAGGGTTTTGCAGCAGCTTGGGAGGGTTGCAGAGTCTATTGCAGCCAGTCGGGGGAGAGTTCTCAGCCTGCTGTACATCCCCTGTATGTGGGGCATCTGGACAATGGATCCAGTCACTGCCCGTCCCCACGGCACACTGAGGGATGGGGATGGAGCCCCAGCCAAGTACACTCACTGCCTCTCACCCCCACAGTGGAAGAGCACACAGCTCCCAGCTACCTATTGGATCTCTCTGGGAGGGAGGAGCCAGGATTTCCCCCTTGTTTTGCACAAGCTGTGAATAGATTGAACCATCTTCCCTTTAGGTGGCTTTGCTACTAGATATTTAACCAGACATCCCCTGTGACTCTTCTCTGGCTCCAGGACAACAAGGACAGGAAGGAACAAGCTGTAAAGGCAGAAAAAAGGAAGAAACAGTTGGAAGAGGAAGAGGCTAAGAGACAAAAGGGAGACAACGGGAAGATCAGTGAGTATTTGAAAGGGTTTCTTTAAAAGGAGATGTACATACCTCACCCAGCTTGTCTCTCTATGGATTGTAATACAGTATCTTTTATTGGACCAACTTCTGTTGGGGAGAGAGACAAGCTTTCAAGCTTACACAGAGATCTTCTTCAGGTCTGGATGGAGAAGTTTACTGGACTAGACGTTGGTCCAGTAAAAGCTATTACCTCACCCCCCTCTTGTCTCACTAATATCCTGGGACCAATATGGCTACAATAACACTGCATACAGTCTATATAGGTGAGGACTGATAGAAACTCCAAACTCTTCCTGTTTTAATGTTCCAATAATAATCATTCAGGGTAGATTTCTGAGTGTTCGATGGTTGAAGACTTTTGGGTGCTTAAAAAGGGTCCCTACCACAGTGCAGCAGAGAACAGCAAAGGAGAGAAACAAGATTACCCCTCCCTCACTTTCAATAAAATTCAAGTTTCAGAGTAGCAGCCGTGTTAGTCTGTATTCGCAAAAAGAAAAGGAGTACTTGTGGCACCTTAGAGACTAACAAATTTATTAGAGCATAAGCTTTCGTGAGCTACAGCTCACTTCATCGGATGCATTTGGTGGAAAAAACAGAGGAGAGATTTATATACACACACACAGAGAACGTGAAACAATGGGTTTATCATACACACTGTAAGGAGAGTGATCACTTAAGATAAGCCATCACCAACAGCAGGGGGGGGAAGGAGGAAAACCTTTCATGGTGACAAGCAGGTAGGCTAATTCCAGCAGTTAACAAGAATATCAGAGGAACAGTGGGGGGTGGGGTGGGAGGGAGAAATACCATGGGGAAATAGTTTTACTTTGTGTAATGACTCATCCATTCCCAGTCTCTATTCAAGCCTAAGTTAATTGTATCCAGTTTGCAAATTAATTCCAATTCAGCAGTCTCTCGTTGGAGTCTGTTTTTGAAGCTTTTTTGTTGAAGTATAGCCACTCTTAGGTCTGTGATCGAGTGACCAGAGAGATTGAAGTGTTCTCCAACTGGTTTTGATCCCACTGAGAGTTACCAAAAGAAACTACAGCATTTGCTCAAGAAACTCCCTGAAAAAGCACAAGAACAAATCCGCACAGACACACCCCTGGAGCCAGGACCTGGGGTATTCTATCTGCTACCCAAGATCCATAAACCTGGAAATCCTGGACGCCCCATCATCTCAGGCATTGGCACCCTGACAGCAGGATTGTCTGGCTATGTAGACTCCCTCCTCAGGCCCTTCGTTACCAGCACTCCCAGCTATCTTCGAGACACCACCGATTTCCTGAGGAAACTACAGTCCATTGGTGATCTTCCTAAAAACACCATCCTAGCCACTATGGATGTAGAAGCCCTCTACACCAACATTCCACACAAAGATGGACTACAAGCCGTCAGGAACAGTATCCCCGATACTGTCACGGCTAACCTGGTGGCAGAACTTTGTGACTTTGTCCTGACCCATAACTATTTCACATTTGGTGACAATGTATACCTTCAAATCAGCGGCACTGCGATGGGTACCCGCATGGCCCCACAGTATGCCAACATTTTTATGGCTGACTTAGAACAACGCTTCCTCAGCTCTCGTCCCCTAATGCCCCTACTCTACTTGCGCTACATTGATGACATCTTCATCATCTGGACCCATGGAAAAGAAGCTCTTGAGGAATTCCACCATGATTTCAACAATTTCCATCCCACCATCAACCTCAGCCTGGACCAGTCCACACAAGAGATCCACTTCCTGGACACTACGGTGCTAATAAGCGATGGTCACATAAACACCACCCTATATCGGAAACCTACTGACCGCTATTCCTACCTACATGCCTCTAGCTTTCATCCAGATCATACCACTCGATCCATTGTCTACAGCCAAGAGCTACGATATAACCGCATTTGCTCCAACCCCTCAGACAGAGACAAACACCTACAAGATCTCTATCATGCATTCCTACAACTACAGTACCCACCTGCTGAAGTGAAGAAACAGATTGACAGAGCCAGAAGAGTACCCAGAAGTCACCTACTACAGGACAGGCCCAACAAAGAAAACAACAGAACGCCACTAGCCATCACCTTCAGCCCCCAACTAAAACCTCTCCAACGCATCATCAAGGATCTACAACCTATCCTGAAGGACGAGCCATCGCTCTCTCAGATCTTGGGAGACAGACCAGTCCTTGCTTACAGACAGCCCCCCAATCTGAAGCAAATACTCACCAGCAACCACACACCACACAACAGAACCACTAACCCAGGAACCTATCCTTGCAACAAAGCCCGTTGCCAACTCTGTCCACATATCTATTCAGGGGATACCATCATAGGGCCTAATCACATCAGCCACACTATCAGAGGCTCGTTCACCTGCGCATCTACCAATGTGATATATGCCATCATGTGCCAGCAATGCCCCTCTGCCATGTACATTGGCCAAACTGGACAGTCTCTACGTAAAAGAATGAATGGACACAAATCAGATGTCAAGAATTATAACATTCAAAAACCAGTTGGAGAACACTTCAATCTCTCTGGTCACTCGATCACAGACCTAAGAGTGGCTATACTTCAACAAAAAAGCTTCAAAAACAGACTCCAACGAGAGACTGCTGAATTGGAATTAATTTGCAAACTGGATACAATTAACTTAGGCTTGAATAGAGACTGGGAATGGATGAGTCATTACACAAAGTAAAACTATTTCCCCATGGTATTTCTCCCTCCCACCCCACCCCCCACTGTTCCTCTGATATTCTTGTTAACTGCTGGAATTAGCCTACCTGCTTGTCACCATGAAAGGTTTTCCTCCTTCCCCCCCCTGCTGTTGGTGATGGCTTATCTTAAGTGATCACTCTCCTTACAGTGTGTATGATAAACCCATTGTTTCATGTTCTCTGTGTGTGTGTATATAAATCTCTCCTCTGTTTTTTCCACCAAATGCATCCGATGAAGTGAGCTGTAGCTCACGAAAGCTTATGCTCTAATAAATTTGTTAGTCTCTAAGGTGCCACAAGTACTCCTTTTTTTTTTTTTTTTTTTTTAATAAAATTCAAGATACAGAACAGGAGCCATTTAAAGGCCTTGGCCTGCAGGGTGCCACAAGCGTACTTTGGCAAAGGGCAAAGCGGAGAGACTACTAGAGGCACCGACCATGGCTGGCAAGGGCTCTGGGCCAAGTTCTTCGCTGCCCTTCACCTTCCATAGTCATTCACACCGGTGCAGTGGGTGTAGAATGGTGCCAGATCAGAGTGGCAGTGTTTGACACCCACTTTGCACTGGAATAGATGATGCTGCAAGGGGCAGGGCAATGGAAGATCAGGCCCCGTCTCCCCAGCATATACCCTTGGTGGTAACCCCACTGCTTTCAACTATCACTGCCTATTCCCCCGGAGTGCAACGTTAGCCATTTCCCCATTTTTGTTTAAACACTAGTTAAGAAAGGGGCCGTGAAGCAGGACGAGGTGTGTGTTATCGATGCCCTGCTGTCCGACATAAGAAAAGGTTTCCAGTTGCGGAAAACGGCTAAGAACAAGAGTGCGCCGGACACTGCTCCTAAAGCCTCACCTGCCGAAACGCTGAAGGAGAGAGAGCCTGGTAAGACCAAAGACCCAACCATACCTGCAACCATTAACCTCCAGCCTGCTGCAAATATTGTAGCAAAACAAATACATATGTAACCCATATATCTTCTGGGTGTGGTATTCTGTCCCATCTAGTGCCACCGAGACCACTTAGAGATAAAATGAGTCTGCTTTACAGCCTCAGCTAACATTCAGCTGGCTTTTAGCTCTTGCAGTCGAGGCTCATGCACTAAGCTCTGGAGTCCCAGGTTCGATCCCGCTCGCCGACGACCGGGGTCTGTTGGCATTACACATACAGAGGAACTTCTCTTCTTTGAATTGTTGAATTGATCAATAGACAAGGGGGACCATTTTCAAAAAATTGTGCAAGTGACCGAAGTCCCATTTTCCAAGGGACTTGGCACTTCGGGAAATGTTACCCCAGAGATGTTTATTTTCTAAATTTGCACCGTGAGCTTCCTTTCCGCTTTTGAGGTGGTATCCTCCATTCCCAGATGCAAACCAGCCAACAATCTTGTTGAAGGCCATCGCCCTGGCCTGCCACAAGAGATAACTTGCAAATTGCAGCCTTCCTGCAATCCCTTTAAAAAGCAGGGTCGGGCTGGGTTGGTACTTGGATGGAGAAGCCCAGACGGGGGGGCAGTTCTGAAGGCATGTCTCAGGCAGAGCTATTTCCTGCAACAAGACTTGGACAGCAGGATCAGGCCCATGATGCCAGTTGGGAATTCATTGGCCCTTAGCTCCCCTCAGGTAGGCTCCTATGCAGCATGTTTAAGTTCCATTGACTTCACTGGGAATGAAACTGATTAACGTCAATGGGAGCTAAGCACAAACTCAAAATTAAGTATGCGCTGAAGTGCTTTGCGGTGTTGGGGCCTGGGTTATGAACCAAATGCCCCCATGTGATGTTCGGGGTTGCTGAGCTATGGGAGTGGCTAGTTTTTGGAGTAGACATAAAAAGCTCCTGACCACGTCTGGCCATTATAAATCCCTTGGCCCCTTTGCCCTGAGCCGTTAGCCCGGGGTACATTGCAGGTGGTCAGATTACACTCAGACGACCCATTGTTGTTGGTTGACAGTCACACGCTAGACTGAACAACTGTGCCTGATCCCGTGTTGTCCGTTTAAAGGAAAGAGTGTTGATACGTCAGAAGCAGCAGCAGTGAAGGAAAGTGCTTCTGAGACCCAGCGAAAGGAAGGCAATCAGCACACAGAAAACACTCCTGCCTCAGAAGCTGCTGCCACTGTGAAGGCTACCGGTAGAGTTGTCAAAGAGACACCAGCTTCCAACGAAGTGCTTCCTAAAGACAGAGCTGGAGGAAGTTCGCCACAACAGCCCTGTACTGACAGGAGCGCCTTACCTTCAACTGAAGTTGAGGGAACCCAGCAGCCCAACAATGGAGTGAGTATCCAGCAGATCAACAGCTCGTGTAGCTTTCAAGAGAACGTGGAATACAATGCCATTGTGTTCACGCCATTGAACCCAGGAACAACTACAAAGTTTGCAAGCAGCTATTCAGGCCACTGTATTGGTTTAGAAGAGGAATTGAATGGATCCCTCTCAGGAGACAAAAACAGTGAATCTGGACTCACTCAGTTAGAAAGAGGCCTGGTGTCTAATGTACAAATGTCACAACCAAGTGATGCAGTTGGGAACGAGGCTAAAACCAGAGTTGAACTAGCACCTGGCGGTGCTAAAATGACTCCAACCAATGAGTCGAGTTCTCAGCATACAGAGTTAAAGGGGACAGAGAAAGAAAATGACGACCTCGCCGCAGACTCCTTGCTGGACACCTCGCAGGAGAAATCCTTCTCAGAAGAGCCAGTGACTGATTCTTCTTGCTCAACAACAGTCCCTCCGGCGCAAGCACTTACTGACAAGGAAGGGCAAAGAGGGTCTGGGAAACGGAGAAAGAAGAAACGACACAGCAAAACCCAGTCAGGTAACACATTTCAGTGCGGCATATGGAGATTAGGAACCCTTTAGCTAAATACGGGAGACTGAAGTTCTCATCTTCAGCTCTCTAGGATTTTTTAATTAGAAGTATTCCTTCCTTTTTTAGGGTCCAGCCCTGCACCAGTGAAGTCAATAGGAATTTTACCATTCTCAGGAAAAACACTGTTTAATGCAGATGTCCTTTAAAATCGGAGACTGGTTAAACAATGCAAAAACATTGTCCCCACTAGCAGCATGTATAAATAGTTTAGAAAGGGTTAATGATTAATGGATCAATAAAAAGATGTTGCACACATGAATGGAGTACAGTACAGATGGTGACAAGCACATCTGTCAAAGGTGCTACAGATAGTTGTAAGTTAAAGTTAGATGCAACTAACTGGCCCATTGGACTCTATAAGCAGTAATTAATCATGTACTATAGTAGAGACTAACCATTCATTATAACATCTATTAATCATTTGTTAACCCATATAAACTATTTATAAATATAGCTTTAATATAACTGTATTAAAATTCTTCCCCATACTCTCATCACCCAATTTTTATGAGGTTTTCCCCAAGACATCAGTTACAAGAGTATTCTGCACACGAGAATTAGTGTCACTGAAGTATAAAGTTCTGGTGTATTTCAGTGTGACCCTTCCTTAGTGTTAAATATTCAAGCACACAGCTTAGGGGGGAAAAAAATCACACTGATGCTTGTGCAAAAGATCATGTTCTTAAGGCTAGAGACAGCTTTTAGATTTAGCCCTGACTACATGTAACTGTGCCGCCCCAGGAAGGACTGGGGGACTCTCTGGCACCGTTCCTCCAGAGCTCTCCGTCTCACTTGGGATTCATGGGAGATCTGCTGTATCTTCTAGAGGGCTGACACAATGTATTCCCATTGCTCCCCAAACCTGACATGTGCCCCACTAGCTCCAATGATCACCAGACGGGAAGGACAGTAGTAGACCATGTCTCTTCAACTCTCCATCCCTTCTCCTCCCTCATGAGTAAAGGGGAGAAAATATTGGGCATGCAGCTCCTGCTCTTCCCACCTCCATGGCTGGAGACATGATCAAATGGTGTGTTTCCCATGCAGTGGGATGGGGCTGGGGCTTTTACTCCACTTTACTCCTTGGGTGGCCACCATAGGCCCCAAGCACAATTTAATCGTTTAAGTTTTCAGACTATTTAGCTATTGACTAAACTAATAGTTTTTAGTCCCAAGAAATATAAACTAGTCATGTTTCCAAGAGGACAGTCTCTATCCTATGACGTTCCATGTTGTTACCTTTATGTCACAGCGGTCAGATATATTTAGTGTCTCTCTTTTATTTAAAAGCAGAGGTTGACATTGATACTGGAGATAATAAAACCAAAAATCGTTGTGTGATACAGTGAGGTATGTAAACAGGCAACATTGCTTTTATGTGGACTAACCCCAGCACTGGGACTTTACACTTTATGATGCCATCAGTAATCATTACGGCAACTAAGCTTTTTGCCTTAATATCTGATTATGTGTGTGTGATTTTTGCTGTCCAAGGGCTTGATCCTGCCCCATTGGAGTCAGTGGAAATACTCCCAGTGCTGCAGGATCAGGTCCCAAATGTCTGTCTTTTACGTCAGCAGCAGCCAATCAACCTTTCCCAGCAGAGATCATAAAGTCTGGTGTTAATTACCTTAACCACTCAAACCCAGTTTGCTAGGATAACTGGAAGCCTTGCTTTTGTCTGATTATTATTTTTTCCAAAAATTGTAAAAATGTAACTTCAGTACATTCATCCTTTGAAAGAGGCGACTGCTTCTCCTCTAGGCTTCCGGTTGTGGGTGGGGCTTATCAATTACAGAGTTGTTTTAACAGGTTTATTGGAATTATTTAAGCAGAATAGTGGACCAGGGAAGAAATTCTGCTTATATAGGACTACCAGCCCAACTGAAATCCAAATTTCACGTGCTAGTCAGCACTAAGGTCTTGGTGTTCAAAGACATGTGCATGTACTTAAAATTAGGCTGATGAGTAATCCATGGAAGTGAATGGAGCATGCAGCTGCTTACAGTTAAGCGCATGTGTACATCTTTCCAGGGCCATGTCTTCACTAGAGAGCTTACAGCAGCACAGCTGTACCGATGCAGCTATGCCACTGTAAGATCTCCCGTGTAACCGCTGACCACAGAGAGCTCTCCCATTGATATAATTAAGCCACCACCCCAGCGAGCGGACGTAGCTATGCTCGCAGGAGAGCATTTCTCGCTGACATAGCCCTGTCCACACCGGCGCTTCTGTCAGTGTAGGTTATGTTGTTCACGGGAGGATATTTTTTCACACTCCGAGTGACATAAGTTTTACCAACAAATGTGCTATTGTAAACATAGCCCAGCACTGGGGCCTAATTTTGCTTTGTTTGAGACACCCAGGCAGCTATGGGTAAACCCAGTTTTTCTGAAACTCTCTATCAAGTGCCCCTGCACCTCCCACCTGATATCAGGGTATTGTATGTTCTTGACATTTTACATTCCAGTTTTAAGAAACCTTTGGGTGACCCCCCCACTAAGATTTTCATTTTCCAAGATTTGTCTTTATTTATATTAAGGGGGCAGGGGGGAAATTGCATAGTTACATGTACTGAAATTGCATAGTTACATGTTTTCCTTTGCATTCTAATCATGAGCAGCCATAATTAAATGAACCAATAATCTGAACTCTCTGAATATCTGATTTCATGAACAAAATGTATTTATTCTACAGAGTCTGCAGTTTCTTGCTATGCAAGAATATTGGGTATCCCTCCCTAGTGATCCCCGGGAACTAATATTCCTCTTAGCCAGTCATCTACTGGTGGTGACATAGAAGCCATGGGAACCTCCGCTAAGACTTTTTTTTTTTGGTATTTTCTGCATCAGTAGCCTGAAGGCTGCTCTAATTTACCATGACAGGAACCAATCTCTCTCAGCCATTTTGGTAGCCAAGGATTAGCCAGAGAGCTATGTGTTCTGTAAGAAGGCCATTTGGTCCTCTTTTGGGGTTGTCTGTCCCCCATGTGGTACTGAGACAAAACCAGATGTGGTTGTCTCCAGTATCATACCGAGGGTGCCAAAATGAAGAGTGTGCTTCTCTGCCTTCACCACCAGCATTAGTGCAAGGTCACACCAGCGAGATCTGGGCAATGTGCTCTTCAAAATGACCCCTCCCATGTGGTGCACACAAAGCCATGCTGAGGGAACGGAGTTGTGCGACGTTCCTGGTAGTGCCGGAACGTCCGGTGTTCTGGGCATGTGTGAGTGACCATCTTAGTGTTCCGACTCATGGCTCCTCCTGCACCAGTCAACCCCTTCTCTACAGCCTCCCACCTGAAAGAGGTGGGCCGCTGCTGTGCTGCCTTTCAGAATCCAGTCGCCAAAGATTGACAGGAGCAGCAGCAAAGAGCAGCAATAATTCACATTTGAGATAGAGGTCAGGGACTGAGCCCCCCTATGTCAGAAGTGTAGCGTCAAGAACATTAAAGATGTTTGGAGAGAGATGACCATACGTGAGTTTATAACATCCCTACTCAGACAAGACCTGAGGCACATCCAGGTTTTTTTGGACTGGCCTTAGAATACACAAGAAAGCCACACACAAGAATTTACATTAAGGGTCTGATCCAAAATTGGTTGAAAATCAATGGGTCTTTCCACTGATTTCAGTGGGCTTTGAATCAAGCCCTGTGAGAGCTGTAAAGGTCCTGAAAGAAAACAGTAAAAGTAAAGGTTCCAGAGTAGCAGCCGTGTTAGTCTGTATTCGCAAAAAGAAAAGGAGTACTTGTGGCACCTTAGAGACTAACAAATTTATTAGAGCATAAGCTTTCGTGAGCTACAGCTCACTTCATCGGATGCATTTGGTGGAAAAAACAGAGGAGAGATTTATATACACACACACAGAGAACATGAAACAATGGGTTTATCATACACACTGTAAGGAGAGTAAAAAGAAAAGGAGAACTTGTGGCACCTTAGAGACTAACAAATTTATTAGAGCATAAGCTTTCGTGAGCTACAGCTCACTTCATCGGATGCATGAAGTGAGCTGTAGCTCACGAAAGCTTATGCTCTAATAAACTTGTTAGTCTCTAAGGTGCCACAAGTTCTCCTTTTCTTTTTGCGAATACAGACTAACACGGCTGCTACTCTGAAACTGTAAGGAGAGTGATCACTTAAGATAAGCCATCACCAACAGCAGGGGGGGGGGAAAGGAGGAAAACCTTTCATGGTGACAAGCAAGGTAGGCTAATTCCAGCAGTTAACAATGAGAGCTCATTCTTAATCTTTCCCTGTTTGCTGTAGAGGATGTTGATCAGGTGGTTCCGCAGTTTCTTTGAGAGTGTGTGGCACAAGCTGTCAGCATAGTCTGTATGGTATGTAGATTGTAATGGATTTTTTACCTTCAGTCCTTTCGGTATGATGTCCATCTGTTTGCATTTGGAGAGGAAGATGATGTCTGTCTGTATCTGTGCGAGTTTTTTCATGAAGTTGTCCCACCCCACCCCCCACTGTTCCTCTGATATTCTTGTTAACTGCTGGAATTAGCCTACCTTGCTTGTCACCATGAAAGGTTTTCCTCCTTCCCCCCCCCCCTGCTGTGGGTGATGGCTTATCTTAAGTGATCACTCTCCTTACAGTGTGTATGATAAACCCATTGTTTCATGTTCTCTGTGTGTGTGTATATAAATCTCTCCTCTGCTTTTTCCACCAAATGCATCCGATGAAGTGAGCTGTAGCTCACGAAAGCTTATGCTCTAATAAATTTGTTAGTCTCTAAGGTGCCACAAGTACTCCTTTTCTTTTAGTAAAAGTAAAGGCAATTCCACAGCTGAGGTTGTCCTAAAATTCTAGCTATGATAGGGTCCCACCTTAATGTCTGTCTGTCAGTCAGTGCCCCCTGGTGATCAAGTATTGGAAGAACATGCTACAGTGAGCCCCTAACTGAAATTTTGTCCTTTCCTTTTTTATCTGGTGTCTTAACATTATTTGCTTGTGTGAATTAAAGAGTAGATGAGAAAAGCTCTTTACTTCTGTTACCCTACAGCCTCTAGCCACAGCTTTTTCCTTACCAGTCTGTCTGTAAATCCAATTCATGGTTCCCACCTATCAGTACAAGCAGCAGCACTGTTACTTCACTAGGCAATGAACTTTCGCTGTAAAAGAGAGTGGGAACAATCCTAGTAAAACTAGGAGATGAGTTGTGCTATTAGTCACCGTCACCTTCTGGAGGAAAAGTCGCTGGATTTCCATCCCCCCTTCCTTTCTACCGGAATGCAGCCTTTTAGTTTGGAACCCTAGGAAGCACAATTTGCAGGGAATCAGGAGAACAGATTTACATTTGGTAAATGGTCATTTTTTAGAAGCCTTTTGCGGGATCTTGAAGTCACGGCAGCTCCCCATGCTCACCCCGGCCAAATCCAGTTGGAAGATCAGAGCTGAACCTCTCGCAGTTTTTAGCATGCTGTGGGTCTACAACAGCAGTAGAATAAAGACAGGCTTTGATGTGCTCAAATTTACCTTGTTTCACAGAACCATAGATTTTAAAGCCATCTAGGCTGACCACCTGCATATTACCAGCCATAGAACCTGATTCCTGCATTAACCCCAATTTTATTGAAATAGCTGTTTGTAAAGGCCAAATGATGCTACTTTTGTTCTCCCCTCATCCCCAGAAGTACAGTTTTGTTCTTCAAAGAGTAAAAGATGAGTGCCTGTGCTTGGCACTTCTTTCTGTTTGAACAAAGCAGTGTGATCACAAAAGGGAGGAGGGAAAAAAGAAAATAAATCAGGGACGAAGTAGATTTCAATTTATCAAGGGTTACAACGAAAAGTAAAACAAAAAAGTCCCACTCTATATATTATCTAAAAAAGAAAAGGAGGACTTGTGGCACCTTAGAGACTAACAAATTTATTTGAGCATAAGCTTTCGTGAGCTACAGCTAAAGCTTATGCTCAAATAAATTTGTTAATCTCTAAGGTGACACAAGTACTCCTTTTCTTTTTGCGAATACAGACGAACATGGCTGCTACTCTGAACCTATATATTATCTGTTACATATACACCTTGACCTGCTTTTTTTTCCAAAAGGACTGTATTTCTTCAGTCTTAAAAACAATAAATTAGGATAACTTCCATGTTGGGTCATTTTTGCTTTCTAATTCTAGGGGGTTAACAACCCATCTTGTCTTCTACAACAGATTCAGTGCTTCTTATGGTCTTAAATTTTCTCATCTGCCACTATAATCTAATTATTCACTCTTGTGGGTGTGTATATCTTTAGCCATGGTGTCCATATTTGTAAATATTCATGGGATCTGGAGGAGATTTTGTTTGGTCAATGAGCTAGACAGCACCTTAACATTTACAGATTAAGGCTCCAATCCTGCAAACACTTCCTGAAGTGCCTAACTCACATGAGTAACCTCATTGTCTTCAATGGTACTGCTCACCTGAATAAGTCTGTGCAAAAGTAGAATTTCTCGACACTGGAATTTTGGTGTTTTCTTTCTGGAAATTGACACACTGGGAAGATTCAGTTAAGTCCATGCTAAATGTCTTTCACCACTACTATGCTAAAACTAAAGACCCCACTGTGCTCCATTTACAACCCCATTTATGCAAGTTACTCCGTCCTAGAAGAACCCTATGCCTGCGTGCAGCTCTGTGTGAAGGCAGTGGGATGTCTGTCTCCTCAGATTTACTTGTGAGATCAGTGCCCAAGTCAATGGCAATACTGCCAGCTCCTGCAGAAGAAGTAATATTAGTCCTTAAGCTTGGTGTGTCTAACTAGCATACAGCTGAAAACCTAGTATTTCCAACATTCAGCATGGAGAACATGACATTTATTGTTTCAAGTACTGTGCTGAATTATTAGCAGTGACTAGCTCCAGAACAAAGAAGATGGTTAAACTCTTCAAATAAAGTTAGAATCTCAGTGCATGAATGAAATCGAGTTTTCAGAGTACATACATTAATAGTTTTACCATTTTTTTGTTTTTTCTTCCTCTCGCCTCTTTTTTTTTTAAAGTGCATTGGGGCACCTGGCTTATTTGATGGATTTAAATCCAATTTTCCCAACAAGTTTATCATGTACAGGATACGCACACACACACACACACACAAACACCTGACCACACATTTTTGTTGTTGTAATTGTTTTATGTTTTCTCCCACAGGTGTCACAGCAAAGCAGAAGAATAAATAACAAGGAGTCAGTGAAACACTGACAAATCCATATAATGCTGCCATACTCTAGGAAGCACGTTCCACAGTGTTGAAATTCCATTACTGATAATGCATCCGATGAAGTGAGCTGTAGCTCACGAAAGCTTATGCTCTAATAAATTTGTTAGTTTCTAAGGTGCCACAAGTACTCCTTTTCTTTTTGCGAATACAGACTAACACGGCTGCTACTCTGAAACCTGAATTACTGATAATGTTTGTAGTAATATCTTGGGATGGAAAGTTTCTTCTAAAATGGTCTTTCACTAATCCTTCCTTGGGGATTCTGTGTATCCAGCAAATAACCGCCAGATGCAAGAGACTTAAGCACCTTCAGAATGTGCCTTATGTGAATGCTGCCAGGGTCTGATGCTGAAAGCACTCCATGCCCAGAACTTCTGTGGAAGCTGATGGGAGTTCCATGTGTCGAGGGCTGATAGGAGCAGGCCACCCAAACTTCACTTGGGGTCAAATCCTGCAGTCCCTTCCTAGGCCAAACTCTTACTGAAGACAATGAGGGCATGGCCTGGGTAATGACTGCAGCATTTTACCCCATGAGTCATTTTACAGACAGCAGTGCCTCCAAAACTGAATTTTGGGTAAAAGTAGGCACTGTCATCAGCATCTGATTGGAAATCTGTTACTTCCCATTCTAGTGCCCTACCAACAATTGGAAATGATGGTGGACCAAATAAAAGACCCAATTTAGATGAACATACTTTCCCTTGCTATCATTTTAGACAGGGGATATCTATTAAAGGAAAATGTATTGTAGTGAACAGCTGGCTGTTTGAACACTAAGGACTTGTCTATATGGAGAGTTAGTTTGCATCAAGTTGGAGTTCAAATGTACAATGAACTGGCCTGCTGCGCACTAACTTGTCATGTGAGCCCTGGTACCACACACTAGAAGTTTTACGTTGCACTTTGATCTACTCCAGTTTCAGTTTGGGGCAGTATTCTACCTGTTTCAAATGGGAGTAGATCAAGGCACACTACAGAACTTCAAGTGGGCATTCGGAGGGTCCACACTGACAGGCTGGGGCACTACACTCCAGCTTGCTACACACTAACTCTCCATATACACAAGTCCTAAGGCCTGGATCCGGCAAAGACTTAAACACACATTAACTTTAAGTACATGAATAGTCCTATGGAGTTCAGTGGAACTTCTGACATGCATAAAGTTAGACACATGCATAAACCTTTGCAGGTCTGGGGCCTAGAATATCTATTTTGTTAAAGAAACAGGAAGAGCTTTTTCTAGGGTGATCCATTCAAAATATTTTAAACTAATATTTTTGGCAAATCTCTGGTTCTGAATATGTATTGCCCGCTGCATGCACTCAAAGGCATTTGGACTCAAACTACAGAATGTTTAGTCTGTTTCAGTTTAAAAGATAGTTATGCAATTTGTGCTTTAAAACTGGGAACCTGCAGTATTTGTGTTAAGAATTCAGAGTTTTATTTCTGAATTATGTTTTATAATAATCTTGTACCAGGTAATTTTGTACGTAGCTGTCAATTTAAAATTCTATATGTTTGTTCAATCTGTATTGCAGTATTAGATTGTAGTGGGAACTGTGTGGAAAATCATTACTTTTAGCAATCATGCCAATATACAGTAACTTGCTGAGCATATATAATAATCTTCAGGCTAATTTAGACTTGATCAAGGATCATTTACTAATGAAGTTCAGAATTAAAACAGGGGCTACCTTTAACTAAAAACTTTGCTTGGAGTGTAGTGAAAATTGGTTAACTACAGCAATTACCAGTTTAGAATGGACCGCTACCTTTATCAGATTCGGCTGCGGAAATCCTCTGTAGCAGTGTAGCAAAGCTGCATTTGAAATCATGTTCACCAGTGGCGTAAACATGTAGAGGTTCATTAACTTCAGTGGAGCTGCACGGTCAGCAATGAATGTGACCCTTTGTAATGAGAAAAAACACATACACATACACACACAAACAAGAGCTTAGGGGTCAATCACCATTGTAATGGTCATGGCTGGAGGGCTAGCTGTATCCTGTCCCCTTTTTGGTCTCTCTGAATGCACCCCTTCAAGTGTCAGGCCTAGTGTCTTTACCTATCCCAGGCTGGAATTCTATAGTTCTCCCACTCAAACTGGTACCTGGGCTTCAGTACCCAGGGAATCAACCATGCTAACCCAGAAGGTCTGACTGGGTTCCGCACTTATGGTTCTTCCCTTCGGGAGCCTGTGGCCGATGGTGTATAGTGACAAAACTGCCTTATTGAAACCGGAGTATTGTTCGTTCTATGTATAGTAACAAAGCATGTAGATAAAAAGCATTTTAGGACAACAAACAGTCCACACTTGTCCACCTTACCCAAAGGCTTATCATCCCCTCAGGGTCACCTAGTCAGCCCTAATTTCTTCAGACAATCCAGCCAACGCCTGCATCTTAGTCTGGTTCCCCCAAACAATGACTCGTCTCCGCAGAGAGCACCCCTTCCTAAACTGTCAGAGTTGCTTTGTTCTCACATTCTTGGGCTTTGTCTTTGGACAAAACTAGTTTTGCAGGTTGGCTTGGGAGGAGGTAAAATATTGATGCTATAAGAGTATGAGCATTGCCCACCGAACAACACTCCTGAGCCATTCTTCTTCCCTTCCTTCTTGTTTTCTTTATAGCCACCTACTAAACTAGACCAATATATTCATACAATAAACATCCCAAAAGCCAGGTCAACACTCACTGTTTATAAATCATGACAGAGCAGTTCCAGTTTTGTCACAGGAATAATTTAGCAAGAATACAGATGACTGAGACAGGGTGGGAAGAGTGGGATGTGCAATTTTGGGTAGTATTTTACCTGTGATCTTTGCGAGAAGCTCCCATTGATTTTCTCCCAAAAGAGCTAACTATTCCTCATGATTTCTTAGAAGTCACCTCAGAGCCAAATTCAGTGCTGGTGTAAGCAATCCTAATTTGTTTCAATGGAGTTGCATCACTTATGCCAGCAGAGCAATTAATTTGGCCAGAAAGAAACTCACTTTTCCTTCAAGAATTTTAGTAAAATTACAGCAAACAAACAAATTAGAGTGCATTAAACAAGCAAGCCTGTGAAAGCTACAAGCTTCTAGGTATCAGGTTAACTGTCCATGTTCATTTAGCATTAAGCAGCATCTGCATGATTAATCTATGGTATAAATGAATTCAAAACACCTTTTTTTTTTTCCCCAAGGTCCTTGCAATAGAGGTAGGGGTTTTTTCCTTCTTCATTTCAACATTTTGAAGAAATTTTTTAAAATTTAGAATTTAAAAAAATGGAAAAGATGAATTCACAACTTTCCTGTTTGTTGCGGGGGAGGATTCCACTCTATTTTGTATGGTTACAGATATTGTTATGGGGATTATAATTATAAAGTTAACATATTACATTGTAGACTAAATAAATATTCCTACCGGAATCACTTATTTAACACACTTTTATCCCAGAGAATCTCAGTCCTTCCCACAGTGAAAAGAAACAGAAAATAAATCAAATTGTGAAACTAATAGTACATTTCACATTTCAGTTGCATTCCTTTTCATAGATACTAAGGTCAGAAAGTACCATTCTGATCATCTAGGCCGACCTCCTGCACAACACAGGCCACAGAATCTCACCTACCCACTCCTACAAAAAACCTCACCTATGTCTGAGCTATTGAAGTCCTTAAATCATGGTTTAAAGACTTCAAGGAGCAGAGAATCCTCCCTCAAGTGACCCATGCCCCATGCTACAGAGGAAGGCGAAAAACCTCCAGGGCCTCTTCCAATCTGCCCTGGAGGAAAATTCCTTCCTGACCCCAAATATGGCGATCAGCTAAACCCTGAGCATATGGGCAAGATTCACCAGGCAGATACCCAGGAAAGAATTTTCTGTAGTAACTCAGATCCCACCCAATCTAACATCCCATCACAGGCCATTAGGCCTATTTATCATGAATATTTAAAGTTTAATTAATTACCAAAATCATGTTATCCCATCATACCATCTCCTCCATAAACTTATCGAGTTTAATCTTAAAGCCAGATAGATCTTTTGCCCCCACTGCTTCCCTTGGAAGGCTATTCCAAAAATTCACTCCTCTGATGGTTAGAAACCTTCCTCTAATTTCAAATCAAAACTTCCTGGTGGCCAGTTTATACCCATTTGTTCTTGTGTCCACATTGGTGCTGAGCTGAAATAATTCCTCTCCCTCTCCAGTATTTATCCCTCTGATATATTTATAGAGAGCAATCATATCTCCCCTCAACCTTCTTTTAGTTAGGCTAAACAAGCCAAGCTCCTTAAGTCTTTTTTCATAAGACAAGTTTTCCATTCCTCGGAGCATCCTAGTAGCCCTTCTCTGTACCTGCTCCAGTTTGAATTCATCCTTTTTAAACATGGGAGACCAGAACTGCACACAGTATTCTAGGTGAGGTCTCACCAGTGCCTTGTATAATGGTACTAAAACCTCCTTATCCCTACTGGAAATGCATCTCCTGATGCTTCCCAAAACCGCATTAGCTTTTTTCACAGCCATATCACATTGGCAGCTCATAGTCATCCTATGATCAACAATACTCCAAGGTCCTTCTCCTCGTCCATTACTTCTCATTGATGTATCCCCAGCTTATAACTAAAATTCTTGTTATTAATCCCTAAATGCATAACCTTACACTTCTCACTATTAAATTTCATCCTATTACTATTACTCCAGTTTACAAGGTCATAGAGATCCTCCTGTATGATATCCCGGTCCTTCTCTGAATTGGCAATACCTCCCAGCTTTGTATCATCTGCAAACTTTATTAGCACACTCCTACTTTTTGTGCCAAGGTCAGTAATAAAAAGATTAAATAAGATTTGTCCCAAAACTGATCTCTGAGGAACTCCACTAGTAACCTCCCTCCAACCTGACAGCTCGCCTTTCAGTAGGACCTGTTGTAGTCTCCCCTTTAACCAATTCCTTATTCACCTTTCAATGTTCATATTGATCCCCATCTTTTCCAATTTAACTAATAATTCCCCATGTGGCATGGTATCAAATGCCTTTCTGAAATCTAGGTAAATTAGATCCATTGCGTTTCCTTTGTCTAAAAAATCTGTTACTTTCTCAAAAAAGGAGATTAGGTTGGTTTGGCACGATCTACCTTTTGTAAAACCTTGTTGTATTTTGTCCTATTTACCATTGACTTCTATGTCCTTAACTATTTTCTCCTTCAAAATTTTTTCCAGGACCTTGCATACTACAGCTGTCAAACTAACAGGCCTGTAGTTACCCGGATCACTTTTTTTACCTTTGTTAAAAATAGCAACTATATTAGTAATTCTCCAATCATACTGTACAACTCCTGAGTTTACAGATTCATTAAATATTCTTGCTAATGGGCTTGCAATTTCAGGTGCCAATTCCGTTAATATTCTTGGATGATGATTTTCTGGGCCCCCCGATTTAGTCCCATTAAGCTGTTTAAGTTTCGCTTCTACCTTAGATATGGTAATATCTACCTCCATATCCTCATTCCCGTTTGTCATGCTACCATTATCCCCAAGATCCTCTTTAGCCTTATTAAAGACTGAGGCAAAGTATTTGTTTAGATATTGGGGCATGCCTAGATTATCCTTAACCTCCACTCCATCCTCAGTGTTTAGCGGCTCCACTTCTTCTTTCTTAGTTTTCTTCTTATTTATATGGCTATAGAACCTTTTACTATTGGTTTTAATTCCCTTTGCAAGGTCCAACTCTACTCGACTTTTAGCCTATGTTCTGACCTCAATAAGGTAGCTTTCCTTGCTGATCCCGCCCATCTTCCACTCCCTGTATGCTTTCTGCTTCTTCTTAATCACCTCTCTAAGATGCTTGCTCATCCAGCTTGGTTTACAACTCCTTCCTATGAATTTTTTCCCCTTTCTTGGGATACAGGCTTCCGATAGCTTCTGCAGCTTTGATTTAAAGTAATCCCGGGCCTCCTCTACCTTTAGATCCATAAGTTCTTCAGTCCAATCCACTTCCCTAACTAATTTCCTTCATTTTTGAAAGTCAGCCCTTTTGAAATAAAAAACCCCAGTTGCAGATTTTTTTTTGTTAATCCTTCCATTCAGTTTGAACTGAATTAGCTCATGATCACTTGAACCAAGATTATCCCCTACAACCATTTCTTCTATGAGGTCCTCACTACTCACCAAAACCAAATCTAAAATGGCATCCCCTCTAGTCGGTTGAGCAACTACTTGATGAAGGAATCCATCAGCTATCGCATCTAGGAAAATCTGAGCCCTATTATTATTACTAGCACTGGTCCTCCAGTCTATATCTGGGAAGTTAAAGTCTCCCATGATCACACAATTTCCATTAGTATTTACTTTATTAAAAACATTAAAAATGGCTCTATCCATATCCAAATTAGATCCCGGAGGTCTATAGCACACCCCAAGCACTATCGTAGGGGAGTCTCTACTAGTTTTCTTCCCCAATGTAATTTTTGCCCAGACAGACTCTGTCTTATCCATTGCATCGCATCTTATTTCTTTACATTCTATCTCATCATTGATATACAATGCTATTCCACCACCTTTACCTTTATTTCTGTCTTTCCTAAACAGCACATACCCTTCAATACCTGTAGTCCAGTCATGACTACTATTCCACCATGTTTCTGTTATCCCTATAATATCTGGTTTCACTTCCTGCACCAGTAGCTCTAGTTCCTCCATTTTGTTACCTAGGCTCCTCGCACTGGTGTACAAACATCTTAATTTTTGTTGTTTGGCCTCGCTCACATTTTGTACCCTATTAGGCACAGTCATTCTACAGCCAGTATAACCTATTAGACTGCTATCCACACTGCCCTTCCTCCTTATATACATTCTCCTACCCACGGCTGTATCCTTTCTTATTTCGTCTTCTTCCCTCTCAATGCTAAAATCCAGCGTGGAGATTACCTGGACATCTCCCAACCATCTCCCCCAAATTCCTAGTTTTCCACCCTCCTCCCACATCTGTACAGTGCCTAAATCCTTCATCCTGCAAAGGCTATGCACATGCTTAACTTTATGCACTTGAGTAGATGCCACAGAAGTCAGCAGAACTTCTCATGTGTCAAATTAAGCATGTGTGTCGATCTTTGCAGGATGAGCGCCTTACATTGCAAGCTCTTTAGACTTTGTCTCCTACTTGGCTATAAAGCACCTAAGCACACTGTTGATGGCATACACATAGTAATAATTTTCACATAGTTATTTTCTCTCATAGACCTTGTCTATGAATTTACAATAGTTTTTGACCTACAGATAGTGCTAACAATTTCCACATTCAGTATAATGTCAATGGGAGTTGTGTGTAGAATGGGGCTAGAGTGGCTTTTGTGTACAAAAGTTATGCAAATACCTGTCTGCCATGGTCTCTTCGTTATTTGATTCACTTGTTATGTGCTATTTGGGAGAGAAGATTAGAGAAGCACCAAAGGAAATTTACAATAAATGTAAAAGTTAACCAATTTTCATCCCCTCTAAATGTAAAGTCTAGTTCTACAGTTAATATTTCTGGATTTCTGTATGTAAAGGATTGGTTTTCTGTACACAGTACTCTATTTGGAGTGCAATATAGAGCTTACCAACAATAAATCAGCACTATATGAAATCTTGCCTTTTTTATTGGGTATTAATTCATCAAAAAACAAATTCAGTCATGGAGTAGTCTGTGTTCTACCCGCTCTCAGTCACGCTTTGTGTAACGGTATGAAAAATGGTTGGTCCCGTCTAGAGCCTTGACTACTAGGTGGAAAACTTGGACCTGTAATTTCCCATGAGGGGCTGTAAAAATGGAGGGTGTAATACAGATAGGGCTCTAGTGTTTTTACAAGTGTATGATGACAGCCTGCTATGGTATGCGATTACACTTTCGGGAGCAACAATGCAGCTGTACTTTTGTTAAAAAGTGGGTACTAATTTTCCTGGTCTAGACAAGGTACCAGAGTTTAAAGACCAACAAAGACGAGCCCTTGTAACGTTCTGCAAGCAGATCAGCACATGAAAGAATTATATACACACACAGTTGTATATAATAGTGCATGATATATCTAGCTATAGAGTGATTATACATGTATTTGGGTGTGTATACACACACACACTATCCATATATATTACACACTCACATACACTTTGATCAGTACTAGTACACAAACTAACTCACAGTAGACTCTTAAATCCTTACAGTGTTTGCCATGAAAATCTTGTGTAAAAACGTGGGTAAAACTGCATCATGCAGAGCCAGACAGAATAGAGCAAAACTCCCTAACTATGCCACTGTTAGGGCCCAACTGGGCAAAAGCTCATCATCTTTAAAATTCAACTGGCTTAGAGAACTTATTGACCAAAGCCTGCAAAGAGACAACCTCAGACACTCGGGGCTTAAAACCAGTAGAAAATATGTAATAATGCTGTGATGGTGATAAAACTTTGCACCATGTGTCAGGATTCTACTGAACATTTGGCGAGTGCTGCCTTGCTGAACCACAAGAGAGAAAAACTCCACAGTGAGCCAGGAAACTACCACCTCTGGGGGGAGCGGTAACCCCAAAGCTAGATCAATTGCCTTTCAGGAATTAGAGTAAACTTCAGAGGATATCTCCACAGTGAACTAAACCAGATGCTAAAGTGAGGCATATTGACAACCGGTTGAGGCCACTGAAAGAAAAGTTTTCAAGCTTTTGCTCTCTCATTTCAAACATGCTTCCTACAGAGTTATCAGAATGGTTTGGCCTGTATACACTCCCAGATGAGGAGAGCCAGGGTGGACCTCTGGCTGACAAGGTTTCATTTTCTAGGACAAGCCAGGATATACATCAAAAACCTGTTCTGAGATGTTCTCCTGCAGAACTTGGAGACATTGGGGGAAGAGGAGAACTGTTGTTTCCCTTATGTGGCATCCATAATAATCCAATCAGTCCCTACTGAATTGGTTTGAATATAGTTATTAAGCCCCCTTGGTTGGATGGCTATCTATATTTACCAGTATCTCTTGGAAGTTTGGTATCTTTTGCTGACAACACCTACATACTGATTAAGGCTGGTTCAGCCAGTTCTGGGCACACAGAACCCTTTACAGGTTTCAGAGTAGCAGCCGTGTTAGTCTGTATCCACAAAAAGAAAAGGAGTACTTGTGGCACCTCAGAAACTAACACATTTATTTGAGCCTAAGCTTTCATGAGCTATAGCTCACTTCATCGCTGTAGCTCACGAAAGCTTATGCTCAAATAAATGTGTTAGTCTCTAAGGTGCCACAAATACTCCTTTTCTTTTTGCAGAACCCTTTACAGTTATTTAGCATTCAAAGAGGTCAAACACTTATTTCAGAATGTAGCCTGATTTGAGTGGGTTAGGGCTTAACTACAGGATAAGGCAATTTAGGAAGTCGGATAGAGTGATTACAAAATGAAAGTCATGAATACAGCTGAACTAGGTAGGCTTTTGCCATAGTGACGAATGAACACTCATACACATACACACACAGAGACAAGAAGAATAATGAAGGGAATCTACCGTTCTTCTAGCTACATTCTTTCCAAATCTCACAGATTTACTTTGAGACGTAAGGCTAGACCCACTCCCCCTGAAATCACTGGATACTCAGGCCCTGAGCCTCAATTTAGATATTTTAGCTCCTAACTTCCACTGAAATCAGTGTGTCCCTTTGATGCACTATGCACAGTTATACAGTACCTCTCTTGACAATTTTGGGTTAGGGTCAAATCAGTGGAAGTTAGGACCATAAATACCTTTGAGGATCTGGGCCTCAGTGCCTTGCAGGACAGAGCCCCCACTCACTAGGCAAACCCATTGTACCATGCTCTGTACAGCTGTTCCTTTGAGAGCCACTGGACTCCATCAGTATCTTTTCCCCTACTTGTTTTGCCACTTACATGACTAGCACCAGATGCAAGAGCTGCAGAAAAGTCGGTAGCAGTCATGAGTCCAGAGGTCCTTTCAAGAAGGTCACCAGGATCCTAATCCTGAAAATGGTCACCAGGAACGTAACACCCAATGAAAAGGAGGAAGGATGAAAAGTTGTGGGTTTTTTACCATGTTCAGTGAGCGTATTTCTTGTGGAAGTTGCCACACAGCCAGCTCTGGAGATAAAGGCTTCTGCTATCCACAAGGCAACTACAGCATAGATACAAGTGGTTCAAGTTTTTCCCAACCATCTCATGGACGTGCTGTAGCAACCCTAACACTTATAAAGGCAAGAGGGTAGTTTATGTATATTCAGCCCTTGGCCTCTCTGCAAACATGGGTGTGAGGGAGTGCCAATTGGAATTGTGGATTTTCAATAAATTGTGAGGTCATAAGGGGTCATTATGATTATCAAGCCTGACCTCCTGCATAAAAGAGGCCTGGTTTTGTGACATGTATGGCTGTCCACAAAGATCTGGACAAAGACCACAAATTCCTTTCACATATGCCACACGATAGCAAACACATGGTAAATCTCTTCAATCACTACCTGTCTGGAGTCCAACAACCATCCTAGAAATTGAAGTGTTTATAGTCTGTCACTAAACCCCTGAGCCATACAGTCCCCAATGAAGTTACTGAAGAATCTTCTTTGTCACAAGCATTAAGAAGTACAGTAGTTTTCTTTATGAATGTGCACAGTACCAAGGCTACCTGATTGGTATATGACCAGTCTCCCAGAACTATGTACGTGCTACTCTTGATTTATCTTTCACACTCTTCGGCACACAGTAGCTCTGTGATAATTCTGGATTAGGGTCATGGATATTTGCCAATGCAGGGTTCCCGCAGGAAACAGTTTTAAAATAGCTAACTAATAAACTAACAAAAAAACAGGATTATCATGGAAAAGCTGGCAGACCTTAAGGAAAAAAAAATTTGTTTTTAAATATGGATTCTAATTTAATCCAGCGCTGATATAACAGAGAAGCAAAGAATGATCGCTCACACATTGGTATAGAATAGACCTTGAACGCCTGTATATCATGAGCAATTACCTGGAATTTATCAGGGCTCTTATAGACAGGCAGCACTCAACAAAAGGAAAGACAATATTACAGCAGATTTGCTAAAAATTAGCATTACCTCTTTCTCCCTTTCTTGTTCCAAGTGTCTCTCATAAAACCTAGACATTATGTTAACTAAATCAGAAATAGGTGAGTAACTTAAAATATTGGTAATAAACAACACCATTCACAGCTCCTCTTGTTTTGGTGTCTTAATACAAATTTGTTGTTCTAACAATAATAATGTGCATACAGTCACAAACGGAAGTGTAACTTTAAAGTTGCTGCTGTTCCTTTAAAATCTATCCAAAACCAGAGCCTAGTGAATCCTTGAAGACCATATAACTTTTGCTGACATTGTTGAGAGAAAAGACTTTTGAAGGTAGGATGTTAAATAGTTTGCTTATTGGATAGGAATTAAGATCCCTGATTTCCTTTAAAACTGTGTTTAAGGTTTTCTTGAACATCTTTATCTCTTTATAAAGATCTCAAACAATAATGGGAAGACAAAAAAATTGTGAAATCACATAAATTAATAACATCACTTTACCAAATCCTTGACACAAGCAAAATACTAAATACCTGTTGTAACAATGTTGTTCATTGTGAGACAATCAGAAGTATGTACTCTCCAATGATTGGAAATGTGCTATATATGCGATTGATTAGCTTCCTGTCTGGTTTATTTATCTATCTTATATTTATATTTAGTTGGCTTCTATTTACTTAGTGAACAAGTCATTTTATTGCATTTCCAGAATAACTGATTTAAGTCCTACAATAGTTATATATTTCACATTTAAAACAAATACATTTGGATTCACTTTACTTTCAAATCGGCTTTTCAGATAAAGCTTCTGAGCTAGTATGTCTGCAAAAAAGGAAATGTCAGGTTTTTGAAGTGTCTCTATTCAGCAGATGAATGGGCTCTCAAATATCCACTACAGATAATGAGATCTGACATGATAATGTAGCTACCTATCTTCAACAACTCTAGGAACTGAAAACTGAGCTGTACAAAAACTCTCAGAAGTTAGAGGTAAGACAGACTTTTAAAAAAAAAATCTAACCTTTTAAAAAGTAAGAATTTAAATCCTAACTTGGGGAAATTGTGTGCTTCTACATCACATGTTTTCAATCAATTGATAAAATAGATGTATGTGAAAGAGATACACAGCTTGCCTTCTGTCATACAGACATCAGTAACTCTCCTAGGATTAGGCTGATTTAGCAGCGTATTGAAAAAAAATAGCCACAATATTGGCAGTTGTAGGTAAATTTACTTTAACTGGATTATCTCAGTTAGGACATCCTATTTCAATCAAGCTCTGGCTCCTTGCCTCTATGCATGCTAATATGATTGCTATTCCTTAGCTAGCCACCTGCATTCCATGAGATAACTGGTTCATTTTCACAGATTTCTATAGCAAGCCAGTCCTTGCTCTGTTTATTAAGGTATAGCTAAGAAGATTTAATTAGAATGATATGAGGACTCCTCTTAAATGCTTGAAGATAGTGAATTTTGTATGTAAAGATGCAGATATTCTAATAGTAAGAATCTTCTTGTGCAGCTTTTCTTTAAATATTCCTACAGGCTCATTTGAACACTAACTGCAATGCAAGCTAAAGTGCCCTTTAAATGATAATACTAAACTCTTAAGCTGTCTAACAGCATGGATTTCTCTAGAGGTTTTCAAAATATAATTTATGGTGGAACTTTGTTATAAATCCCTTTATCATTCAAAGCATATTAATTATAAGTGTACATAATTTATATTCACATTTATACAGGGGTTTTTTTTAAAAAAAGTTGCTCTACCTGTATAAGAATCCTACAGTAATCACTTAAAACCGTTCTCTGAAAAAAAAATAAAGCTTCCTAATTAAGTCTTACTGATTCCACCAATAGCATAATTAGCAAGCGTAACACTAGAAGTTTAGTATGATTATTTCTAATATGATATTTATCATCTCGTTTTAGTCTTAACACTTATAATACCAATAGGATTATTTCTCATTAAGATAGTTCACAGTAATAAAATTCTCACTTACCCTGCTAGAGTAATTACAAACATCTGTACAACTTTAATACAAAGATTGTAAGATCCTAAAGGGGATACATTAAGTTGCTTGAATAAAAGAAATCAAAATCTATTTTACCTTTGGGAAAGCATTAGTGATTATTTGTACAAAAATCATTATGGAAAGTCACTGTGAGAGACTTCAAGTAGACAGCAGATATAAATAATGCTCATTTGCTATTTTAGGTCTGTAGCTGTTGCCTATCTTAATCAAACTAAATTTTGAAGTGACTCTATTTCATACCTAAATCAAATGTAACTTTGACTGATTTGATGCTTTTGCTGGTTTCTAATGAAAAGCTCTTGTTCATAAATTAAGATTAAAAACCACAAGCCAACAATTTTACCACTTTCTTTTAACGTTGGTGCCATTGTTCCCAAGTTTACTGTGAAGATATTATAAGATCAGTGAACACATTGTTATCAGTATAAAAGGTACTGGCTTTTTAGGATGAGAGTTGATTGGATTACTTTAGAATTGTTAGGGCCTTAGAATAGGACTGGGAACCGGTAAATTTCTGGGTTCTAATCCTAACTCTATCATTGACTTGTGTATCCCTTTGCAAATTAATTAATTAATGTTAATCCAGAACTTTGGAAATACAAAGCATTATATAAATACTAAGTCTTCAGTCCAACAAACATGCCTGAGAAGAACTTTACTCATAGTGACATTAAAGTCAATGGTGCTACTCACATGTGTGTTAAGCCTGTGCATAAGTGCATGATCAGAGCCGTTGTTATTGCTGCTACATAAATTATTTAAAGGAGTAGATGTTTACCTGCAATCCTTAGAGAAGTCTTCCTACTGCCTACAGATCTCGCTTCCTTGCCATTTGAAGTGCAATAGGCAGTGTTTCCACCTGCTTTCCTCTTGAGGTTAGTGATGAAGAGGACTAGTAAAGTTTGTTCTAAAATGTCAGTAGGTAGCTAAGGAAACTAGGAAGCATCTCCACGCCTTTTTTCTTTTTCTTTTTTTTTGACTTAGGTAATTCTTAATGCCCTCTCCCTACCCCACCAGTGGCCTTCCCACATCTTTTCACAGAACATTTGCAAGGCAGTAGGCTTTGTCTCTCCACCACTTTCATGTTGGTGGTTTACTGTGGGGGACACTCAAATGTTCTGCTAGATAGCTATAACATTGTTTCATATATTCCTTCCAGTCTGCCATTGAGACAGCTATGTTCTCTAGGTGAGAGAGGCAATAGGGATCAGTGGATAGGCCACTAGACTGGGAGTCAGGAGACCAGAAGTCTACTTTCATTCTGCTACCTCAAGTAAGTCACTTATCTTTCTGTCTATTTTCCCCATCTATGAAAAGAAATTAATGTTACTCAGCCATCTTTTGTACAATGGTTTGAGATATGTGGAGGAAAGGCTTATATAAGAGCAGTATTATTGTTTAGATGTGGTAGACTGCCTTACATCTCCGTGGGTAAGTCCATTGTCTGATCAGATATTATTAGTATCCCATGTAGACCAAATGATATAATAATAAGCCCATAGGGTTGTCAAAAGCAAAATGTTCTTTAGATATTGATCTTATAGACTAGTATCAGAGGGGTAGCCATGTTAGTCTGTATCCACAAAAACAATGAGGAGTCCGGTGGCACCTTAAAGACTAACAATTTTATTATGAAAGCATAAGCTTTCATGGGTAAAAAATCCACTTCTTCAGATGCATAGGCTAGTATCTTTCACAGAATTCTAAGGTGCCAGCAAACTTCCTTTCCCAGGCATTCTAGCAGCTTTTTGATCAGTGGTAGTTGTAATGGAACTGAGATTTACTTTATGCTAGTCACAGAAATGGATGCCATTTTAAAAAAAATCATTACTAAAGGATTGGACTACGTGCTCTAGGAGATCACCGTGATATAAGCAGTGAGAAATTAGGTCCTAGTCCTACAATTTGGTCCATGGGGGCACAAAAGGCTGCTGGTTTCCCTGAGACCTCTTTCAATTTGTCCATCTCTACAACTTCTCCTAACTAGTTCCTATACAGGACCTACATCAGGTTCTTCCTTGCAATTGTCTTGCTAGCAAGGGATCTTTCTGATCATCTTCCCATTCATTCCACACTTCAATCAAATATGGTGGGGGGAAGTTCACAGGGACTTCATTTGACCAGGCATTCAGAACTTGAACCTCCGTTTGCAAACACTTATGCCTGTGAGAAATCCCACTGAATTCAATGGGACTACTCACTCGTATAAAGCTAGGCATGTGTATGCAAGTTTTCTGGATTGGGACCCCTGTTTAAAGCTGTACTAGCCTTGTTCATTTCTCCAACCTTAGCCACTATGTTGCTAATTAGCTAGTCACTGAGTGTAGGAAACAGTAATATTTTCTGGCCTGTTGACAGTACTAGTTTTTAAAGCATACTGACACAACCACCTCTTTGAAACACTGAGGAATGTGTTGTGATGTGTTTGGATCAGCATGGCTACTATAAAGGAGAACTATGCCTCTCCAACCTATTAATATTCTCTGGGAGAATCCATAGAGTAGTGAGTGAGGGAGAACCACTGGATATGATTTAGCTGAACTTTCAAAAAGCCTTTGAGAAGATCCCTTGCAAGAGGCTATGAAGGAAACTAACCAACTGCAGGATGAGAAGTAAAGATCTATCCTGGATTAAAAATTGGTTGAGAGAAAAAACAAAAAGTAGGAATAAATGGCTAATTTTCAAGCTCGTCTGCAGTTTACTCATGCCATATGTAGGCTTCTAGGGCAATGAGTCAGCCCAGTCAAATAACTCTGGGCTATCCCCAGGTGTAGACTATTTACTCATATTACCTACAGCTTCTTTCAGGGGCCTCTCATTTCTGAAATTTAAGTAATTTCAGTGGTAATACTTAGGATCATTGGATCTCAGGCCTGGGTGACTCATTCTAGGTGTGGCTTCCCCTGGGTTCTATCAGATTTCTGTCTGGTCTTTTCCCTCACAGGTGAATGACTCTGGGAAGGGAGAAGCGTCTGCACTGGCTTCCTCTCAGTCCTTGAAGTAGGTGAAACAGCCCAATGAACATATGAGTGATATGGAAAGAGAGCAACAAGGAAAGCAGAGTGATTGTTTCCCATTAGCTAGTACTTGCTGCTTGTTGCAAGGGTGGGGATACAGTGGAGATGGTGCGTGGGTCTGTGGTCTGGGCTTTGCTCTCATTGATGCTGGATTATTCCCTGACATGGACATGTTAAAACCATGTTTAAAATAGAATTTGCTTGTACAAAGCAGATTTAAACATCACCAGGTGAAATATTTCAAGTAAGGCCTGATCCTTTGTATTTCCGGATGGAATTTTGCACTAACTGTCAGCACTGGAGAATTTTGCTAATCCATAGGCCTTATTATTTTGTAGAATAAGAAAACAACATTGAGGAAGCCATGGAGGGACTTCCAGCACACAAGAAATGTCCAAATAGTAACAAGGTGGCACAAAATAAATTGGTGCAAAAAGTGAACAAGTGTATTCAAGTTGATGTGGACTTAGAAGAAGAGTACCTCAGTGAAGATCAGAACACTGCTACAACTATCTACCCTCCAGAAACACCAACCCTTTCACGGCAGCCACTAAGAACTTCAGAGAACTCTCTGTCTTCCCAGCTACTGGCCTGTTCAGCACTGCCAAGGCAGTGTGCACCTCCACTTCCTGCTCTGCCACCGTCACTCCTGCCCCCGCCACCACCTCTGTGGCCTTGCGTTGGGCGAAGTATGGGACTCATGCCTCCCTCTTATCCCCCATCATGCAGTAATACTGCATGTGATGGTGCTTCTTCTGGACATGAAAGCCAGCCTTGTCCTAAGAAGGTAAAGACACCAACATTACGAATGAAACCATTTGACTGGCAGAAGCTTCCCTTGGATGTGGTGAGAGGTAGGTGCTTGTAATGCTGCATTCATGTACTTGCTTTACAACTCTTTAAGAAAAATGTCACCACTAAAGGTTAGGCCCTGATCACCGCAAGCTGCTCCATGTGGGTGGCTCTTTACATCTGCTCTGAGTCCCCCTCTGCCCAGAAGCAAGCATCCCACTGCACAGTGGGGCTTGAGAAACTGGGCTTTTAGTTAGTAGAAATATTTGCTTGAGTCAGAGGCCTTGTGGGAGAAGCACAGGACTGGGAGTCATAAGATCTGTGTTCTGTTTCCGGTTCTGCTAAGTGAGGCCTTTGACATGTCACTCAACCCCCCCCCCCCGCGCCTCAGTTTCTCATCCATAAAATGGGGTTAATACAGAGTCTTTACTAATGTTTTTAAAGCTTTTTGGATAAAAGGGTTTATAGTACTACAAATTCAGTTAGAGAGCACAATAATGCTTTAGCAATGAACTTCACCAATGTGTGGAGTTGGCTTTTTTTTTTTTAACTGACGTTCTGACATTATTATTTTTGATGGAAGCAGCGAAACAGACCTTGCATTGCCAGAAAACATCAGTCACCTGCCCATTTCCAGGATTGTTTATGTGGCCTTGGGAGTCCTTAAGTATTTTAGGCAGAGATATTAATCTAATTTGAGCTCAACGTCCTGTGTGTACACACTGCTACTCTGCAATATGTAGCTGATCAGCTAGAGTAAACAGAGGTTAGTAGAATCCATTTAGCTCGGCTGCTGTCTTCAGTTCATTTAATTACAAATGGCTGTAGTTTTCCTGATTTTAATTCACCTTCAGACTTTTGGGATATTGTCTGTGGGAACTGCTGCTCTTCGATAATTTCCCAGTGTTTCCCGTCTAATAAGTAATATTGTTTTGAACGTGATGTGTTGAGTTTTCAGATGTCTCTATAGTCCCAGTCTTATTATCTTGTCTTTTTCAGAAAGTCGCTCCATGTGGGCTTCAGTGACCAGCAGCAGCAATGACTTTATAGAGCCTGATTACACAAGCATAGAGCAACTCTTCTGTGTTTCACAAACAAGCCCCAAGGAGACAGCAGTACCCAAAATAAAGGAACCAAAAGAGGTACTTGGGCATGCCTCACTTCTGGCTATGGCAAAGATCATGGAAATGGCTTTCTTAAAATGAAAGACTTCTATTTTTGGTCATCTCCTGTATTTTTATACCATAGTTGACTCTTTATTCTTATTAGCCTTTAATAATGCAGTAAGATGCTAAGGATATATTCCCTCCCCATGCCTTTGATAGCATGTGGCTTATGCTTTTAGGGTACATGATGGACAGCTTTACAGTAAACAATATTTCATCAGTGTCAATGAAGGTTAGATGCAGTCTTGTGGTGGGTACTGGCTGGAAGTCAGGCACGCTAGGGTACTCTGCCACCTTACAGTCTTTGGACAAATGACTTCACCTTTCTGTGCCTCAGTTTCCTCTAGCTATAAGCAGGAGATGATACTTGCACTCCTTTGTGAATTGCTTTGAGCTTAACTTATGAAAAGTGCCATCTAAGTAATATAAACCTGATACACTAAAATCAAAAAGCCCTTGCCTATATTTTATTAAAATCAAGGAAAATGTTTCTTCTCATCTGATTGATTGCTTTTTTTTAACACAGATCACATTTATAGATATGAAGAAAAGCCTTCTCTTGAACATATTTTTGAAGCAATTTAAATGGTAAGATTTGATGAGTATCTCATTGTTTGAATAAAATACAACAATGGTATACAAATCAATTCAACAGAAATATTTTAGATCTGCTAAAATATCTATAATAGGGAGTCAAAATGTGTTTTTCTTTTAAAACAGTAAAATATGCCTGGCAATATATTCCTGGACCAAGTCCCAGATTGTGCTATAGGACCCAAGGGTGAATGGGCTAAGCAACCAGACTGGAAATATTGATACATAATAACAAAGGAATCTTTCAGATTGGTGCATCTGCTGGACATTAGTGACATAAATGTTAATTGCTGACATCAAATGTGCATGGAGATTCCTGATTGGAAGTTCTAAATCCATTTAATAATTTAAAGAAACACTTCAAGTAATTTAGACCCAAAATATAGTCAGTGTCTTGAGTCATCTTTTCTTTCAAGAGGAAAATACCCTACTAATTAATAATAGAATGTTGTCAAAATCATGAGCTGAATTAGCCCATGGGATGGCACGAAGGGGAGGCAATCGCAGCAGACCCTTTGCCAAATCTCTTCCACAGAGATTTCCCCATGTGATCACATGGTGAAGGTGTACTTTCTCCCCACACACACACACATACCCACCATGTAACAGGACATCTCCACTGGAGCCACACTGCCATGTACTCCCACCTGGCCATGGCTGCTCCAGGACCCACCTTTAAGAAGAAATCCATACCTTGGAAGGAATGTCCCGGAAAAGATAACTCCGCGCCAGCCTGTATTAACTTAGTATAAATGCTGCTTTCTGTGTGTGATGTAGGGGTGGAAGGATGGAGAGAATGGTATGTAGCCCATCCGGTCACTGCTTCCTCCCTATGCATGGACCCCTAAATGTAGAGAGAGGCTCACGTGGGATCAGAGAGAGGTTGGAATGGTGTTGCAGAGCTGGCTGAGCCTGCCCTTCCATTTGTGAGTGACGAGATCCATGTAAGCGTGACCTCCTCTGCTCTCAGCTTGGTGGTCATGCTCCATCCCAATTAGTATAGCAGTTGTAGTTTTGCAGAACCAACACCAGAATTTTTTGGATTCATGTCAAATGTATCTTGTTTCACCAAGTTTGGGACAGCAGGGAGAGGTCATGAGGGGGTTCAGATAAAAATTCTGGTTTGGGCCCATTCCAAACTAGTGACATGTCTTCATTACAGCAGGAAGAGAGTTGTCTTTTGCTTTGACTTCTCTGAAAGGTGGGGTGGGAGGGAGGAAGGGGAGAGGAGGAAGCTGGTGGGGGAGAATCTTTCCCTATGATACTGGAAACTCAACCAAACTAAAAACTGAGCCCTTTAGGTGAGCTGTAGCTCACGAAAGCTTATGCTCTAATAAATTTGTTAGTCTCTAAGGTGCCACGAGTACTCCTTTTCTTTTTGCAAATGCAGACTAACACGGCTGCTACTCTGAAACCTGTCTTTAGGTTCAGTGTGCAAGTCAAGTGAAGTTCAAAATGTTGCCAAGAAACATAAACAAACACAGTGACAACTACATTAGTCTTCTAAAATTCTTCCCATTTTAATAATCTAAGGGATATGGACAAATGGAAGGTTTGCCTTTTGCACAAGCTGAAAAACTGGATGATCATAAGGCTCATTAAGTAACTTTAGGAATGGTTCCGAGTGAATAGACGTCATTTGAGGTGACTATGGGCTGCTTGTCGAGCCTGTATCTGCATGTGACTGAGTGATAGCAGGAGCTGCAGATGAACAATTCTTCCTTTCTCTCTCTCTTTTTTTTTTTTAAAGATTTGTTTCTTACCTATCTTGACAGTTTTCTTTCTTAGTATCATCCTATTTTTCTAGCACACCTATGATCCTAGAAGTAAAGGTAGGTAAACACATTAGAGGGGAGAAAAGCAGTAACTTCCATTTGACCTTGATCCATTACTGATGCAATGTTAGTAGAATCAGTTCCTCTTATTTTTGGCATGTTGCTCCTAGTTCTACTGCAGCTTTTAAGTCTTTCCTGCAGCTCGAATGAGGAGGTTGCTGGCATGATTGAGAAAGGGGACAGGACCAAGTTTGATGCTGACACTCTGAAGCAGCTAATTAAGCTACTGCCTGAAAAGCATGAGGTATTGACACTATTTATTAATTCTTACACGTCTGCAGTGTGCTTGGTTCTGTACAAAATACAAAGTCCCAGTCCCAGCTCTTAAGATCTCACATTGTATGGGACAGATTCTGCAACTGGATCCAAGGGTGCTCTAAGAGATAATGTGTCTTCCTATCTGGAGCTGATTGCAGGATCTGGCACTGAGACAAAGATTAGACAACATCACACTGGGAGATTCAGAGTGGATATCGTTTAAAACACTGGGTTTAGCACAGTGGTCCTTTTAAATTGGCTGGGTGGTAGTCTAATGTTAAAATATGTTAGCACAGTGGTTTTCAACCCTTTTTCATTTGCAGACCCCTAAATTTTTTTGAATGGAGGTAGGTGCAGACCTCTTTGGGAATCTTAGACATAGTCTGCAAACCCCCAGGGGTTCATGGACCACAGGTTAAAAACTACTGTGCTAACATATATAGGCTTCTCTAGAGAAGCCAGATTTCCAGATGTACTTCAGTAATAAGGAGGAAACTTAAGTTCAGAAGTGGCTGCCTAACTTGGGTGTATATTAATACTAATTTGTCTGTTGATAGATCCTCAGATCCCCCCCCCAGTCACAGACCAGGACCCCATTGTGCTGGGTGCCGTACAAACACAGAACAAAAAGATTGTAAGCTCTTTAGAACAGAGACCATCTATGAATTTGCACTCACAAAACAGTCCTTGCATGCCCAATTGCCCACCTTGTCCATGTAAATACTCACTGACATGTGCAGCATTAGGCAGTCACTTTTAAAAAGTGGGCCCTGTATGAGTATGGAATGCAATTACCAAATGCAATTATTAGTGTTAACGGATTTATTCCTTGTTAGATAGAGAGCCTGAAATCCTGCAAAGAAAAAGCAAAACTAGCAAATGCAGACCAATTTTATCTCCTGCTCCTTGGGATTGCTAGGTAAGGGAAATCTTCACTGATTTCAGTGTGTGTGTGTGTGTGTGTGTGTGTGAGAGAGAGAGAGAGAGAGAGAGAACACTATCAACATGGATCGTCCCTGGGGACTAAACCCACAACACTAGATGCCTGTGCCTCTCCTGCTTAATCTTAAATAGCAACTCCTCTATTTGCAGCTGTAATAGACTCCTTTCTTCTGTGCACCAGCCACTGTCAGGGGTCACATAATACACACTAAATAGTGGATTATGTATGTGCAAGGCAATGTTTGACCAGAGGAGCAGCCTTCCTGAATTAACTGGGCAGACTGGCAGACGTACAGTCATCTTTGTACTATTTATGAGGACACTGTGACGTTGTAAATTATAGTGGTATTCTACAAAAAATCTGAAGGTTTGACTATTCTGCATTCACAGAGAGACTGTTTTTAACATTCTGCAAAATGCTGTAGAAATGTAATTTATATCGGTCTCAAACTGCATTTATTGCTTTAAAATAACCCTTTTAAAATGCTTTCTTGGCTATTCTAACATTTGTATACGTTACTGTGGATCATTGTGCATCACTGAGAAGGATTCAGGATTTCCATGCATGCCTCTCATTTAAGAGGAGAAGTACAAACCACAGCCAAAGCTATATAACAGGAAGCAATGTGGTTTAGTGGACTGGGTCTCGGGAAACATGAGTTCTATTCCCATTTCTGCCACTTGCCTTCTGGGTGACCTTGGGCAAGTCATTTCACCTCCGTATGCTTCAGTTTCCCCATTTGTAAAGCACTTTGAGATCTACTGATGGAAAGTGCTAAGTATTATTATTTTATTACCATAATTGCAATGATGTGTTTTTCTTGTGTAGGTTGCAATATGATGTTGCCTACGTGGGTGTTCTGGTAGGAGGGGGTATGTTTATAGGACACTTGTCTAAATGTCTCGGAGAAGGTTTGATTTATTTGTAATCTAATCCAATGAGGGAAATGTCTCACGTGGTGGCATTAAGAGAACAAGATAACACTTGTGCTGGTCTTAGTTCAGCAATGTGTTGCTGTCATGCTAGACATGTTTCAGCTTATTTCTTGCATTGACTTTCTCTTTTAGCTACCAGTTGCGAATTGAATGTATGCTGTTATGTGAAGAGACAAGCAGTCTATTGGATTTGCTGTGGCCCGAAGCACACATGATCAGGAGAGCCTGTGAAAGTAAGTGGGATGCAATTGTATCACTGCTTTGGGCTCAGAGCCAAGTGAAAACTCACTGTTAGTTGAAATTAAATGACACCTACAACCTAGGCTGGATGAGTCTCTTATTATCTAAACAGGAAGCTCTGTGGGAGCACTAGCCACAGATTTCCCATTTCTGGAATATTTGATGCAGGATTGCAATTTGTACAGTTCAGCTGTGAGATGGAACACACAGAATGGGGGAATGCTTCTAGCAGATTGTGAGTAAAATATAGGTGTGCTGACTAACTCCTACCAAAGATCTCCACTAGTGAGGGGGAAGGTCCCAAATTCTACATATAGACCACTTATTTTTTGTTTTAATGTAGGCTTATTTTTGTGTGTACCTTTTTTTTTTTTTTTTTTAACCAGTGGGAACATGCACAGCAAAACACCTGATGATGACCCTTTTGGCCTGATCCACTTCAGAAATTGTTCAAGCAGTTCTTCCTACTATTGATGAATTTATACACAGACGTATTCTAAACATAAAGGGAAGATCAACTTTCCGCACAACTATACAATCAAAGCCTACTTGGGCCACTTTTATTCAACTTATTTATTCCTGTTTCTTTTTGTACTGGACAAACAAATCCTATGCCTGGCATGTTTCCAAAGCCAGAATAATACTGGCCTTGCATACTCTGAGAAAAGATCTTGGGCAAGCCCTATTTAAACTTCAGGAAAATCCAATTTCCATGTCTTCACTGAATTTATTTAAATCATCAATTTTTAATTTTTTTAGCTCTTCTTACCAGTCACCGGCTGCCCATTTTCTGTCAGTTGATTCTTAAAGTTGGAAATTTTCTGAACTATGTAAGTAAGGTTTTTAAAAATCATTACATTTTTATAAATGGTAAAATATCATTTCAATCCAGTCTCCTGTGTGTGTATAAAATAAAAATAACAAAAATTGAATAATGGAGCTTTATTTATTTTAAGCTGAAACAAGGATTTTATTTTATCTATCTTTTAGGGGCGTCACACTGGAGATGCTGGTGGTTTTAAAATTAACGCTTTGCTCAAACTAACTGAAACCAAAGCAAACCAAACTCGTATTACTCTGCTCCACCATATTTTGGAGGTACCATTGCAGTTTCTTACTGGGAAGTTAGTCTTGCATGTAACATATTTTCAGATGTACATTCAGCTAATGTTAATGTGCTCTAATTTAAAATGTACCTCATTTATCTTTTAAGATCTACCCCTGTACCTGTTGAAGACAGTGGGAGCTTTGCCATTGATCTCAGTGAGGACAGGATCAGATTCATACACAGTGCCGTCTAAATTATACCGATGTCCTGTTCTTGACTTAACGTATAAATGGCCATACTAATCAGACTATCTAGCCCAGAATGCTGTTGTATGACAGTGGCCAGTGCCAGATACTTCAGAGGGAATTAACAGAACGGGAATTTATCAAGTGATCCAGCCTCTGTCGTCCAATGCCAGCTTCTGGTAGTCAGAGGCTTGGGGACGTACCGGAACATGGGGTTGCATCTCTGACCATATTGGCTAATAGCCGTTGATGGACCCATCCTCCATGAACTTATCTAGTTCTTTTTTAACCCACTTATATTTTTGGCCTTCACAACATCTCCTACCAATGAATTCTACAGGCTGACTGTACGCTGTGTGATGAGATACTTCCTTGTTTGTTTTAAACCTGCTGCCTATTAATTTAATTGGGTGACCCCTGGTTCTCATGTGAAGGGGTAAATAACACTTCCTTAGTCACTTTCTCCACCCATTCATGATTTTGTAGACCTCTTAAAATATTGCCCCTTAGTCAGGGGTGGATTAGGGTTTTGTGAGGCCCCTGAGCCAGAGCAAGTGGGGGCCCCTCCCCACCCCTTCCGCTTGCAGTTCCCTCCCCCCTGCGCCCGCTCCTGCTGAGGAGCGGGGGCTTGCAGGAGTGCTGGATGGGCAGAGTGGAGCAAGCCCCCATGCCCCGATCCCACTCCCCGGCTGGAGCGCTGGGCAGGCGGAGTTAGGCAAGCCCCCATCCCTCAAACCTGCTCCCCGGCAGGAGCACCGGATGGGTGGAGCTGTCAGGGTGCAAGGGCAACCATTTTTCTGGGGGGCCCCCAATTGGCCGAGGCACCTGGGCATAGGCCCCATTGGCCCTATGGCTAATCTGCCACTGCCCTTAGTCGTCTCCCTTTTTCTCATCTGAACAGACTCGGGTTTTTAAACTCTCTTCATATGGAAGCTGTTCCAGGCCCTTAATCGTTTTTGTTGCCCTTCTCTGTACCTTTTCCAATTCCAATATCTTTGTTGTTGTTGAGATGGGGTGACCAGAACAGCCCATAGCATTCAAGGCATGGATGTGTCATAGATTTATATAGTGGTTTTATGATCTTTTCTCTTATTTTCTATCCCTTTCCTAATGGTTCCCAACATTGTTAGCTTTTTCGACTGCTGCTGCACAGTGAGCGGATGTTTTCAGAAAACCACCACAATGACTCCAAGATCTCTTTCTTGAGTGGTAACCACTGATTTAGACTCCATCATTCTGTATGTATAGTTGGGTTTATGTTTGCCACTATGCATTACTTTGCATTTATCAGCTTTGAACTTCATCTGCCCTTTTCCCAGATCATTTATGAGCATGTTGAACAGCTTTGCTTCCAGTACAGCTCCCTGGAGTGGGGGGACCCTGCTAATTACTTTCTGAAAACTGACGATTTATTCCTACCCTTTGTTTCCTATCTTTTAACCAGTTACTGACACATGTGAGGACCTTCCCTCTTATCCCATGACGACTTAATTTGCTTGAGACCCTTTGGTGTGAGACCTTGTCAAGGCTTTCTGAAAGTCTAAGTACACTATATCCACTGGATCACCCTTGACCACATGCTTGTTGACCCACCCAAAGACTTCTAATTTTCTTGGGAGGCATGATTTCCATTAATAAAAGCTTTTTTAATGTAATATATCCTTGCTGCTCCTTTTGTCTCCTCCTCCTATCTTTGCACCTTCATTCATGCTATTCCTATGCTAGGGCCAATCTGCCAAATTAAATGAATTTTCTGTCCTCTATTAGTGAGAGACGAGAGGTCAGGTTCTTGCAGCGCACGGGCCAGCTGGTGTACATTGGCCACAAACCCTGGCGAGCACCACGCCAGTGAAAGGTGATTCTGCAAGTGGTGTAGAGCTGGAACAGAGGCTTGTATGGCCCACATTCTCTCTGGTGCTGGCGAGGCAGGAAAAGGGGGTGTGGTTAGAAGAAAGGTGTCTTCAGGATGTTCCTTTGCCATGCCATTCCTGGGTTGTATTTTTTTGTCCCCTTGTAGGTGTAATAGGCCAGCGCAAATCAGCACAGTCATCAGGTTGCTTTGTCGACACAGTGTAAATGGAGAGCATCTATAGGAACATACTGGGGTCAGAGCAATTCAAAGGAAACTTTACTCACACACCTCTGATTTGACTTCTGTGCATTTTGGCCCTGCCCAAGAATCTGTTTCAAGAAGAGTTTCTTGTTAGGTATGTGGAGGGTCTAGCATGTAGCACTTACTATAAGATGCAGCATTTACCCTATATGTACCAATGATCAGATTTCAACATAGTAGAGTCAGATAAACTGATACTCCCCATGTGTACAATGTGTATGAGACTATTTAAGTCAATGGTGTAATAACAGGGCTAAACTTACCACAATACGTGTAAACCGTACTTTCTTAGTTCTCACTTTTTAAAATTAAGCGTCTCGGTGCACACATGCATAAAGAAAGGCACTATACAAAATAAACAAATTTCACTTTCATTTTAGGAAATCGAAAAAAACCACGCGGATCTACTACAGCTTCCCAGTGACCTTGAATGTGTTTCAAAGGCAGCAGGGTATGACTTTTTTTTTTTTTTTTAAATCTTTAAGGGTGGGATCCACAAAAGTACTTGGGCACATAAACCCCAGACTTAAGTGCCTAAAACAGGCACTTAAGTTCCAGTTTGGGCTCTACCTAAATCCATAAAACTCCTGTCAAATCCTGTAGGCACCTAAACTTGCTCTGAGTCTGTTTCCAGAGTCAGAGGTCCTGAGGTGCCTATAGTTCTGCCTCTGAGCATGTGCATTGCTGCAGACTGCCTAATTGCTCGGTGTGATTTCACAAACCAATGGAAGCTGGGCATTCAGCTGCATAAGTCATATGCAAGGCCTGATCTGACCAGTATGCATGCTCAGAGGCATCCTGCTGGATCAGGTCCAATTCAAAATCTGGCTGGATGAGGAGCCGCTGCCATCTGCCTTATAACTTTGTAGCTCAATGGTTGGAGCACTTGCCTGGGATATGGGAAAGCCAGGTTCCATTTCCCCCTTCTCAGGCAGAGGTGGAGAAAGGATGTGAACAGGGGGTTCCCACCTCTCAAGAGCAGTGCTCCAACCACTGAGCTATGAGATATTCTGCGGTGGGGCTCCCTCAGTTTCTCCTGCTAAAGCTATTCCACTATGGATAAATAATGAAAGAAAGACAGGACCCAGGGTCTCCCACCTTTTAGGGGGGGTGACCATAATCACTGGACTACAGAGTCATTTTCTTTCTCTTTTGCCTAATGACTAAGTATTTATCCACAGAAGAACACAGTAATTGAGGGAACACTACATCAGAATTAACATTATAACTAGTGCTGATTTATGCTATATGCATTCACAGAAACTCTGTGGTATTCCAGGAGTCTTATATTTTCCTTGCAGCTAGTCACTGAGAGAAACTGTAAATCTGAAGATGGACTCATCTGGTCAAGCAGTTGCTAAATAATTAAATGCAAAGAGCGTATTGATTTTAAGAAAATAGGTTGCATTTTGGCTTTAACTTAAATTCTGAAGAAGTAGCTTGCTAATGCTGTTGGAAGGTAAAAGTATAAATATTCCATTGCCTAAAGTTCAAATATGAGTATTAGTATAAACATGCTCATCATATATTTATGAATGTACTGGTACTGGGGTTACCCACTCCCTGAGAATTTTCAAAACAAATTTGCAAACCAAAAACCCTGTTGATTTAAATAGATATCCAGGTTTTTATTTGTAAATATGAAAGGGGGGATGGCTTTAATGCTGCTTTAACGGTTTACATTTGGATGTACAGTATAATTCTGCCTCACATTATGAGGATACAATGCTTTGCCTACCATGAAGGGATAATCAGAAACTGGAAAGTATGTTGGGGCCCCTATGCTGCAGCCACATATGCTTTTGCGGTTCCCCATGAGCGCAGAAGTCCACCCACTGGGATGCTATTGCAGGATTGGGATTTTACATCCTTCCTCTGTTAACAAACCAGGCTAGTCATTATATTGTTTGCAATCCTCTTGGTTTACTTCCTTCCTGTGGAATTTTCAGAACCAACTTTGAAGTTATGAAGGCAGAGACAGATGCCCATTTAAAGAAACTTTTGAAAATTGAGCATAACATGTCATCAATAGGTGATTTAAAAGCACAGTATGGAAAATCTATTCAAGTAAGTAACATAGGTCTGATCCATCTCACGCTTCCCTCTTCCAAGATGTCCCATATCTCTAGGAGGTCACAAACAGGTCAGAAAAAGGGGGGTGCCTTAATTCCTAGATGGGAGGAGGGTCCTGAACACTTTTTCAGAGTTCATGTGCGGTCGCAGTATGGAAATGGTTGAGAACCACTGGTCCATTTAATCCCCCCCCAAAAAAGCTAAAATTAAGATGTACCACTGCGGCATGACATCTTCTAGAAATGCCAAGGAGTTATTTGTGTTGTTTACTTGAAAAACTGTTCACCTTTCTGAAGAACAGCAAGGTTCTTTTGTATGCATTTATAAGCATCGATTATCACAGGTCCAGTCTTACTCTCCTTAACTTAACATAACAGGATCAGGCCCTTCCTATGTTTAGAAAGTAGGTGCATCTTAAACAAAACTAAACCCTTGTGTATGTATTGCATATCTCCAAAGTAAATAATTCACTATCACACCATCCTTCAGAGTCTGTCATGTTATGAAGAGATACTCTTAAAGCAGGATAATATTAATTAAGGGCATGGAGGCAGTCATGTTCCTCACCAATCTTCTGCTGAGCCATGTAATGCTGGCCAAGAACGCCAAGTGATCATGTTGTGACAGTGACCATACATGATGTGTTGCGGGTAGGTAGAGTTCCCCAATAGTTGCATACTTCTGAGGAAAACAACAATTATAAGTAAAGTAGCATACTGTAACCAGTTTTAACTTTCTATTAATTGCTGTGTTTCCAAAGCAAGCAGTACTTAAGAGTTCGGTCTGATTTTCTAAAAGCTATTGCACTGATTTGTTAACTACTTTGCCCCTACCCTTGAGACTTCAGAGTAATTGAGATGCATGTTGCTTTTAACTTGAATAAATTGCATTGTAAATGTCTCAGGGCCATATAAACCTTTCAAAAGAACTGGAGGAGGAGCTTGGCACCATTGCAAAGAAGGCGGCAGAACTTGCGGATTACCTCTGTGAAGATCGAAATAAATTGTCATTAGAAGATGTGTTTAACACAATGAAAACCTTCAGGGATTTATTTATCAAGACACTAAAGGTGGTTTACACTTGTGAATAATTAGGGCTAGATTGTGATTTGAACTTATCACCCATGCATGGAAGTGTGAATTCCCCTTCTCTTCTAAGCCCCTTTACACAGATATATGGGCTAGCCAGACCTTGGATCTGAGTGCATAGGAGTCAATGGGGCTGTTCACCTGCTTATGTCCCCTCCCCCCCATCCCCTCTCCAGCAGGTGTCCAGAGAATGGGTGAACAAACTAACACAAAAATCTATTATTTGTAACAAAGAATTATGGACGCTCCAATCTCTTGGGCTCTACTTAAAATGACTGGCTGGCCTCAGTGAAGTAAAAGCGAGTGATGTGTAAAAGTGAGTAGGCAAAACTGATACATTTTTAGAAGGGAGTGAAGATCTTACTGAATAGCAAGCCTCAAAACACGTTAGGCAAGGCCTACCAGGTGTTTACTCTGAAGAGCCTTCATTCTACCACTCATCCCACAGCCCAGAATCTGAGTGACTGAGTCACAGCAGTGGGTATCAAGTGAAGAAGCATGTTTGGAATAGCTTTTGCTTATAACTGCAAATATCTCCATCAGCTCTTCTCCAGTTAACTTTTCTCTTACATGTTTTATTTAACATTCTATCTGGATGTTTGGATGTAGGAAAACCAAGAAAGGAAAGAACAAGCTACAAAGGCAGAGAAAAGAAAGAAATTACTTGAAGAGGAGGAAGCTAAGCGTCAAAAAGGAGAATATGGAAAGATTAGTAAGTCTCACAAATGTATTTTGGAATTATTTGCACTTTTAAAGAGAATGTATGTCTGTATAGATGTAGATGATCTGATTTGTGACTGAAAAAGCGTTGGTTAATTTTCTAAGTCCTTGGCATACTTATTCCATCAGATATGAGAGAAATTTAAAAAAATACTAATTCTGAAGCCCTTTTTTCACACAAGGATGATAAAAATGTACACGCCTCTTTTCTTGCATCCCTCACAATGGGGCTAGAGCTGAAAATAATCACTCACAGTAAATAATGCATTAGTAGAAACAGAGACTAATTTCAGTTTGGAGGCTTCTAATTTCTTTGTATTTCTTTTAATGCTCGTTTGCATCTTTTTAGGATATGACTCCGTTAAGGAATATTTGAAACTAAGCTGTGTTGGGCAAAACACATGTTACTCTTCCCCTTCTCCTCCCCTTTTCTGTCCTGATTAGGGCTTTGATTCAGTAAATGTTTAAATTTAAGCACATGCTTTGCTGAATAGGAACTGGATGAGTTGTGTTCTTAAAGTTAAGCATGCACCTAAGTGATATGCATTTTTAGTGTAAATGTATGCATGTGTAAAGTTAAAATTCCATTTATATTTTAAGTTCACTTTACATGAAGGTTTGTGCCAGTAAAATTTGATTACTTGATTGTTCAGAGATTGAATGTAAAAGGAGCATTAGCACAGCTGAATGGGATTCATGTAAATGATTGGATGTTCACACACACATATTTTGCATTTTTCAACAAGCTCCAAGTAAGAATCTGTGGCCAAAAAAAGCTCAAATCTTCTTTAGCCCTATTGGTTTTAACATCTATTCCAGTTATTGATCTTTAGAAACTTCTACAGAAAAATCTGAATGTTGTGGTTGGTTATCAAGAGGGCCAAGATTGTCATTGGATAGTCTGTATTTCCAATATGTTGTCATTAGCACGTAACAGTACATTTAATGTAAGCTTATATTTAATGTAGTCTTGCTAATTAGAATAATCTACATTTTACTGTAAATACAAAAAGTAATTTAATATATTGGAAAGTTACTTAAATATAAAATTAAGAGTGAAATTTACCCCCCATGCAGAGAAACAGCACAAGGCCCTTCACCATTTAAGCTTTCCAACTTGGGTTTAAGAAGGACTCAAGTGGTGTTGGCCCACTGCATCCGGGTGAATCCCATCCTATATGGGTATAACTCAAACGTGAGTCGGGAATCTGGACTGAAGTTTCTTCCTCAATATTTATTGCAGAAAACTGTGCACCTAGCTACTTCAGCATTTGTGGCCATTCTTAGCTGCAATTCCTATTCACACTGAGTTTTATTAAAGTAAGCTTGGGAACTATCAGCTCTGATAAAGTTAGAACCTGGGTGTTTGTCTTATTTAAGCTCCCCTGAAAATTCTCATCCTATGTATACAACTCAGATATTTTAGAATCATGGTAATGGTGTTTTTAGGTTTTTTGTTTGTTTTGTTTTTTTAAGTAGATGAACTAGATTCCATTTTTAAGGAAGAAAAACTGGATGGCAATGGATTAAGTGAAATCCTATTAGCATGTACTGACCAGATTCTTAGGCCTTGGTCCAACAGAGAGTTAAGCACATGCTTAATTTTGCTCAGTGAGTAGTTCTATTGGAGTCAGTGAGACTACTCATATTGTATAAAGTTAATTAAGTGCATAAATCTTTGCAGGATTGGGACCTTAATCTTTAATTTACTGACACGAATGACTGTCACAAGATCCTTCAAGCCAATATCTGGTTTCTGTATCTGTGCATATAATTGAGGATCACATATCTGCAGATGACAGACAGGCCCTTAGCTGTAGCTGTCTCTCAGGATTTCAGAGCACACTGCATCAAAGTATTTTGATATGTATTATAATCTCATTCTTTATAGTTCAAAAAGGAGATGTGAGACCAGAAGCATGTGTCCCTGATGCCTTATTAGCAGATATAAGGGAAGGCTTTCAGCTATGGAAAACTACTAGGAACAAGTCTAAGCCAGAAATTGTTCCCAAAACCTCACCTACTGAAACTGGTAAGAGCACAGATCCAACTGCACTTGCAATGTGGCTACAGCTATTAAACTCTAGTCTTCCATTAAACAATGCTAAAAAGATATAGGTTAGGATTTTCAAAGAAGCCCAAGAGAGTTAAGAAGCTAGGTCCCATTGAATTTCAAAGGAATTTAGGTACCTAGCTCCTTTAGGCTACTACTGAAATCTCAGACATAAGAGATTATCTGCATTATTTTTGATGCTTTATAATGGACAAGAGATCATTTTTCTGCTGCTTCATTTTTCTTTAGCTTCTGTTACTTCAGCTTCCATTACCTGAAGTTACCAGGCAGTTACATTGTTGAAGTGCATCACACCAGCTTGCTTCCAGAAACTAGTCTATATATTATGTGTGCGAGATGCTGAAATATTTGTTTTGCTTTAGTTAATCAAGTGAGAAAGATGAGCTTATTTTAATGCAAACATGCATATATACACTTTCGTATTGTTAGAATTTTATATGAACTAATCTAATTACATGTCTTGTGTCAAGGTTCCTTCCCCACTCTGAACTCTAGGATACAGATGTGGGAACCTGCATGAAAGACCCCCTAAGCTTGTTCTTACCAGCTTAGGTTAAAAGCTGCCACCACCAAAGTGTTACACAAAGAACAGGGAAAGTGCCCACTTGGAAACTTCTTCCCCCCCCCAAACATCCCCCCCAAGCACTACACCCCCTTTCCTGGGGAAGGCTTGATAAAAATCCTCACCAATTTGCATCAGTGAACACAGACCCAAACCCTTGGATCTTAAGAACAATAAAAAAGCAATCAGGTTCTTAAAAGAAGGCTTTTACTTAAAGTAAAAGCATCACCTCTGTAAAATCAGGATGGTAAATACCTTACAGGGTAATCAGATTCAAAATATAGAGAATCCCTCTAGGCAAAACCTTAACTTACAAAAAGATACAAAAACAGGAATATACATTCCATCAGCACAGCTTATTTTATCAGCCATTTAAACAATACAGAATCTAACGCATATCTAACTAGATTGCTTACTGACTTTTTACAGGAGTTCTGACCTGCATTCCTGCTCTGGTCCCGGCAAAAGCATCACACAGACAGACAAGACCTTTGTTTCTCTCTTTTCCCCCTCCCCCCCCGCTTTGAAAGTATCTTGTCTCCTCATTGGTCATTTTGGTCAGGTGCCAGCGAGGTTATCTTAGCTTCTTAACCCTTTACAGGTGAAAGGTTTTTCCTCTGGCCAGGAGGGATTTAAAGGTGTTTACCCTTCCCTTTATATTTGTGACATCTTGTATTGCCAATATTGAAAAGATGTCTTTCAAATTGGACTGTCCAATGACAAGTGTAAGCAACACAGATACACACACAAAAGAGGAGGAGTAGGGGTTGGTTTAAACATCTGGTGTTAACTTATATTCATCTTATTTTTATACAAAAACTAGTAGCAGAAAGTAAAATTCTGTTAAATTGATGAAAAACAATACAGAGTTCAATGTATGGTACAGAAGTTCCACTGAATTAAAAGGGCCTGTCCTGCCGTCTTTGTGATCTCAAACCAGTCGCTGACTTCTAGAGCTGCAGAAGCAGACCCCAAAACCAGTTTCTTAAGCAGTGTTAATTTTTAGTGAGAGCCAAATTCTGCAATCCTTTCTCAGGTAAAATTCCAATTGTCTTCAGCAAGAAAGTACTTCAGCGTTTGGTCCTTAAATAATAAACTCGGAGATGTCAAAATGGTCAGCATCAATTGGAGAAGTGTGACTAATTGTTCACCCTTATCTACTACTTACAATGGTGGAAGATTCGAAGCTGCAAGTGAAACCAGTTGAAGGGAAATGTAGTTTTGTTGTTTGCTTCTTCTTTTCTCTTTGATCATTGATTTGCAGTGATAAAGTGTAATAGTGGTGAACAAGTACAAAGAACAGGCTCCAGGAAACAAGATACAGAAACTGAGTGTCTGATCATTAGTACTTTGAAATATAATGTAAAATTGAATCTTGACTGTTTATTAATGGAGCATCATTTAAAAATAGGTATACATTGTATTGTTTTCTATTTGTACTTGATGCATATTTTGTTCTTGTCTTTGTTCATCTCAGTACAATGCTAAAAAAAGTTGCCTGTTGTGTATGTTTTGTTTTCTATTAAGAAAAAATGGTCATTCTTTTACTAAACTGAGCCCTCCTGGTCTCTCTAAGCATACCCCTTAGCTCTCAAGCCTCTAGAGGTCACCTGTCTCTCAGGATGCAATCACATGATTCTCTCACTCTCAGACCTGGCTCTGGGTTGCAATCCCTTGGTACTAACTGTGATTATCTCATCAGGTCTGACCTAGACACAGACCCTGCAGTCCTGTATCTTCCAGGGCAATGACCGTGATAATCAGTGACCAAACAGCCTTCTGAAAGCAAAGTATCATTTATTTACAACAAAAGAATTTCAGAGAAAACATACATTGAAAACAATGAACCACAATATATAAAATGTCTGTTTATGAAGTGTCTAACCATATCACGTACAGGGACCCTGGAAGGACTAATTCTGTAGACTCTTCCACAGAGCCCTCTCTCGGTCAGCGTGTGTCCCTGTCAGAGTTCACTTGCAACACCCTGCACAGCCCTTGGCAACTCGCCCCTCTCCTTTTCCTCAGAAGGCTTTCTAAGAGTTATTTTGATCTCTAGCCTCCAAGCCTGATACAACAGCTGTGTCACTTCTACCTAGAGTCTGGAAACCTGCCATTGTTTGCAGGCCGGCTCCAGCTTTTTTGCTGGCCCAAGTGGCAAAGAAGAAGGAAAAAAAAAACCCAATTGAGCTGCTGCTGAAGAGGAAGGGAGAGAATGAAGGACCCACCGCCAAAGACCCAGACATGCTACCCCTTTCTATTGGCTGCCCCAGGCACCTGCTTCCTTTGCTAGTCCCTGTAGCCGGCCCTGATTCATTGGTAACTGCCCCCCAGTGTTTGCTGGGAGGTTGTTTATCTGAAACCATTGTGTTGCCTTCCTGTTTATTCTTCCCACAGTCCCCTATTAGGCATTCAGACAGGAAAGTCTAGTAACCCTAATATACAAGACCGTCCTTTCACTGACCAGTCACATATCATGTTCATCAAATGATTACGTCTCAGTACATCATTACGTATCAGCTCCATGTCTATTACACTCCCTCTCTTCTTTTCTTGAATGCTTTGACAGGTAGGGAATTAATTTAAATCTTAATTTCTTTAACTATTATCATTAGGCAGAAGACTTTGAGGAAAAATCTCAGTGTAGACAAGAGTGTGTATGAGCCTAAATAGTTCTAAATATACTAGGAATCTTGTAATTTCTATAGAAAGTGTGAAGATTGTGTGCTCCAGCTCTTACAAATTCATATGGGTCTATGTGACCAAGAAAGTTCAGTATTCAACACACAGTGAGACATTCCCCTTCTGGTGTTATCTGGACCGGTGATCTGCCAGTTCACTCTAATCCTTGACTCTGGAAGCCAGCCTTACTTTGCTCTGCTGTGAGAACCCCCACTCCTGGGCTGTTCACGCACAGTCTCTAGCATGTAAGCTGCTCCTTGGATTGTGCTACCGAATGACACTAGCCAATATCTCTGGTCCCAGATTCAACTCTAGGAACCTCTGTCTTGCAGTGTCCAGTTATGCCTGCTGGATGCTGCAAGCTTATATGAGTTTGTCAATTTAACAAAGAAATTGATATGTAGAATCATAGAATATCAGGGTTGGAAGGGACTTCAGGAGGTCATCTAGTCCAACCCCCTGCTGAAAGCAGGGCCAATTCCCAATTTTTGCCCAAGATACCTAAATGGGCCCCTCAAGGATTGAGCTCACAACCCCAGGTTTAGTAGGCCAATGCTCAAACCACTGAGCTATCCCTCCCCCCCAGGTTTGTTATTCCAAGGGGAGTCTCTGACATGCTTCAAACCAAATGCACTGCTTCAGGTAGAATAAACAAAGATTTTTTTAACTATAAAGATAGATTTTAAGTTATTATAAGTCAAAGCATAAGTCAGATTTGGTCAAATGAAATAAAAGCAAATGGCATTCTAAGCTGAATTTAATTCTTTCAACGTCCTTACAAACTTAGATGATTCTCACCACAGGCTGGCTGGTTGTTCTTCAGCCAGGCTCTCCCCTTTGATCAGCACTTCAGTTGCTTGGTATGGTGTCTGTAGATGTAGGTGGAAGAGAGAGCGGGAGCATGGCAAACATCTCTCCCTTTTATCATGTCCTTTCTTCCCTCTTGGCTTTGCCCCCCGCTTCAGAGTCAGGTGAGCATTACCTCATCACAGTCCCATACTGACCAAAGGAAGGGGGATGACTCACTCGAACAGATCCTATTGTTGCTGCCTAGGCCAGTGTCCTTTGTTCCTGTGAGGCTAGGCTGGGTTTGTCTCATACCTACCCTGATGAGGTATGAACTGAATCTCTGTTCTTGGAGAGTTTTTTTCCCTAGGCTTATTTTAAGCCATGAGGATACATTTTCAGCTTCATAACTATATGCATGAAATTAAAACCTATAACATTACTGTAACAATTACTATAACATCCCTATAACAACAACGCTCAGTGCATTGTGAGCCTTCCGAAGACACCCAACATGATAAACTTTGAATTGGATACCACACAATCATTGTATAAAGATGACCATGGGGTGCTGGGTGTTTCCCCAAGGTACAGAGCGTCACACACATCCACACAATGATGGAGAACCATGTGCGTGAGACTGGAACATGTTCTGTGACCTTCCATCCAGCTTTCCCTCAGCGACACAGCCCCATGTGTCTCAAGCCAAAAACCGTTGTGTCCATTCCATCCCCACCTACACACACGTACACTGACACAGTTCCTTAGGTCTCAGGTATTAATGTGCATGTGTGACACCTCCAGTGACACAGCTCAGTTCAGGGGTGCTGGAACAATTTGTATAGCAGGGGTGTTGAGAGCCATTAAACCAAACTGTAAACCTTGTATGTAATGGAAACCTCTTCAAGCCAGGGGGGTGCAACAACACCCCCCACAACTCTAGTTCCAGCATCTATGGCCCTATCTACCACAGGTTGGAGTGTCTGTCTGTCCCCAGTCAGGGTTGTCACTTGCTATGGGGAAAAGGCAACAGTTGCCCTTCTGACATTTATTCCCCCCCACCCCCAACTTTTAATACGTCCATATGCTCCACTTTTTGCTCCACCACCACTCCAGCCTTTTCAAGATATAATATAATCACGTATAACGTTATATATGCTGACACACCCTTGCTCCCCTCCTCACACAGACAGAATTTGCCTGAAATAATGCCCCTATCCTCAGTGACACAACCCCACTGCCTCAGGCTGGAGTGTGTGTGTGTGTGTCTAGTGACACAACCCCAGTGCCTCAGGCTGGAGAGTATGTCCGTCCAGTGACACAACCCCGGTGCCTCAGGCTGGAGTGTGTGTATGTGTGTGTCTAGTGACACAAGCCCGGTGCCTCAGGCTGGAGTGTGTGTGTGTCTAGTGACACAACCCCGGTGCCTCAGGCTGGAGTGTGTGTGGGTCCAGTGACACAACCCTGGTGCCTCAGGCTGGAGTGTGTGTGCGTGTGTGTGTCTAGTGACACAACCCCTGGTGCCTCAGGCTGGAGTGTGTGCGCGTCCAGTGACACAACTCCTGGTGCCTGTGACTGGAGCGTGTGTTTGTGTCCATCCAGTGACGCAACCCCTGCTGCCTCAGGCTGGAGAGGGAGTATGTGTGTGTCGGTATAGTGTGTCCAGTGACAGCCCCCCCCCGTGTGTGTGTGTGTGTGTGTGTGCGCGCGCGCGCGCGTCCGCTCCGGCTGGGGCCGCTCTCAGAGTCCGCGTGCCCCGCTCTGCCCGCCCCCGCCCCTCCCGCGCTCCGGGCTGGCCTGGCCCTGGGCCGGCGGCTCGCGCGTCAGCGCGCGGGGCGGGCTCGGGGCCCGGGGCCCGGCTAAAGAGGCGGCGGGCGCGGCGGGGGAGCGCGCACCCAGCTGGGCTCCGGGGCGGGCGGCGCTGAGCGAGCCAGGCAGGCCCCATGGCCGCCAGCCGGGCGCCCAACGGCCGCGCCGCGCACCCCAGCGCCGGGCTCAAGCGGGCGCGCAGCGAGCCGGGCGGCAGCCGAGTGACCGTGGTGCTGGGGGCGCAGTGGGGGGACGAAGGCAAAGGGAAGGTGGTTGACCTGCTGGCCACCGAGGCGGATATCGTCTGCAGGTGCCAGGTGGGTGCAGGGAGGCGGCGGCGGGGGCCGAGGTGGCTCGCAGGGGGCAGGCTCCGCGGCTCTCTTGAGCGCTTTGGCGTCTTGCTTGTCTCCTGGCGTGGTTACCCTGGTGCCTTTCCTCCTTGTTATCATTTATTATTCTCTTCGCCTCGCTTGTCTCGGGCTCTGGTGCGGTTCTTTTCACCCCTCCGGCATCTTCTCTCCTCCCCTTTCCCCGGATCCCTTTTCCTCTTTCTCCCTTACCGCTCTCTCGCGGGTTCCCCCTTTTCTCTTTCTAGCTCCAGGTTTTGTGTGTGTGTGTGTGTGTTTGTTTGTTTTAAATCTAATCTATCTATCTGTCTGATCTCTGGTATCTTTCTCTTTATTTGTCTATTTCTGATCTCCCTCTATCTCTGCTATTTCTCTTTGTCTCTGCCTCTCTCTTTCTCGGCCCTCTCTGATAGGTCTAT